>NC_088608.1:22458750-22783333 GCF_036013475.1 Columba livia
TGAATCAGGAGGATGTATACAGGTCCGATTGACCTGTATTTCTTCATTGCCATCAGGAGACCAGCTAACAAAAGGTATCTGATTTTTCATTGCTGATATAATTTGCACAATCAGCAGAAATACTGTGATTATTAAAATTAGAACTGTAGGTTGTAGAGCTAAGTTAAAAATTCCTGTAGCTGTAGGAGACCATAGTGTAACCTATAAAGGTACAGGATAGTTAAGATTACATGCTTGAATCCAAATTACATCCTCCCCACCCTGCCACACGTGTGCACGCATACACACACACACACACCAAGCAGATCTTACACGATGTAGTTCACAACAATTTCTGGATCTGGGTCTGTACACAAACACAACCAGATCCCAGATACATGCTCAGAGATGATTGGTTAGAAACAGAAGGAGAAACGTCATAGTCACATCTGGTTAACTGTTGAGCTAAACAATCATCTGAAGACTAGAAACTAATATCTTCACACAGTTACAGCATATTTCAACCCTGAAAAGACTCACTGCAATATTCTATTTTCTTTGACAGTCCGTGTTCACAGATGCACATCTTTAATATCAGAAACAGTTTCTAATATGTTTCCAAAACTGCCTGATCAGGCTCTTGGTGTAAAAAAAGAACTTTTCCATCACCTTGATACATGACTACATATCTTACACATATGCAGTGTTTCCACCATGTGCTAAATTCAAGAGGTTTCAAAATACCTCCAACACAATAGTATGCAAATGTTGCATTTATTTTAACAATATTATTATATTATAGTATACATTATTTAAATTAATTATTAATTAAATTAATATATATTATTTTAAAAACATATCTATGGCAAAAAAGTTATACCTTGTTGCTCCATCTTTGCTTCTATGTTTTATAAACACTCAAAGTTTCACCCATACTTGCAAGCATGTGCATACTTGAATGTTACTATGTTGGTGCAAAAATAATTGCAGTTTTTGCATTGTTAAAATTTGCACTTTTGACATTGGAATACATTTTAAAATAATTGTGGGTATGTATATTATACATCCATTTAATGCACTTTTCCCACTTTATGTGTTTGTTGGGGTTTTTTTGTTTGTTTCTTTGTTTTTGTTTGTTGTTTTTTTTTGCTACTGACTTATTACTCTCTCTTTATTTTATATTTATTTTAGCCTATGATGTTAAACAAAAAGCAAATTCGAGTGATTTTATTATTTGAGTTCAAAATGGGTGGTAAAGCAGCAGAGACAACTCGCAACATCAACAACTCATTTGGCGCAGGACCTGCTGATGAACATACAATGCAGCAGCGGGTCAAGAAGTTTTGCAAAGGAGATGAGAGCCTTGAAGATGAGGAGCATAGTGGTGGCCATCAAAAGTTGACAATGACCAGTTGAGAGCAACCGTTGAAGCTGATCCTCTTACAGCTACACGAGAAGTTGCCAAAGGATTCAACGTCGACCATTGTACCGTCATTCGGCATTTGAAGCAAACTGGAAAGGTGAAAAAGCTCAATAAGTGGGTGCCTCAGGAGCTGACCAAAAATAAAAAAAATCATTGTTTTGAAGTGTCATTGTCTCTTATTCTATGGAACAACAACAAACCATTTCTCAATCGGATTGTGATGGGTGATGAAAAGTGGATTTTATATTACAACCGGCAGTGACCAGCTCAGTGGTTTGACTGAGAAGAACCTTGAAAGCACTTCCCAAAACCAAACTCACACCAAAAAAAAAGGTCACAATCACTATTTGGTGCTCTGCTGCTGGTCTGAATCCTGCTCTACAGCCTTCTGAATCCTCTTGAAACTGTTACATCTGAGAGGTCTGCTCAGCAAATTGATGAGATGCACCAAAAAATGGTAACGCCTGCAGCCGGCATTGGGCAACAGAAAGGGCCTGATTCTTCTCCACGACAACACCAGACCACACGTTGCACAACCTACACTTCAAAAATTGAGTGAATTAGGCTACGAAGTTTTGCCTTATCTGCCATATTCACCTGAACTCTCACCAACCGACTACCGCTTCTTCAAGCATCTCGACAACTTTTTGCATGGAAAATGCTTCCACAACCAGAAGGATGCAAAAAATGCTTTCCAAGAGTTCATCAAATCCCAAAGCACAGATTTTTACACTACAGGAATAAGCAAAAACTTGTTTCTCATTGGTAAAATTGTGTTGATTACAATGGTTCCTATTTTGATTAATAAAGTTGTGTTTGAGCCTAGTTATAATGATTTAAAATTCACAGTCCGAAATGGCAGTTACTTTTGCACCAACATAATATTTAATTAGCATTATAAATGTTAGAAAGAACACGATTGACAAATCATTCTAGTGAAGGTAATGGAGCTGTAATTGCAAGTGTCACAGAATTTAGTATAAAAGGTGGTGTTTCCAAAATATTTTTAATATGTTTTAAAACACTGTATAAAGAAAGGAAGCAAGCAAGCTATCAGGCAGTGGTGTGGGTTGCTTTATTTTATTTTATTTTATTTTATTTTATTTTATTTTATTTTATTTTATTTGCTGTTGTTGTTGTTTTTTCTTTTTGCCCTAGTGTTTTTTTTGTGGACTAAGAATAGAGGGAACAAGTAGTAAGCATCTTGCTGTTAAATTTGTCCAGGACAAATAGTGCAGCTGCATGTAGTGTGCAAGAACATCTGTAGAGTCATGACATGCAGAATCCCCCACACGAAGAGCGTGACACTATACTGAAAACAATTCTGTGGTAAAAGCGATATAAATCTATTTCATATAATCTTTCTCCGCCTTCTCCTCCCTCTTCTCTTTTTAAGTACATTATCTAAAAGATTCTGTGACTCCTTTATGGCATAAGTAAAAAAATCAAGATGTAAAAGTGACTAAGCATTTCAGGATCTGCCCTTCTTTCATTAACAGCTAGAATGCAAGTAGGTCTTTCCTGAAATAACAGAAGGTTTAGGAAAAAATAACCAGGGGCAGAAATGCAATAGACACACCAGAGCTCACGCCAAGTGGAACTTGACATGGTTTGCAGATGCAATTTCACTCTTCAGAAATCAAGGGGTGATTTTCTGTGTCTCTGTATCTTGTGCGGTTGTTCAGCTCAAAGTGAGCAGCGGGATTGCTGCCAGTCTTCACCCATGTAAATGACAGCACAAAGCACAGTGATATCGAAAAATAGGTCTAAAATATATAGATTTCTAAAGTAAGGGGAATCTCCTTGACTGGGGTTTTGTGGTTCC
This sequence comes from Columba livia, assembly GCF_036013475.1. NCBI lineage: Eukaryota > Metazoa > Chordata > Aves > Columbiformes > Columbidae > Columba > Columba livia. The sequence continues at coordinate 22,461,978 of NC_088608.1, forward strand.
CATAGCTTACTGTTCAAATGCAGCTATTGTGGAATTTGGTAAAAGTTCCTTTAAGCTCCACACGGCCTTTCCCAAAATCCTTGAAGACTTTTATTTTTCCCAAAATTATTTTAACAAAATATTTGCTTCCTTCTTCTAAATATTCTACTGTTTGCTCTCTGAAATGGCTCCTTTGCAATCTTTAGATTTTTAAAATAAGAAATTTTGTAACAGCAATGCCAACACTGATTTTTTGGTAAAGTCTGACGTTGTCTAAAGACTATGTGATGATAATACCGTGACAAGGAAAACGCGTGCAACTAATGCCTGGCTCATCATTAACTTGTTTATTTGGCAAGATCTTACTTTCAGTTGTCAGGACAGCTCAGGTGTGATAACTGCATGAAACTCCAAGAACATTTGCTACATCCTTTACACAGACTGCAGGACAAGCCTGAACCCAGAAGAGTCGGCCAGCAGGTCAGAGTTTTCAACTCTGTGCCCATTAAATTCCTGCAACTTAACTGCAAAAACACATCTCTTGTGAGAGATTTCCTTAATGAATTTATTGGTATAATATGTGTTAAGTTTACTGACTTGCTGATACTTGACAGTCTTTTGAACTTCATTTGCCATCAGAACAAAGCCTTGTTTTCCCATTTCAGAGAGACATTCTGTGTGTAAATGAGAATGTTTTTAAAGCACTCTGATGGTGGAGAAGATCTGCAAGAACAACTGATATCCCCTGACAACATTTGCTTACTACCTTGTTTCCCCAAAAATAAGACCTACCTCCAAAATAAGCCCTAGCATGAATTTTCAGGATTTTAGAGGATGCTCGACATGTCAGCCTTACTCAAAAAATAAGGCCTAGTTACAGCACATAGAAAAAAGTTGATTTAAATCATGTCCAGGCAGCTATACATGTAAAAAAGTAATAAGTTTTGGAGCAAAAATTAGTATAAGACAGGGGAAATAGGGTATAAAGGTTATATTGAACTCTTAATTAAATTAGATATGATTCCCCATTTAATAATACTATGATTTTTAATATCCATTTCCAGTTTGCATGCTCAGTAACTGCTTGCACAAGAGACATAATCATGTGTGTCTCCATAGCAGAAAGTAGTATCATAAGTCCTGCAAAGCAGTTGTGGAATTGGACAAATGCTTTTATTAACTTTTCAGTATCCCCAGCTGTCAGGTGGAGAAGCTCACGGCCAGCGGGCAGGTCCAAGCTAGAAATGAGCATCCGAGCGGCTGCATCCTGCTCACTGAGCCTCCCTCTGCTGCTGGTGCTTGTGTTCTGTTCGCTCTCTTGGGTAGATGGTCCAACAGATGCAAATAGCAGTCCCTGCCTCCAGTTAATAATATAAATAGTGATATAATTTTTAACAAGTGAGCACTATAAGGAGCTGCTCAGCTGTGAGGTCTCCAGCATGTTCTGGGGGCCTGTGACAGATGCAAGCATAATGCAGACACTCATGAAATGTCCTCAGCTGGGCTTTCCAATAACTAACCTCACAGATCCCAAGTAACAATGAAGCTGATTCAAGTTCTTTAGGTCTAAAAGTCCCACTTTAGAGAAAATATTTAGAAGGTTTCTGTGGAGAACCAATGAAAAATCTGGTGAAACCTACATCTCTGAGTGCAGGAGCAGCAGCTTGGCAGTAAGTGTGAGCATGGTCCCATTTCTGCTCCTCCGCACATTGGGAAAAACATGCAGAGTTCACTGTTCCAGGACACAGCTTATTGCTACAAAAAGAGCTAAGCCTCAGCATGACTTCAGCCTCAGAACTGCAACCAACATTTACCAAATAGCAGCCCCTGTCTGAGCCTCAACACACTATGAAAATCCTCCTTGAATTAAATGCCCTCAGGGGACCACAAATTTCAAGCTGCCCGTCCACCCCGGGCTGGTGCACACAGCCAGATCGGCACGAAGCGCTCTCTGCCCGTCGGTGTGGTGAGGGTGGCGGTCAGGAGGGACACTCGTGACAAGCAAAACCAAGGGGCAGCGGGTAACATGGGAAAATGAGGGTAACAGAAAGGAAGAGGTGGAAGGCACAGTACTGAGCAGGGCACTGTGATGGCTGAATTTGAAAGCATTTTGCTTCTCGGCTTGAACTTTTTAATTAAGGAATTTCACAGTAATTTTGACTAAGCTTAAAGAGCACTAATTTCAGTGCTCTGGCTCACTAAATGCTTTCTTGCAGCCTAACTAAGCAGCAAAGATCGGAGCCGAAGGAATTCAGCGCATTAACAGCACTTTGTCTCCAGCCTGTGCTGTGGGTAAGTGCTGCCCGGTGACAACCTTCTTGGGTCAAGTGATTGAGAGTGCTTAGAGCAGGCAGGTAACGTAATAGCCCAGGGCTCAGGATCCCCGTGGACTCAGACACAACCCTGAGCAGCAGAGGCTGTGAGGAAGTATTTTGTCATTTACTGAGGGGCAGGGGAGGGAAGGGAGGATGCCTGGTAGTTGCAGGGGGGCAGTAGGTACAGTTGAACTAGAAGGAGGGGAAGGGCTCAGCAATATAATGAGGAGGTGGGGGAAATGACACTGAAATAAAAGGGTGAATGACTATGAGATATCCACTCATCCTGGCCTTCCTCTGTTCAAAGCACTCCCTCAAAGGGTGGGTACAAGACTTGAACAGAGGGGATGGATGTCAAAATATTTCCATAAGGGATATAGTGCAATAAATCAGAAAAAAAAGGGCAGAATGGAGGCGAGGAGCGAACGGTAGGAGAATTATTTTTATTCTAAGTGAATGATTATGTCTCCTGGGTGATTACACATCAGATGGTGGTGTGTTGGGGAGGACTATTCAGCTAGATAGAAAGGAGTGCTCAAATCGCAATAATTGAACTGTGGTGTGTGCCAGGGTGTAAATAAGATGAGAAAGGGTCAAATAGACAAGCAAAAATCCAGCTAGAGTCAGCGTGCAGTCCTTGGGAATTAACATAACTATCATACAGGTGGAGGAAGACAGCTTTCAGAGAAGGATACTTGGAATACTTGCAAAATGTAATCAGAGAGATAGCTGATGGAGAAAACAACAGACTACTAAAAATGCTTTGAACATAAATAACTTACAAGTACCGGGTCAAATCCAGCACCAATCATTTCTTCCACGTTGTCCACCAAACCAGGGCCTCCAGCTGTATAAGTGCTGTATAACGTGCACCAGTATAGGGCTGGTGAAAGACAAGGGACGCAATGCCTGTGTACTGTGTCCCATTCATTACACTTTGATGAGTTTAAAGTAGGAAAATGCTTTATCAGAGTTCTTATTGTTCCCAGGGCATTAAGAAACACCTTGTGCAACACAAGGAGTTCAGAAAAAAGTAGTTGCCATGTTTCCTTGCTAACTCAGCAGCTGCTTTTAATCTCACTAGTAACTGTAGCTGCCAAGTATCTCTTATTTTTTGACTCAAATACATAACTTTTAAATCTGAACCAGGTTTAACTTTCATCCATTTTGTCCCTGGCACTGAGGGCTGAACGGTATATGCCAGTGATGACCATGTACATAAGACAAGGGTATTGTGAGGCACTGCCATCACTTTTCTATTTAGCAATTGTTGTATCATCCATCCGCAGCTACTGGATCAAGACCTGCTGTTTATGGAATGGGGACCTGGAATAATAAAGGATAAGTTTTAAATTCCTAGTTACAGAAGCTGGTATGTCTCCACATTCACTTGCTTTGTTTTTTAGTAAGAATAAGCAGCACAAATGGAAAAAAAATATTACTGTAATTTCTCTTCACTTTACCCAAAAGTCAGTGAAAAAAAACCAGATGAGGATCCCCGTGCTGAATCCACCAGTCCTTATTTTGCCTCCAGTAGGCTAATGGGAACTGAGTGCGGAATTTGTGAACTCACCTTTGCTCCATGTGAAGCAAGGTCAGCAAGGACTATGGGAACCTTTGCCAGTTATGCTTTCAGATGTTTAAAATGATATTGCTTTATTTACATGCTTGCATTTTATTCCCAGGTGTTTTATGAGAACACAGAGATTACACCACAGCACCTTTTTCCCATGGGTTAGGGGAGATTGTCCTAACACTCCTTGCTTCTGCTGCCCAGGTTCCCCCCACTGAAGCTGTCCTTTGGTACGCAGAGTGCTCATTGGGTCATGTGCAGCCTGTTGGGCCCACTAGTACACAGGAATATCGCAGGGAAAAGACAATACCAAAGCTTTAGTGGTTTCGTGTCCCTGATGGTGTAGTAAGTTGGAACAAAGTGCAAAAGCTCCGAGTTGTTTTGTGCAGCAGCCTGGCGCGCAGAGGGGCCCGGGGCACCGAGATGGGAGCCGCCACCACGCGCTGTTTCCCCCTTCCATGGGCCAGCTTGCTGGCCAGAGCTAATGACTCATAAGATTCTGCACTGATTTCTCAGTGAGCTTCCGTATTTGCATAAGTAAAAAGCTTCTGCAGCTTCTGCAGGGAGATTCTTGGTGAAATTGCAGTACAAAACATTGATGTTATGTAATTATAGCAGTCCATCGTAACTTAAATGAAATTGTTACTTTACACTTGCTCTAAGTGGCTCACAATGGAACTTTAGTATGGCACACCTAAAAAACAAATGAGTTAATCACAATATGTGTCATTTAAAATTTTTCTTTCAGTCGTTCTCTCTTTGTAATTAGCATGAAAACTATCCTTCAGTCAAAACTAGCCACCTGGAAAGTTTCAGCTTGTAATATGCAGCTTTTTTTGTGAACTCTGAATATGCAAAAAAAAGAGACCTTTCTCCCCACACCCCCTTCCTTGCATAATACAAATGTGAATGAATGAATGAATTTTGTTTGTCTCCTAAAAAAAAATGAGATAAAATATCATATTTCAGCTGATAACAAGCATGAAAAATTTCAGATGAAAGATTTTTTTTTTTTTTAAAGAATATTATGAGCATGGGAGAAGGGCAGGTTAAGAGGGAAGTCTCAGTGCAGCCCTAACTACACCAATTGCTGGCAAACAAATGCTATATCCAAGCCCTACGTCTTGCTTTGTGCTGCCCTGGTGCACAGTAGCGGGGAGAGAATAGAATAATAAAAGCCATTCCCCTTATGCAAACAGCAGGGCACAGCACTCAACGGAATACAAGAAGGTGAGCCTGCCTACTGTTCTGGCTTGCTAAGCATGTCCCCGAGGTCTGCGGGTTAGTTGTCACCTCTAGCTCCAGTCAGCTGGCAAATGCACTTCAAACACCAGCAAGGGGCACGTTTCGGTCCTTTCCAGAAGAACATTTTACCAATTAGTTGCCTCCAAATACACTGTTCTATTAAATAAAGTATTTGAAGGGAGTTCATATAAGCAACATGGTGGTTTAACAGGTGAAAAAGGGACTGGAATAGCTGCTGCTTTTTTTCTGATTAACCGTATGTTTTAACAAATACAGAACTGTGAAAGGGGTGTGCTATGCAACCGCTTACTTACCTTATTGCTTTTTAAGCAAAGCAGGGAGAGATTTTGGCTCATGCCAGTACCGCTTTGAAAATCTATCACAGGAATGAAAGATTGCGATCTGGAACACATTTCTCCCGTGTATTATCTATTGTTCCTAGTGCTGCTCTGTTGATAAGCCCAGCTCTTGTTTTCTACCTAGAAAACAGGATTAAAAACCACATTCATTTACTAGCTGTTAATCAAAAATTTCCCACTGCTGTGGCTAAACAGTGGTGAGTGCTGCAATATTGCCTTAGAGATTCATGTCAGTTAGAGGATCAACAGAAAGGATTTGCATGTGGCAAGCCTGGACATAAAAAATCCCGTTCCAGCCTGACATGAGTTGACTGTTGCAAGTTGAGTTTGGCAGTAAGGGACTAAAATTGAGTTGTCAGCATCCTCTTCCGTAGTGGAAAAAGTTGTTACTTTCTTTTGCAGATGCAAGAGTTTCTGTGGGAAAACAGAACATAATCATGGTTCTGAATGTCTCTGTGGATTGGTAATGTCTCTAATACACAGATCGCTTGTGCAAATTCAGTCCCAGCTGGATGGGAAATTATTGAAAATGGTTGTTGTTTGATTGATATAAAATGAGTTGTCAGCTTGATTCAATGGCTCCAGGGCAGATGTCCACAGCATAATTGGCACCTGTCAGAAGCAAAGAATTCCTTGGTACAGAGTAACAACTACTCATGCAACCACCCAAAATAGTTCCTGCGTGCCAGGGCTCAAAGGAGAAGCCAGGAAAAAAACAGTTTTGACTTTTGGGCACGATCGTTTATGCCATAAAGTCAATGAGAGATTGGATATGACACATTTGATATGGTGCAAGCTTTTCCCTGGGATCCTGGCTAGACACTGTCAGCTCTGCTGCTGTTTGGTCAACACTTTTCCTAAAAATTAGAAGAAAAGATACACATTTGGTTATTTGTTATTATTGTCATGGTAAAGGTATATTTGTAAAGAATGGTCAATAAAGAAATTCTTACATATTAGCTTGTTACAAGAAAACTTGTGGACCATTTATTTTCCTATGTCTTGAGTAATTCTTCTCACAGCAATAACTTAACGATACAACTAGAGAAATAAGAGAGTGTATTCCCAGCAACAAATAAGGCAAAGAAACAGCCGGGACTGGCAGTACAGCAGGGTCAGTATTGCACTGTTTACTAACAGTAAACAGTGACCTATTGTTTACAAAGGCTGGATGGAAACAGATTTTTTTCCTAGAAGTCACCAAATAGCTGTCATATGGTTATTACTGCCTTTGACCGAGCCTGGTACAGCTAACAATGGGAATGAATTCAATTTCCCACCACCAATCTGTCGAGCTGGTCACCTTCTTCATGGAGCTTTGGGAGGTACCAGCTGAAGGGCTTCCCATTAAAATTCATTTTACTGTCTTCATGTAGTGCATGGCTCAACTTTCCTTCTTTCTTTTCATCTCTGTTTCCTCCTTTAGATTATTTTTCATTATGCCTCCCCCCGCAACATACACACACTTTCTCTTTCATCTCTATATGTATGCTATTCCAGCACTTGTCGGCCCCAGCAGGAGGGACATGGTAGAACCAAGCAATATGATACGTTAGGTGGAAGAAAATATAATTATCAGATGCCTTAGAACAGTCATTTATTATCACACTTTACAGAGGACTGGTATGTTATTTATTTTATTATTCTGTATTAGGTACATGGTTTAATTTTACAGGCATTATTTTTCACTAAAATATATTACACTCTCAGCTGGGATGTTAACATTTTAAATGCATTCATCTTGTTTCTTTAAACAGAAACAATGGGCCTTCTGCACTGCCCTCCCTCCCCTCTAGTCAATAAATCCTTTCTATTGATTCAGGAAATAACTCTAAGCACTGTTTTATATTTTAAGTTCCACTAGACACACTCAGCCATATAATTTTGCTTAATAACAAATGGATCTTCTATTTTTGCTGGTTACTACCTGTTTGGTTATCAAACTCAGCTTGAAAGTACTGGGTAGAAGAGCACAAAACCTATAAAGGCTGTGAGGCACCACAAGAGATTTCCTAAATGAATGTTGCAATAAAATAAAATATCTATAAATAGTGTGTGCATATGTGTGTGCGTATAAAAAGCAACCTCATCAGGAGATGAATGATAAATGAAAAATCCATCAGTGAGTATGGATTCCCTTGAGCCAGTCTGGATCAACAGACAATATGGATTTTTGATAATTCATGGCTTTGCCATTATTTAGTCTCTCCTGAAATACCCATTGCAGATCTCAGAGAGATAATTAGAGAATTATCATATTGCTTAACTAAGTAGTGCAAATTGTATTATAGTCTATGTATCCCAACCTAGGGCAGTATCATCAGTGTCTTTTAATTGTTACAAATATAGTCATTGCATTTTAATCAATTGCCTTCATTGTTAATATCTACAGAAGAATATTCCTTTTCTCTTAGTGTTCGTGGATAGGTTAGTTACCAGGTAATCTTACAGTTAATATATACCACAATGAGGCAAAATGTAAGAAAATGCAAAGGTCAAAAACATGTTTCTATTATGAAAAAAATGAATGATAATGACATAATTTTTTCAGCTCATCAGGTTCTTTGCTAAGTGCCTCTGTTATTGCCAGATCAGTAGTGTATAACAAAGAAGTGCTTTCTGTAGGCTGCTTCATTAGCCTGCCCTGTAGGACCTCACCTCAGACCTTTCACTAATCTGTTGGCCAGCTCAATAGCCTTGTTAGTTCTATTCACTTCTTCCTGGCAGCGGATTTTCTCAGCTGTAGCTCTCTCAAAGGCAGTGGCTAAGGCAGCCAGGATTGTGTCTAGTTCCTTCAAATAAAAACAGTAAGAAACAACTTTGGACATTGTAAGGACACATAGAAATATTTCTGCTGTCCCATTTTATATTTCTGAAGGTTAAATTACATAGTGCAAGAAAGGTGTAAACATTAACTGCACTCAGAATTTTGCCCAGGTTTCGCTCCGAAGGTGGATTTTAGAAAACATGGGGGAAAATGGGGCTGATTTCCCCCACTTGCTCAGAGCAGCCTTCAAAATGAAATTACAAACTTGATCTTATATCAGTAAAAAAGGAATGTCACCTTTTCCCAGAGGATTCTGTAATGAAGTAAAATATAACGTATTTCTTATTACAGATGTATATACTCTATAGGAGATAAAAACTCTGCAAAGATGGCTGTCTGGAAACTGAAGAGAATGGAAAGGTTTAAAGATGATAGATAAAATACTTGAAAATGCACAAGTCAGTGTCCTTTGCTGACTTTCATTGAGACTGCGCTTCCCAGTGCACAAACTGTTTCTGAAAATACAGCCTGAAATCCCCAGCCACCTTAGATTTGGGAGCAAACAGCTCAGCCTCTGGTCCAGCAAAACATTTGAGCACACAAACAGTCCCACTGGGTCAAAGCCTCAGTTATTCCCAGAGGGACGAGTGGAAGATAATTCAGCATGGATGAGTGAGCACGAGGACAAGGCAAGAAGAGACTTGCAGGCAAAACACCCAAATGACTGAGTGTGGATGATCAGATGGCTGGGGAGCTGATAAATGAGAGATCAGAAAGGTGCTGTGAGACCCCAGTGTAGCGAGGCGCTCAGGAAGAGGTGTCCTTGGGTGCATGTGGACAGAGCAAGTGGCTGGAGCCTGGGGCTGTCCGGGCAGCCAGCAAAACCACCAAAAGACGCCTGACCTCTCAAGCGGCAACCTCAGCTGGGCAAAGAGGTGCCCGTGCAGCTCAGCTGAACTCACTGGTGACCCCCAGGGAAAGTCAAAGCAGAACACGGCTCTTGGGAGAGGGCTGTGCTTTATCCCAGCTGTGCTGCTGACAAGCTCTGTGCACCTTGGGGACGTTGCTGGGAACCCTTCTAGAGCAAAATGCCTCACAGTGCTCTTGCTTCCTGCCTCGAGGACAGCATAAAGTCATACCTGTGTGTGTCATAGGACTTAAAAAGGAACTAGGTGATGGGACAGATAAATAATTTATTAGAAATGTTTAGAAAAGCAGTAAATTACAGAAGAAATGTTTCTAAACAGGGACAAAAGACACTCTTTAAAGAAGGCACCACTAGGAGTTTTGCAGCACCTGCCCAGCCTGTGGGGATTCAGGAACAGCGACACACAACCTCCTGCCTCTTTCTGCCTCCTGGCTAGGGGAGAGCAGGCAGCGCCTGCCTTGGAAACGTGTCCTGGCAGCAAGGCTGAGCGAGGCACACTGACCAAATCCCGGCCCTCCTTCCCACCCAGGGAAGCTCCAGGCACGGACTGGGAACTCATCATGCATGAAGACAAGCGCCCACAATGGTCCCAAGACCTGTAATGTGGGCCAATCATTTACCTGAAACTATTAAAAATGTTAGTAAGTGATAAATTATACTGGCAAATACCTTTGGTTTATACAATGAATCATACTGGAAATACCTCAGAGAAATATATGATAAATAATTGAATTTTAGAGGCCTCTAAAATGACCAAAAAAAAGCTTTTAAAATACATCAAGTGCTCCTGACTTTAAAGTTCAAGTCCTTGGGCCAGCCAGGATTCCAGTTTTCCCTGAGGTGCCTATCTCCCACTGCAGTGCACTCCTACAAACCTTGTTGCTTGACATTTATATACATTGCCTATACACAAATGACAGCTGACAAATAGGTAGCAATAGGTCTGCAAGGGAGATCAAGGACCAGCACTTTGGCACTGAACCTAAGGGGATGGAGAGAGAAAAAAGCAGAAAAGCTACCTGCTGTGCTGAGCATGGATACTGCAGCTTTCCTGGCGGGGAGAAGAACTTGCTTGAAGCTGTTTTTAGCAGGTCGTTCAAGAACCAGGAATGATTTTTTACTGCAGTTTTGGCTCTACTGAGCCAGGCTGAAACACATTGTATGCAATGTTGCCCTCAGACCATTCAGCGTCTGGCAGATCTTCTTGTAAAAGAATAAAATACAAAGGAGGTACCTGAAGCGAAAATATAAGTGACAACAGAGACATATTTTATGTATATATATGTGAGGTTAAACAATGGAAGAAAAATTCCAGTCCATGCAGGCCAAGTCCAGGATTTGTGGAAGATGCCAGAGGCAGTGAAAGTGGTGACCTGTGGATGGACAAGAGCCACGTGGGGAACGGGAAGTTGCCAGCTCCTCCACAAATTTTTTCAGTGTTTTATCATAGAAAACATTGTGTGTCAGAAAAGATACGTAGCTCGCTGTTGGGTACCACTGCTTCCCTCTCATCTTTTCCTACCTCGTTTGCGATATGAGCACCCCTTCTCCATACCCCCACTCAGCTGGCAAGGTACCTGTGATGTGGAATGGGTTTGGGCAAGGACAAAGAGGCCAAACTGCAGGTGAAGAGTGGAGCCGCACAGCACTACTCCCTGTTCAAATGGAAGCCAGGAACAATCAGGCCCTTAATGTGTTACAATTCATTTGACTATCCACATTTTTGACTTTCTGTAAATAATGTGCTAAATGGATAAAAGAAGATACCATTTTTCCTTCTTTCCCCTGAGTTACTGATAACAAGACAAGTTCCTTCCCTTACAGTTTGTGCATATAAATGTGATTAATGTAAAAAAAAAATAAAATAAAGTGCCAAAATCTCTCTCTCTCTCTCTTTCTTTTTTTAAAGCATTGCCCTTTTCAAAACAAGGGGAAATTCAGTATAGTTTCAGTGCCACAGTGATCAAACAGTGTCACATCACTATGGCAATTGCTGCCCAGGCCAGGAATACAGATCAGCTTTAATTGTGCAACGCCTTATTGCTGGTGCATGTCAATCAGAACCTATGAATTGAGAAAAATTTGCTCTGTTCATTCTGTTAAATGATGTATCCAATTAAACCTGTTAGAATTCATGATCTTCAGTCAAGGTTAAATGAAAGTAGTTACTCCTGTCAGCTAGGTGATTAAATGCTGCCTACATCAGGCACATTTATGTGCAAAATTAAAATTTTGGTATAAAGCATGAATCTTTATGCATGCCAGTTAATTATCTTGCGGTTCCTCCATTTATTAAATGCCCACTGCATTTCTTCTTAATCATCAGCTTCCTTTCAAAACTTATTTCACACTCTACATTATACCAAATTTCAATGTTTAAAATGAAATGCTTTCTCAATGAAAACTTCCTCTTTTCAAGGGTTTGGCTGCTACTACATTTCTAAAGATGGCCATTAACAGTTTTTTGAGTCATTTATGCAGAAGGTTTATTTGTGTTGTTTTGTTTGTTTCGGAGAGTGCGTGACAGGAGTCCCTCGAGTTGCTGCTGTCGGGCAGTTCCTCCTTCCCACGCCTGTTTGAGTTCTGCTGCACATCAGCCAACTTCAACACACGACAACGCAGCAGGAAAACTGACCGCGGTTGTGCTGCTCCTGCCAGGCCCCTGCTCCCCGCTGCCTGCAGCCACCGGGCCAGCAGCTCTGCGCGGCACCCGCGGGTACCAGCGCCACCGCAGGCTCCGGGCAGGGCACCGCGCTGGGGGCTCAGGGGGTTGCCCCCCTCCCCCTGCCAGCCTTCAGGGTTTGGCAGTGTCAGGTGTCCTGTTTGCCCACGGCACCTACCATATTGCAATATCATATTTTAATTAGAAGAAAAATTATGTGTTGCATGCTTGGATTAAATGAAATTGCATATTTATATTTGTAAGACACAGTATTGGCAGGATTTAAATGCTATATGAATTGAAGAACCAGAATACAGGTATATTATAGTGATTTGTAGCTGAAACATTTGCTAGAAATACATACAAAGCAGAGCAGTACCAAATGCTAATTTAATACCCTAAGACAACGCTCCGTGCTCTTACAAGCACAATTTCACGTATTCCATGTGAGCATTTATCCGCTTTCATTATGAAAGGGTATTAAGAACCTTTGTTACAAACAAGCAACATAAAAAATGTCATACCACTTCACAACTACTAATGAATAATATCATTTAAAACAGACTGGGAAATAAACTAGTATAACACATTCGACTAAACTAGTACTATAAATATGCACAAGGTTGTTATTAAAGATAAATGCACACAGTAATTTTCTACTTGTAGGTTTTACAGGTATAATTTTGAATCATACAATATTTTTTAAAACACATCACAGGAATGGAAACCAACAGAAAGACAGACTGGTGGCGATTCCTTGAGATCAATATGTGATGTCTCCATCTATCTTTGAGGCCCCACATAAATTATATCATGGTAGTGTGAACCGTCAAGATGGGTGATGTGATTAACTTGTTCAGGGTCACACCAGGGAGCATCTGATCATGAGGATTTTCCACCTGTGGCATTGCGGTACAGCGGCCGCATTTGCAGAGATGCCGCAGATGCCAGCGGGTACCCTGGTGAGCTGCCAGTGCAGACAGGGCACCGTGGGCACTGGGGCCGCAGGCAGGTCAGCCTCATGTTCACATTCTGAGGGGCAGCTCGTTTTCTCTTTGCTGTGTTGCCTTTCACAGTGCCCAAAGCTGAGAGATCTGTTTTGCAGCACGCGAAGGTACGAGTATCACAGCCAGGCTGTGCCCTGCCTGTGGGCTTCCCCGGGAAGCCACGGCGGCTGCTCCAGCCTCCCCTGCCCATCCCGAGCAGCCTCAGCCCCAGGCCCTGGGAAGCAGCTGCAGACAAAAGCCCCCTCTTCTCTGCTGCTCCCCTGGCAGCTGCAAATAACGGACTTCTCTTTCCTGGCAGCTGCTGAGAAAAACACAGATATTGCTTCCTTTTTTTGTTCAGCACATATAAGCTCTAAGTTAAAGCCCAATATCTTTAGATATCTCAACAAAAGAGGAAAAAAAAAGAGAATCTTTGCACTCACAGAAAATAATTCCTTGGGGCTCTGGCAGGAGACAGTGATGCATCAGGGAAGGTAGCTAGACAATAAGCCTCTTCACAGGTTTCTGGGATGTCTGTTGCTGAGCCGCTTCAACTCACTTGGAGCATCTAGAACTTATATTTAATTCCTTTTCTTCTTTCTCTACATGTTCTTACTTTCACTCCAGTCCTCCAAAACCAGATATCACAAGCCGTGAGCCCCAGGCCCAATGTGGCTTAATGTTACCCTGTGAAACAATACTGGCAGGACAATTTATTTCTGCTCAAAACAATTTCCCCATCTTAAAATTGTGATTGTTAGGTTAACATCCCATTGAGATCAGAGAAGAAAAGAGCTGCAGTTTCAAGTTTTGTCTAAAATCTTAAGGAAGGCAAGCTGCACTGATTTGTCCTTGGCATACTGTTTCATACCCATAAGAGCAAAAAACTTCTTTTTAGTGGCAGATTAAATTGTGCAGAAACTGACTGACATTGGTAAGGCAAACACTGCAGTCTGCTTAAACAGGCTGAGAGTTGCACGTCAAAGGCTGCTTGGCCACAAGAATTTAAGTGTGTACACACACAGTCTCTGGTTTATTTGATTTCATAAGCAATTTTATCTTTGCTACACATATAAAGCAATACAAAAAAATTGGCATGGAATTACACATTTTTAGCAGATAGATTTACAATGAACTTGTGGTTTAGATTATAGTTATTTTCAGGAAACTTACTTAGAAAGTAATTAGGCATTTTTTATCCATTAATTGGCGTCTTGTTGTTTTGCGTTGTGCTGCTGAAACAAAACTAAAAACTATGGGATAGAGGAATTTTTTTTTTTTACTGAATATTATAAATGAGTAGAACAAGGGTTGTTAATGTTTGTCATTTTCCTTATCTGTACACATGAATATGTTATATGCTCATTTCCATTGCAAATGGAACATCAGAATGATCATTGCAAACTGAAATATACTGTACTTTTCATTTATTCAAAAATATCACTGACAAAAATAATCGATTGCTAGTATTCTTGTACTAAAGCTTTGCAACTCATTGAAAATAGAATGACTTAATGGTGTCCCTCCAGAATAAAGCAGGCAACATACTCCGGAGGGTCATTATTATTCACTGCTGAAACAAAGTCAGCCCTGACCCATGCCCGGGCAGTTGTGCAAGGCGCTCTACAAACACGTAGTCACCCAGGGTTTTGCACATCTCTCCTCCACCTCCCTCACATCTAATGAAACAGAAAGAAGGCAGAGAGGAGATGTGACTCCTTACCATAGCCACATCAGTGAGTATTATAAATACTGAAGAAGGAAAAGAACTGTTTTAGACAGAGGACAAGGTTGTTGCAAGAACAAACGTGTATAAAATGGCTGTGAATATATTTAGAATGACAATTAGGAGGTTTCTATCCATCTGAGCAGTGAGGTTCTGGAGTACCCCTCCTGTGGGTCCCACAGGGCACAAGATACCTCCCTAGGATCAAGGGGAAACTCATTGTTTGGGAAAGGGCTCACAGGCTTTAGCTTTCTGGCTTTAGCTTTCTGTCTACTACTCTATGTTGACTTTGCAAAGTGCAGTAATGTCTCATTCTCATGGCCCTAAAGACTTCAAACATGTATTAATTAATTAAAAAATACAATGAGGGAGAGTGCGCAGCCCATAGGTGTTTTTTTGTTTTGTTTTGTTTTCATTGTAGAAAACAGAACCAAAGCAAGAAAGAGCCGTAAGAGCAGGGATTAAATCTGAGCTTAGAATGACATTTGAAGATAACAGTAAAAAAACTACTGGAGATGGAAGGAGGATGGGTACTCTTCACATAACAATGGGGCTCTGTTGGCCAGAAAACAAAAAATATGTAGAATAAATACGCAGGAATAAAACCATAGGATGAATATATAACAAGAAGGCAAACTGCACCCTTCTGAACTGAGTGGAACCAAAATCCATGTACGCTTGGTCTTACTGCTAACGGGACACCAGGTTGTGTCCCGAAAACCCTTACTTATGCAAGTAATCCCACTAAAATCAATGGGAACCCAGGACTGTAATGACTGCTTCCTTGTCTCTGCTTGGTATTGCAAGGTCAGGTCCATTTTCTGTGCAATATTGGATGAATGCTAGAAAATCAATATCTCTATTGAGACTTCTTCTTTTGGAGTAAAAATAAACCTGTATCATTTTGAGTTCAAATGTTCATTGTTCCTGGGTGTTTTTATAAATTCCTTTTGAAAGCAAAACGGTCAAATCAAAATGGAGTGAAATGCTCACCTTTTTGGTGTGTTTTACAGCTTGTTGCTCTAACTAGCTTTGAAATGCCATAAAGGTTAAAGGCAATTTCATAGCTTCTTTGTATTTATTCTCTGTTAGTTAAAATAGACAAAAGCTCAAGGTCACAATTTTATAATATGTTTGTATTAGCAATTCCATTTATTCAAATGGCTCAGAGCTGAGAGGTGGGTGGAGGGAAAGAGAACACCAGAGTCTGTTGTTTTGGGAATCTTGCTGTTTTATGGAAAATTTGTTAGTCTTCTTGCCATAGAAAATTCAAAGAAAGCAGTTTCTTTTCCAATAAAAAGATTCCAGTGCAGTCATAGAAAAATAACTCATTATTGTGGAACATCACTTTGGTACCATGGAAAAAAAATACTCAAATCTGTTCACATTACAGGTTATTATTGTACTTCAATCACTATGGACCACCTTCAACTATAGTTTTGTTTAAAATGCCTAAACCTAGTTTGGTAATTTTATTCTTAGTTTGCTACTAGTCTAAAATTACACTTACTTGTAACTGTGTCCAAATTGAATTTTTGTACTGAAGTATGTTAAATTCATGTTTGGTTGCTTTATGCTTCAATTGTGGTAGGTCAAAAAGAAATTATGGTTAAATCAAGGCATATAAATAAACTACTTAAAGGGTTATCTAATAGCTTCAGGTTGTTCTGCAGCAATGCCAAGCCCTTGTTGGCTTGGACACAAGTTCAAGACCCATTCAATTACGGTGGAGATGTGAAGTGGTCAGCTTCTTGTCTGCCATGAACAGTAGACTGCGGGAGAATTCAAACTGTGGTTACAAAAGAGGTCATCTCACAGAAAATAGTACCTAATTCTTTCTAATCCTTAATTATTGTGAAAATACCTTAGAAATTTAAAGCCAGCCCATTAAGAGGCTAATAAATAGGAATTGGTGTGCTTTCTCAGAGACAGTTCCTTAAAATTTTGAGAAAATAGATCTTGAATCCGTTCTGTAGCCACAGAACCCTAGACCTGAAGCTTTTGGTCAACCCAGCTTAAATATTTTTCCCAAGGGATTTTGTTTACCAAATATTAATAGAGGGATCAGTTCTCTTTCAGTCCAGCTTAATAGGAATTTTGAATGATCAACCAATAAAACTGCTTTGATCCCCAGGGTTGAGCTAAGGCAATTTTGTTGTTCGTGGGACCGATACAGAAGTATGGACTTACCCCAGGATTCCAGCACAGCTGGATTTATTGGCATGCTGGGGAGCAAACCCGAGGATGTGTTCAGTGCTCACTCCCCTTTAGGTACCTCTGCACGGCTTATTTCCCACCTGCTGTGTGACACATCAGCCATAACTTCTTCCACTCTTGCACCACTGAACAAGTGACTGTAGTTTGGCTCTACGACTGCTAACAACATCAGTGACAAAGCAACCCTTGGCAACTTGTAACGATCAGCTGCTGTAACATGTATTTACTTAATAATGTATACTTTTCGGATACGCCACGCTGCTGTTGCTTTTGGAGCTGTATTACTTACGTGACAAGTTTACTAGCACTAACACTCTTAATAGTACAAAAAAACGTAGTTGAAAACTACAGGAGAACAACTAGAACCATTAAAATCTCACAGCACAACACTACAGCAAGTGATCGCCAGTGTTTCCATTGAGTGCCATACTTTATTTCATTACCTGGTTGTTATATTATTAATGCAAAAAAACCTAACCCAGAACACAAAGCAGTGGACAACACTATACTGTCTATTTTTTAACTAACTGTGCTGGCTACAGTATAAGAATAAAATATTCCAGTTCTTGGAAAAGTGTAAAAATTAAGCATCAAAACAGGTCAGACACTTACATATATCTTTTTGATGTGCTCATATGATAGGAGTGCAGATTGATAAAGGATAGAAGAAATGCTAAATATGCACCATGACAAACAGTGAAAAATTAAGTATTGTAACTAACATTAATTACACTCTAGTAAGATGAATAGGCTGCTCATCATTAATGAGAATGTACACCTTTGTCTAAGTTTCACATCTACCTGTGATAAATGTGCTAATGGCAATAAAATACATCATAGTAACATTTGAATTAACAGCACACTAATAGATTGACATACAAGTACGAATAAAGCATTTAATCATAAATATTGTACCACACCCAACAGCAATTTTTTTTGCATATATATCAAGCAAAATGGATAAACATTACAATCTTATTTTAGTTAATGCTGAGATAATCTAAGAATATTAGCTTGCACTATCCCAATACTTTTAATCCAGATTATTAGATACTTACATACTGTTTTTTTGGGAGACATTCAAGCAGTTTAATTAAACAGTAAGGGGGATTTCTGAATAGAAAGGGTGGGGCTTGATCTCAGTACAAACTACCCACTGACTCTTCCCCATTTGGCAGGGTTAGAATATTCAGGCAATCTTCAGGATGGGCTCACTCCAATGCTTATTAAATGATTGACTTTAATTTATGCTTAATGAAAATCAAAGCAAGCCCACTAGCCTACAATGCTTATCTGTATCTTCAGTAGCCTCTCTCCCCTGTGTTCCCGGTGCCTTTGCAATGAGAAAGCAAAAGGAAGAAGGGCAGAAGGAACCTACAGGCTCAGCAGTAGCGAGTAGAGCTCTGCTACAGATAAGATGAACAAACAGTATAAAGACCAGTTGTAATTCACAAAATAGCAAGTGAATTAGTTAAACAGGGAATTGCTTAAGCCTAGTAGATTCCTGAAGATCATTCAAATAGTGAAAGCCCATCGGTGTATTTTTAATGCAATTAAGCAGATGGCTTAAATACCTTAATTACTGCCAAGGCTCACCTAGGCTGCACAGTAGATGACACTGGACCTGTGCAGTGGCTGTTATAAAATGCTGTTACAAAATCCTAAGGGACAGTATACAAGCAATGTACACTACTGAAGCACAATCCATCCACCCACATGCACACCAAGAAGGCTCTGCAGAAGGCCAGCATGCCTGTGGACACAAGTGGAAAATGGTGCCTGCTGCCATCCCTGTGAACCACATGGTGCCAAGAGGACTCATGTTGGTGATCTACTGGGGGAGGCTGCAGCAGTGTCCCAGGCGGAAGGAAGTCCCCACACACAGGACAAGGCACGCACACGCAGGCAGAGCACTCCAGCTTTCCTCTTCTGCCTAAACTGACAGATCTCTCCAGGAAAGCTGAACATCTTGAAAAACAATGTACGGGTTTCAAACCGTCTGTATGTTTTATACTTTTCTACTACAGTACAAGCAAGCAAGCCAGCAATATTAGATAGTACAGCTGCACTGGTAGCCACCATAATCGCATTGAAAACATATTTTATTCTTTCTTTGTTAGACTAAATGGCACATTACCCTGGTGCTGTTTTCCCTTGCATTCCAGCTGGCAACTTATTGATTAGGGGAACACTTCTGAGCTTCTCCCTCCCATGCAATAACCTTTATAATTTCACATTTCTAAATGCTAAAAGAGCACTAATGCAAGCAGGAAGAGTTTCCTCTGCTATTTCACATACTTAAGGAGAAGATGCTATCGATTCATAAACTCTGCTCTGAAAGTGCTTTGCAAAGGCTGCAAGTATTTTCATTTTAGCAAGCAGGAAAATGGCACACAGATTGCCCAAGGTCACCCTGCAGATCAGTGAGAGAACCAGGATTAAATTCAGATCTTCTGGGTCCCCATGCAGAGGCTGTTTTGCTGAGCTATTTTTGGAAGGTCAGAATCCTCCAAATGAAGCATAACCATGATATACAATGCAGTATAAAAATAATTTATGACATTCAAAATACTTTTTCTCTAGTACCTCTAACAGCTATAAGCATGAAGTGAGTTCTTTGCATTAACAAAAGAACAGCTAAAAGAAGTAAAATTTTAAAATTTCAAGCTGAAGAAATTTATACCAATTTAACTCCTACGTCCTGGACTCTAATGATGTTAACAACCCGAGCCCTGTGTGCGGCAGCAGCTGAAATTTTGCTTGCACAAATTTTGAGTTGAACTCTGGGTCACGGAGTTTATCTTCTTTTACACTTCCAACAACAACTGCAGAAATGTATTTCTTATCAAAATTAATTAGCTTTTGCAGAAATCCATCTCCCTAATGAGAAAAAAAAGAAAAATACGTGTGAAGATTTACTGATCAGGTAATAAAATTTAAGCTTGTGGAAATATCAATATATGCCACAAAAATATCACCTTGATAAGTTGTGGGTCAGTACCAGCAATGGCAAAAAAAAAAAAAGTTCAAATTTGCTTTTCATGCATGTTTTTTTGAATGTTAGTTTGGATATTTCTTCTGACATTAAATCTGTTCTTCTTCCCAAAGCTTCCCTTTACTGAAGCTGATTGTCACCTGAAATTACAAGTCTTTCTTTACCAATAAATTGTCCTGCACTCTTTTTCCATATCTCCCTCATGCAACCACAGTATCCTGAGGTTTAACTAATAAGACCTAAAAATGTATTAGTACAGAGAAAATTAAATGAGTGACCTCTCATACACAGAAAACAAAATATAGTTCATATATTTTGTTATGTTTGTTAAAAAGAAAAAAGTAATAACGAATTCTAAAGGACAACCTGGGAGAATATTCAAGTTGTACTTCAGTAAGACTGTGAATATATAGCATATAACACTGAGTCCTAGCCTTTATTTTGTGTGAGCAACTCCCACTGACGTCAGTAAGTTCAGACTGACTGCAGGATACTATTTTCCCATGGCTCCTATTGCTATTTTTAAATGGATAATGCTGCTTTTCAAGCCTACAGCTCTGAATATCTTTAGTATTAGGCATGACCTTTTATGCAGTCATGTTCTCTGATCTCAACAAGTCTTCTGGGTAATCTAGCAATTTGTTAACAACAGCCTCATATACAAAAATAACACAAAGCTTTAATTCTATGTGCAAACTATGCAAATATTGTATATCTCAATAATGTGTTTTGCAATCATTGTTTTAAATGTCTGTGATCCTAGGGATATTCTAGTTGTTCCAGGATATGGGAAACAATTAATCTCTGGAGACAAACATTATTTAATTGGACTAATGACTGATTTACTAACATGAACTCCACTTGAAACGTGCAGCAATTTATTTCTTTTATTCACCAGGGACTGTTGTTTTTCTGAAACAGATCAGTAAGAAATCAAAGTAACAAAATATTTTAATTCATTAATTTGCAGAAATGTAACTTTAAAATGTTTAATCTAAATAAGATATTGACTCCAGTGGGTCAATCATTAATTTAATTTTAAGCAATAACTTGATTTGTCTTATTTTCTTCATTGATCAATAGATCAAACTGGGTCTTCCAAGTAGGGGCATGAATAATCCCTGGGATAGAACTGATTACAAAACTGTTAATGATTAATAACTCAGGATAAACTAAAACTCCATCCATGCAGTAGTCAAGATATGCAAGATATGATCTTTGCACACAGGGTTTCCTGACATGCTTTGTCTTCCCACATGGGACTTCTGCAGAGGAATGTGTGCAGCCCTGCACAGACACTGCCTTATATTGTACTGGGAGAGAGACAGCTGAAAAACTCATACCCCTTTGAGGCTTTCAGCAGTTTTATGGTCAGCTATGATAGTTATTTTACTTTTGCATTTCAGGATGTTGTTACTTTGTATGGCCATCAACAAATTTCCAGTCGCTCCTTTTATTGGAAGACTGGGATTATATTCTCAAAGATATAGATAGTGACATCTGGAGGGGTTGAAACCTAAACATGTGTTCCCCCACACCCCCGTCTCAAACAATTTTAAACCAGTAAGAACGGATACCATAAACCTTTGATTTTCCCTTGCACCAAGGGGGACAGAGGAATCTGCAAAGTGTATATCAGTATCTTATTCACCTCAGAACTGTCAACCATATTCTTGTAATTACTCTGTCCTTTACAGCACCACTATATTAAAGAGAGGCACAGCTGGTAAGCTTACTTCCTAAGTCAGAAAGTAATTTTGCAGTCTAATACTATGGGAAGCGTGTCATTTTCATGATGTGCATTTTAACTCATTTTATTTATAGTTTTCCATCATTTAACTTGGGCTAGGCAGTGCATAACTGGAGAAAAGAGCAGAGACTGGAGGCTGGAACACTGTAAGTCTGCTATACTATGACTACAGTATTGCTACTGGGGACTGTCACACCACTACTCACAATAACTCTTACTTTACCCACCTGAAGGCATCCAGTGCGTCATCCAGTCTTGTTCTCAGCCCAACCCGTTGGCAGAGGTTGTGCAGTTACACTGCTCCTGGTAATTAGAAAAGAAATACACATAAAGTTCTGGAAGTATTTCACTTTCCCATTCAGAGATGTGAAGTACAAAGAAAATTCTTTATCTTCTAGGAAATTTTGTTAAAGATTCCTCTATCATGAATGAAAGAATTCTTTTTCTCTCCACAATTGACAGTTATTGATATATAACTGTTACATATATTGATATATATTGATATATACATCTGTAAGGCTTTGAAACCTTATTCTTTATTCCATATCTCACCACAACTACTACAGAATGACTGAGGATTGGAACCTTACACAGAGTAGGTAGGATTCAATCTACCCATGCCATCCTATGAAGCAAGGCTTCAACTTTAAAATGTGCTGGTACTTAACTGGGTCTCAGAGCCTGCAAAGTTTGCAAAGGATGCAGTGTTGAAACTAAAGCACAAAATTCATCAGCATGATAAGTGTTGCCCTCATATAGCCTCAATAGCCATCTTTCTTACATGGAATGAAATTAATCCTTCACTTGAAGCAACTTTCTCCTGGTCACTATATTTTATTTCTTGGTGACAAATGGATGAGATGTGCTACAGAGGAATCCAGCACAAAGGAGATGAGAGAATGTACACAGGTATGCTGTCACCTCCCACTGTCTAACTCTTTGGCACTTCAGCACTGCTGTCACCAGCTGCTCACCAGAACTGTAAAAGTTAGTCTTAGTATTTCCCAAGCCTCAAGCAAAGCAAACAGGAGCTTTTTCCCCTTTTCACCTATGGGCATTATCTGGGAATCGCAGGCCTCTCAGGCACGGCAAGAACAGGGTACACTGTAGGGCAGGCGTGAGCTTCTCCTACAACCTCCCACCTAAAGCAGGAATTAGTGCAAGCAAGGATGAACACTGAATTTTCAGCTGGTGTTTGACTGATGTAGTCCAGTCCAAACAAGTCTGATAATGACATCTCTCTCAAAAGCTGTAACAGAATTGCATTAATAGTACATATTAGACTGAAATTTCTGAAGCTTCTTTGAAGAAAGATTTTCTGTGGCACCGATGTGGGGAATCAGGCTTCTTAACTTACATCTTGGAACCTTTATGTTTCCTAAAACCACACTGACATTTAAGAAGAGAATTCTTTGGCAATATTTAAATACATCATGATTTGGAGAAATAAGATGGCAAAGGGGCTTGCGATTAACTTGGGAACACTTTTGGAATTTGACAAGCCACTGTCATTTCTGTGATCTTTGATATTTTCTTGAAATATCACTAGAAAACCTATGCCTAGCAATAAAAACTCATTTAGTTGGACTGTTTAAATAAATAACATTTCTTAAAAATGCTTACATCACTTTTTCAATTACCTTCTCCGGGTATATCTTTGCAGTTTTCCAGCCTCAGTCCTCTGGACTTTTCACCCTGGAAACACAAGGCCCCATGGTGCTGCGTCACATTGGTTACAGGTTGAGTAGGTTCAGCTAAGTTCTCAACTCCATCAGGTTTACCTAAAAGCTGGCAAGGTTACAAAGCTTCTTGTAAGTAGTACAGATCCAGAACTTACAACTGGGGAAAAAATTCTTATCAGTCTATCTCAGAGCAAGAAACAGAGACACATTATTGTATATTAAAATACATAAGGCAGCATTTTCTGCAGTAAGAGTAGGGTCAGCTTTAGCAAGGTCATCTTCAGAATCTTGTTTCTGTTTCCTAACTTCTGCCTGACTAGCTACACCCACTGTGGTCGTGCTGCATGGCAAACAATGATTAGAAGCAAATGTATTTACAGCCCAATGAAACCAACATATTTGCAACCTAGTCCAGCTCAAGAAACCCCTTAACTTCAAATTCGATTGCACAGGTGCAAATGACAGCCTATTAAACACTTGATTTAAATTTCAAGGTTTTACAAATTAAAGAGGCTTATTATATATGCCATACTTCTAGCTCTGAAGGATACCGTTTCTATATGAAAGCTACAAGGTTTGTGAGTGGTCTATGCAGTTAAACAAAACCATAATTTTGGCATCTTAAAATTTAAGCGTTATCATTCTAGGAAAAATTGAGGCATACAAAGTGTCAGTCACAAATATGATGAATTTGTATATTTGCAAATGAACAGGTTAATGCAATAAGGCAAGTATGTGAAATCTGTAACATAGTGCTTTCTCTAATATTTTGCATCTCTTATTTCCATTAACACTCAATGAATACGCAATCTGAAAGCACAGAGAAGTACTGCGAGGATGACTGCCACCAGCATCAGTAATGCTAACAAATGTCTGGCATTTCAATCAAAAGGAATGCATGCACTGGACAGAATGAACTAATGGGAATTGATTCCCAACCAGATGCTGTGCCAAACCACTTGAATTTATGCCCAGTGGCAATTGTGCAATAGCTGGAAGTTTGGATGTGCATCCCTCATTGTGAGTTTGGTCATACTAAAGAGGGTGAATTAAATCAATGCAAAGCTGCTTTCAGTTGGATGTGAAGGCTAACAGAAACGTGTCCTAGCTGAAAGCAGAGGAGCAGACAGTGGCACTTGTTACTAAACACTAGCTGGCAAACATGACACAAAGAAATGACCTGAGGCAGCAGTCTCCATGTCAATAGGATGTGTATTGCTGATGAAGGAAAGCAAGAAGCTACCCTGTTTTCTATATTCCTCAACTTTCTTGGCAGCACATGTGAAACTGGAGGGGAGCAGAGGAGGTAGAGGGCAGCACGGCAGTGCAGAAAAGCCCTCTGCTTTAACTTTAAAGAGAGAAGATATTGCTGGGATCTTTGGACAAACACATAAAAAAGTAACAGGTACAGAATCTTCTGTAAATCAGCCCAAAGAAACGGGTTTTGACAGTGCAGCATTTCTTTTCAATTGCTTGCCAGGTGCTTTATTTAGGGTATAGAGCTGAGGCTCTCTCCCTGGCCTCATACCTCTGATACAGAGGCAGACTTGCCATTGTACCAGTTTCTTTCAGCCATGGAGAACGAGAACAGATTATCTTGTTTGGAAGTGCAGCCTTAAAAACTAAACATGGATCCACAGGTATTAAAAGAGCAGAAATTCCGCATAAAATGTGCCTGCTCCACACAGTGCCTAAACCCTGTAGCCAGTCCAGCTTTGAACTTAGATCTACTCACTTCTACAGCTGTTCTGAGCAGCCACCAGCTCCCAGATAGAGAACAGCTGAGGAACAGGTACAGAGGACGAAAGCATTGGTCCTGCAGCTCCTCTTCCAGGGGCATATAGCCTGAGCTATGAATGAATAAATCGCCATATACACATTAGTATAGATGTAAGTATTATATTTAGGTTTTTTTATATATATATATTTATGCTGGTCTATATATATGCTGCTGTGTATATTACCATCATACAAGACGTCAGCTCAGTTCCACTTTGTGTGGATGTTAATGGATATATGTATGTTCTGTTCTTCGTTATCACCTATGATGACTTGTCTCTTACCAAGTTTTTCTATGCACTGTCCTATTTTGTCAGTCTGTGCCTTAGTGTCTTTGTTTCTCTGATGAAGTTCTCTCTCTCAAACAGCAAGCTTAGACTTCGCTCTTCTACCTAAATTATTACAGAAGAGAATTAGTAATTAAGTTTTAACAAGATTTAAATTATATTGAAAACAGACAGTTAAAAGGAGACACTGCCTTGGGCTTTGTTGTAAATTTGTATAATTATTTTTAGTCCTCTGGAGGATGCATGATTATGTTTCTGTATTTATAAAAATACTGCCCTGGAGGCACCAAAATGAATTTTATAGTCCACTGATCTGCATATTAATGTTTGTCTTGTGGAGTCAAATGTATATTTTAGCAAATAAAGGACAATTATAAACATTTCAAAATAATTTTATAACACTCTTGATCTGGATTAACTAATTATCTTTTTTTTTAAATATATGCTGTAAAGACGTAGTAAGAAAATCAGCACTGCAGTGATAAACATACAGAAGAGAGAGGAAGCAGATGAACTAAGCAAAACGTATGGATTTTTAACAGGTTTTGATTATACCAGTTTTGGTAAGTGTTAGGACTCAGGTTCTGATTCAAAGCTCTTTGAAGACACTTGGACTGAATATTTTTAACAATACAATTCTGTACATTTTTCTTCCTACAAAAACACAATCACTGTGAAAGATCCTTTTCTTGATCAAGTGACCTCAGATACTTTTCGGAACGAGATTAAAAATCAGGGATTAAAGATATTACTTGCTACAGCCCAAAATCGTCATCAGAGGCTGGAACCGTAATGTCCAAAGTTTGTCTCACCAGTACAGCGATGGCTCTGGTTTAATGGTGGAAGACTGCAGATGTAAAGCCATCTTTCCTAAGCTGCTACATACAGGAAATAGTAGATAGGTCAACATTTGTTGTTCTCATTTATGAATCTACCCTGTAAATCCTAATAGATTAACTGTTATTTTTTTTTATCCCCTGTTTGCCTTGCATTTCATAATTTGTAAGAAACATTTTCAAAGCTACAAGTCCTGCTCCTACAGTGCTAAGAACAGGTATAGGATTTTGGAGCTTGTCTACATAATAGCAATATAACAATGAAATCGTACCGGTTCAGGATCCAGTCCTGCTATCTGTAAGTAGAGAAAATTCTTACCAGCAGTCAGTCAAAAGACAATGAACTCAATGGGAGATTTCTTTGTGCACAGATGGAAAAATTACAATCATAGTTCAGTAATCCATTTTGTTATCAAGATAAATCCATTGGCCTTGCAGTTTATCTCCCTATGGAACTAATGTATTGTCAGCTGAAAGAATGTGTTATTATCAGTGCAATAATTACATTGTTATAATCTTAAACAATTATTTGGATTAGAAACTTGTCATATTGTCCAAGTTCATGAAAGCTAAATGCAAATTTTGTGATTTTTCCACACACAAAGTGGAGATGAGATGCTTGTTGTGTGCCAAAAATTAAAAGAGAAAGTGCCATCTCAGTGTCTAATAGTGGCACATAAGATGAATTTTACAAAGAACGGTTGAGTGTCAGTCAACTGCTAGTTCAGGGTAACACTTGTTAGGCCATAAATGGGTTGATTGCATGTGCAGAATGACAATTTCCATGAAGTCTTATTCAAGGAGATATTAATGATCATTATTTAACTGTGACAAAATGGTGTCACAGATGGAATGTATACCTGACACAGTCCTCTGGTCCCTTGCAAGCATAACTCCTGATATGTGAACCTTTGCCCTATATACACATTAGCCAGAACATTTAAAGGAAAAGCAAGAATACTTTAAAAATAAAAATAAAATAAATGATGAGCATTTAAGACTGAGGAAAATGTTTCTGTGATCCTTCAAGGTCGATTGCCAATCATGTATACAATCTCAGGCACAAAATGAGGTGGTTGAAAAAGCAAGCACAGAAAATTCTCGTGTTTCTTTTTTTAAAATCAAGAAATCTTTGGTGAGTTATTGAGATCATTTGCACTTGGAATTTTGTACCCACAATCAACTGCAGGAAACAAACTACAGATGTGATTCTGTAAAACTTGCCCTTGCAAAGTGCTGAGCATCAGCTCTGAGAAGAAAGGCAGGCATAGGCTGAAAATACCCAGATCCTTGGAGTACCAAAGATGAAGAGAATAAATGACAGCACTGGCAATGGATCAGAGATGAGCCCACAATCACTGTTCTTCAGAGTAAGTCACAGCACATGGCACAATATTTATGCTAGCCTTGCAGTGGCTGTGGAAGGATAGGCTGTGAACCTACCCGATTCAGTATGAAATCTGCCAGGCAAAGCTCTTCAAAAATTTGAGCTAGAAGAGTGAGTTGTACCTTTGTATATATGAGGTTGGAATATTTTTGACTCCAAATCACGTGTCACAAAAACATATTTAATATCTTGTAGTCCCATGAGTTTGTAATACCTGACTACAGACAGAAGGGTGTACTTAATGTTGGTAGAATATACATAGAGTTTGTTTGCAGTGTAAGCCTTCTATAAATAAAGACCAAAGCTTGAGATCAAGAACTATTTATCTTCAAGGTTTTGCCAACGATGCAATGAGGTTTACATGTACAAAGTTATAAACTGTACTGCATTTACCAAAAAAATATTTTGAAGAGCTACCAGTAGAGATGTAGTTCATTATTTTAAAAACTTAAATTTAAAAAATTTCCCAGTTTTTCTGTTTTACCATGCTTTCCCTGGGGTTAAAAGTAAATTCAGAGCAAGTGTTTTTACACATACACAATTCCACTTGGTCAAGGAGAGTTTTGCAGCCAGATGTTCAGAATTGCTACCTGTTCCAATAATTTTCTTTTGAACTGATGTTAATAACTATGGATCAGTTATTATTTGGCCTGACTCTGTGTGTGTGTGGCAGGGGAGAGATGAACAGAGAGAGGATGAAAAGTGAAATGATGGCCAGAGGAGCCTTCCTTGTCTTCAATCAACCTGCAGGAAAAGTCAACCACAACTGCAGTGCTCTGGGCCAGCCCATTCTGACCCTCTCGGACACAGCACTCCCATCAAGGTCAAAGAGAAAGAGTACTGCCATTGCCACCAAAAGAATGGCATCTGAGAGGCTCTAAGGGTACTCTAGAATGAGGAGGAATCCAAGTCTTTGAATTTGTTGGCACAATATAATTCTGCTCTGTCCCTTGTTCTGGGTTGCTTGCATTGTGAACTGTTTAGTTGTAAGAGAAATGGATAAAACTGCTGCTAAGGTTGTCTTTGACCTACACAAAAACAGCACCACAAAGATGCACTGAAATCATATTACACACAACAGTGTCTGTGTATCTGTGTAGCCACATTGCCGATGTAATACTATAGAAAGCTGATTTATTACCAACATCTCATTCCAGGAATTTGCAGCCCCATTTCATATTTTGAATGCTTCATCATACAGAATCTGTACCTCTGGACTCTCCCTTTTCTGGATGGTGTCATTTGAAGTAATACATTATCAGTTTCCATCATCTGGTGATGCATTACCAGAATACATCAGAAAAACAGCTGGCTCAGTCTCTCAATCCTTGGAGTCCAGCAACAGCTGACTGTGATGATATATTACACGAACTCTTCAGTCTATCATTGTAATACATCAAAACAAGGCACTGGTCTGAAGGTGTATTACTCAAGGAAAGGCAAAGCTGAGTGAACCTGTCCAGAAGAGGGGTTCTGGTTAATTATGGAAGAGAAGTTACAGTACACTGCTCAGAGAAGGTTTGCTAGCTTCAAAATTTTGGTGCATTGGTAAAATATAATTTGCATTCATATAGATGATTAATAGGAGAAGGTCACATTGTTACTCAGTTTGGGACAAACACCTTTACAATCAGAGTTCTGTCTAAATGGTGCAGTATGCTGCGTATCAGAGAGGCTACACATTTTATAGTTGAGCCAAGTGGGGTTTGAGTCCAACTGATAAACACAAGCATCAATTCCTATTATTTTAATTTCTTCATGGAAAACACAGACAAGAACCTGATATTTAAGTGTAGTAACTGAAAGAGCATTGCACCAGTTTTTTCTCATTCCTGCCTCTTCTCGTGGCACTCTCAGCAAGGTGCTGGGAGTCTGTGGAAAAGCAGCAGCAGAGAAGAAGGCCTGAGGCATTTGCAAGGAAAGAACTGGAGCTGAGAAAAGAAAAAATAGAAGTTGAGGCAATAACCAGTAAATAAAAATAAAAGATCATTTAATTAAAGACTTTACAGAAGAGCTTAATTTACTGTAGTTATTTACACCAGACTTCACCTTGCTGGATGATGAAGAACCTACCACTAATCAGGACTGCAGACTTGCCACAGGAGTGTCTGGGGCTGTTAAACTGGAGGCTCTTGAGTCACAAGGGGTGCAGTAGAGAGAGTGTTTACATTTTTCTCTCCATTTAACCAGGGCTTCCATTCTGTTCAAGAGACAGGAAATGCTCCCAGAATATTCCCTTTGATTGAATTCATACAGGGAGTATGAGCTGCATTTTTCATCTGCAAACCCAGTGATGACAGGCAGGGCACAATATGAAGTTCAACCAATTAAAACTAAGGTAGCAAAAAGTTCACTTGCCCCTCATGCTGGAAGTATTATTTTTCATATTGTTTCAAAGATTCAGCTGCCTCACCATTTTTCTGCCTATCTCAAGTTCCAGCTTCTTTTTAATGGGGCTCAGGATAGCTCCTTCAGTATATGCTACTGACTTCATGCCCCACTGTTTTCTCTATGTCCCTGCAATATTAGCTGCCATGATCCCCCTCCTGCCTGCCATGCTGCTGTGTGCTCAGCTTTATATACTTCCAGAATTGAACACTTTCCTGATGAAAATTCCTGTAACCTTACTTCAGTCCCCTTCCATCGTGTTGCTCTATCTACACAAAGTAAACTTTGGTTGGTTTGACACAGATAAACATATGAGGAACGAGAGCATAGCATGACATTACTTTAATCTGTATATTTTCCCCCCTTTCTCTGCTATTCTTCATTGCTCTAGAACAGAAGAGAATAGAACATTTCAGTTACAAGGGACATACACTGATCATCTAGTCCATCTGCTCTCCATCTAAAAGGAGAGAAAACATTTTCAGTGGGAGTTGCAGCATATGAATTTACATTACTAGCAGAAAAAAACAGAGATTAATTTCACGGTGAACTGTGAAACTGAGGAACATACACCTTCCTGCTCCATGTTTCTGTTCAGTAGAAGCAACCAATATCTAATGGTCTTTAGCAGGTATTTGAAAACAAGCTGATCTGAGAGGGAGACAATGGACAGCAGTTGGTTTAGACGGCATAGTATACGTATCGTGAATCAAAGATATATCTGAGAATGAACATTTCACCAATGTGTTACATTCACCAGGATAATTTTAGCTCTGTGTTGTTATTTATAAGGAGTTTTAAATCATCCTTTGTTTATGAAAGAGATGGGTCACATTGATACACATAACAAAAGCTCTTGAACAAAACATGCAGCAAGAACAGATTAAAAGCGTGATCAGCAGTTAATGAGAATGGACTAACACAGGGCTGTTACACCCACTTTTCTAAGCCTTGAAAATTGTTCAGTGTATTATAGATTTAGTTGTGAATGTGGATGACGTGTCTTTGCTGCAGGATCTTGCAGTATTGGTGTTGTGGGAGGGCGTGAGTGAGGATTAAGGACAATAGAGACATGGGATGACACATGTAAACACCAGTTACAGAATAGCAGGAAGGAGAGGAATTGATTGATGGATGATATCCCAATAAGGATGCTTCAGTGAGGGGACAGGTGAGACAGGTGGTGAGATAGAGTGTGCTTCAGTGAAGGGATCTTCTTTCACTAGCTTGCTGGCTTTTAAAATATCAAAGTCCTGCAGAATTTACCTTTTCAAGTAGAATGTGGAAGATCAGCTTCAGGGGAGACCTTCTATAATAGGAGCTTCCAATACCTAAAGGGGACCTACAAGAAAGCTGAAGAGGGACTTTTTACAAGGGCATGTAGTAATAGGACAAGAGGTAATGGTTTTAAACAGAGAGTAGATTTAGATTAGATAAAAGGAAGAAATTCTTCCCCATGAGGGTGGTGAGGCACTGGAACAGGCTGCCCAGAGAGGCTGTGTATGCCCCATCCCTGGAGCGTTCAAGGCCAGGCTGGACAGGTTTTTGAGCTGAAAGGTGTCCCTGCCCATGGCGGGGGAGCTGGAACTAGATGAACTTTGAGGTCCCTTCCAACCCGAAGTATTCTATGACTCTAGCCCACCAATATGAGGCCATGCAGTGCCTGGTGGAAACCTCACACAGAGCTACAGAGCAAAGCTGGATGTAACCAGCCTTTGAACTCACTGTCCTTGTGCTTCACTCTATGAGTTCTGAAGGCAATAATCTAAAATAAACAACACCTGCTGAAAAGTGTACCATACTTCACAGACAAAAAAGTCGAAGTACCTATGTTGAGGCACGATGAGACATGAAAGGACAGAAGGAGAGCTTTAGCAAAAAGAAATAATTTGCTCTACTTCTCTCTCTGGCAGATACTACCAAAGTATGACCTGGGACAGGTGGTTTTGGGAGATATGGAATAAATTATGTTTTGAGAAATTCTTATGTTTACACTCAGCAGCATTTTTAACCTGAAAAAAAGTGTACCAGCCAGCCTGTGAACTCCATGGAAGATTTAACATATACCAGTGAATTACATGAGAAGCTCCTGTATATTGTGACAATAGCCAAAGTTAGGCGGTCCGTTAAAGGACCTCAAGAGATTTGACAAAATAATATTTTTGTTACAATATTTTCCCTGTTTTCTCTAATTGTCTAATGTGACTTCAGGGTACATGTAGTTAGTTGCCTAAACTAGTACCTAATACTGCAAGTTTTCCAGAACACAAGTTTTCTGGTTCCAAACACCATACCTTCACCAACAGAGTGATAAAAATAGTGGTTATAGCGTGTACCTTTTCAGGCACGTGTGTAAATAATAAATCCATTTCAATACACTGAATGAACCCATTTGCTAGCCCAAGGCACACCCACACTGTACATAATTTTTAAGAGGCACGCGGAGATGGTAGGCACAAACCCCCAAAATGCTAATACAGCTGAATTTTGTCCTGACTTTTACTAGCCAGTGAATTCAACACAAAAATGAACAAATCAAGGTCAACTACCTTGTATATCTTCCTTCTTCCAAGAACACAGAGCACTAAACTCTCCAGAGAACATCATTATTTTTTTAACCTCATATAGAAATCTACTTGAAGTTAGAACGGCACTTGATTCTGGCACTCTTGGCAGTATCAGTGCTCCATTGACACACAGTATTTGGACAGCTGAGTTCCTATATTGCTTCATTTCAATGAAAATAATTTCTTGTGTTGACTGCATTTATTCTTTACCTTTTCATTTCTATATTACAAATCATCTTAAGCTCATCAAGGATATTATTAGTAACTTATTGTTACCTTTTTAATGTACTTGAAGACCAACACTCCCCAGACACAAGTGTCAGTATATTAAGTGCCATTCAGACATTTGAACATAATATACTTTGTTTCTAAGGTTTCCATTGTATTACTAGTATGATAATTATTACAGCAAATGATAAAATACTGCAAAATTGTTTTCTCCCCCCTTAATAACATAAATAAAAGAAGCAATTAATTTCCTACAATAAAAACAGGCAATACAATAACGTACAAATGTGGAGTTTCTTCATTATTGCATCAAATTGCAAAACGGAAACATATAATTTCAAAAGGCTCATAAGCAAAAATGGAAACACAGCTGATGTTGCGTCAGCATGTAGTACAAAACTGTGAAGCTTGCACAGCTCACAGCTAGTCTCCTCAAATGAACCAGTTACCATTTCTAAATGAAAATATGTAACATAAAGAGGCTTCTCCTTTTTTTAAGGTCATACTTCCAGAATTAAAGGCAATTTTCCAGGGTGGTACTTCTATATATCTATCCAATACTAAAAGCTTATAGCATCACCAGTTATTTTAAAACCTTTCTATCATGCACAGCTACATCTATAGCTTTATTGACACATCTTCTGACAGATGGTAATAGTGTTTTCAAATGGAATCAACATACTTCAAAAATGATACACCTCCCCCTACACCCCATATATTTACCAGATGTGTTTTTAAACCCTCTTTCCACAGTGGCATTTTGGTTTGTTTGGTTTTAGGTTGCTGAGGAAAGGTAACATATTTTCTTTGACGTCTCATGCAATTTTACAAGTATTCAGGGCACATTCCCTGCTTTGCATGGAAAATGTATTTGCACAGTTGTCAGAATGATGGACAGGGAGAGAATGATAGGAAGGAGCACTGATCTTTGCTTGTTATTACATACAATAGCCCAGTAGGAATCATGATGTGTTGGTGAGACAAACTGTGTCCCATTCTGGAACATATTAAGTTTGTCTCCAGGACACACATGACTTCACTAGGGTGTCTAACCTCATTCATAATAGATGCTAATCTTTTCAGGGCTGACTGATGACAGCACTTCCTGCCCTTCACGGAATTAGAGCTGGGTTTTATCAAAGGACTCAAACTGCCTGCTAATTAGACTAATTCCCTTCATCATGAATTATTTATTTCCATTGGTAACCGATCACTGTGACATTAATGGGTTCTGCTCAACTTAGTTTCATACTCATATACACTATAAGTTAAATGTTTAAAAACTCCTGATACTTCATTTCAGGTCAAGTGTATCTACACATAACTCTTGATGTTTTCAATAAAGTTTTGATAATTAAAGACTGTTAGAATAAAGTGCTCATTGCTAAGAAAAAAGAACATAAAAAATATGTTTTTTTTTTTTTCCCCCAAATGAGAGATAATATATACACATTTATTTAAGATTAATAATAAGAGCCTTCTATTGCACTAAATAAGGTTTCAAGGCCATTAACAGAACTGAACCCATACCCTTAGTCAGAACACGTAGTGCCTGTGTATTCAAAATTCTCACCCAGTACAGGAAGTTTTGGGGTTCTAGTATCAAAATTTAGTTCTGTACTTACATAGCAAGTATCAAACATACAAACACAAAACAAAGAATACCTGTACAGACAGGAGCACTGCAGCCCGGTACCGCAGAGTGGAGAAGACCAAAAGCAGAGTGTGGGTTGTCAGTGAGACAGAACTAGGAACAGCACAAAGCATCATTCTGGGATGTCTTTGCAGCAGGATCTGAGCAGATCACCAGAGGTCATCTAAGCAATACATACAAGTCTCAGCAAATAAATTGATAGCTGGTTTTTGGCATCGCTGTTCAAAAGATATATTGACAACTGAGAGAAAATCCATTGAAGAGCAAC
Source organism: Columba livia (assembly GCF_036013475.1). NCBI lineage: Eukaryota > Metazoa > Chordata > Aves > Columbiformes > Columbidae > Columba > Columba livia. The sequence continues at coordinate 22,496,556 of NC_088608.1, forward strand.
AAAATATTAGGGGATTGGACTAGATGATCTTTTGAGGTCCCTTCCAATCCCAAACATACTGTGATACTGTGAATCAAGAAAACATGACCAATGGGGAAAGACTGATTTAGATTTAGAGATGAGAGTATGATGACACCTTCACTTATGCAGAAAGATGTTATTGTTAGGCTCGCGATGAGTTTTGTCCATGTCCACCACAAGGAGGACAAGAAATGTCCATTTCAGTCTGAAGACATGAAGATATAGCTGAAAAATTGGGAAAAGGCTTAAGATGTAAGGACAGAGAAGCACATGTCCAACCTAGATAAGGTGGTACAATTCTCACCACTAAAGGGATTTTGGTCCAGACTAGATAGTCTAACGATTGCTAGGGAAGGTTTAGGTGTGTGTGAATTCAGCTCAATCACAAAATTGTTTTCTAAGCACAAAGTAATGTCAGCTTAGTTACCATAACATAAAGTACTCTTATAAAATTATTCTTCAGAATTTTACTGTTTCTAAAGAGGAAACTCCTACTGAAAAGCTGTGGTTATTTGAATATTTCTCAATGATAAGAATGTCTATTTTAGGAGCATTCTAAACAGAACAACATTTCAGTTTTCCATAATTTAACTGTTGGTCTTTTCCACTGTCATCACAGACAGTGAAATTGACTTTCACACAATTAATTAATGGAATTTTTGTGATTCATGCACAGGATAGCATTATCCAGGCTGTACATTTTACAATGGCATTGTTTCCAGTGCAGTGGGTTGGCCCTGGCTGGACACCAGGTGCCCACCAAACTGCTCTACTACTCCCCTCAGCTTGACAGTGGAACAGAAAATAAGATAGAAAAGAACTCATGGGTCACAATAAAAGGCAATTTAATAAAGTGAAGCTGCACAGGGAAGGAAATGAAAACAAAATATTTATTCTCTACTTCCTATCAGCAGGTGATGTCCAGCCACTTCCTGGGAAGTACAACTTCTGTATGCATAGTGGTTGCTCTGGAATACAAAAATCATAATAATGAATGCTCCCCACCTCCCTCCTCCTTTCTTTTAGCTTTTATTGCTGAGCAGATGTCATATGGCATGGAATATTCCTTCAGCCAGTTTGAGTCAGCTGTCCCGGCTTTGACTCCTCCCAAGACCTTTCCCATCTCCAGCCTACTGGGTGAAGGTGGGAAATGCTGGGGAGATAGCCCTTATGCTGTGGGAGCTCTGCTCACGAGTAGCCAAAACACTGGTGTGTTATCAACACCTTTCTAGCTGCCCATAAACAGCACAGCACTATGAGGGCTGCTATGGGGAAAATTAACTCTGTCTCAGCCAGACCCAATATATTTATTTATCCAAACTCTTTGGAGATCAAGAGACAACATACCACTTGGTCACTGGTGTCACCTCTGAACTTCTCTTTCAGCAAAATTGACAAACTTTCCACATGTTACAGAATTGTGCTGAAAGTTCCAATACATTTTATATATACTCATAACTAAACGATGCATAATCTCACTCATTTCACAAAACAGGTTTTCTTCTGATTTGATTATCCTGTCTGTGAAACATAAAGAAAATGTATACAACACATCAGAAGGATCAATAACAGACTTGTTTGGCGTAATATTTGTAATGATGAAGTGAGTTTAAAACAGTAAACAACAGAAGACAGCAGGACAGAATAGCCTATATCCCTTAGCCTAATGAAGACTTGGACTATGGTATATTTCACAAATAGTCTTTCACATGATAGCTGTAAAAGAACACCTCTTTCTAATCCACAGTGATAACACAGAAGTTAGATAAAAATGAACAGAGATGATATTCAATAAGCCCAAGTAGATTTCTATCACAGTGTGAGATGCTTTGGCTGTGAAAATAAAGGTGTTATTTTTCCACTGTTGAAATAATACAGAATCAATGAGAGGCAACTGTGAGCCTCAGTGGCATCAGGGGTTTCTGTTGACATTCACAAAGCAAATGAGCAGAGCTCTGCTGGATTGAGATGTCACCAGAAACCCCAAGATGGCATTACAGCCTTGTTTTTCTAGGTTGTGGGTTTTTTTCAATAAACACATCCAACTGCTTTTTAAATTTTAATTCAAAAGTCACTTTTTACTTTTATTTCCCTTCCCTACCCCCTGATATTTTCTCTCTCTCTCTTTTTTTTTTTTTTATTTTTTTTTTTCCAGGTTATCTGCTTGCTTTCCTCCTTTCCCCCACCCCATTCTCTTCACTCCTGCCTCAACCATCCTCTTCTTGCCTTTCTCTCTTCTCTCATTTACCTTCTTTCTTTCCTGGTTCTCTTAACTCCCCAAATCTTTGCTCAGTGTGTTAGCAGCGCTCCCTAATGTCATTTCACCAGCACAAACCATTCCATTCCTTCAGCACTGTTGATAGACCATCCTATTAAGCCAAAAGAAATGTCACTCATGTACCACTCGTTATTTGTATAGAATGAGCGACTCCAAGTAGCTCCTGATGCAGCAATATAAAATAGCTTTCATTTCAGAGCTAATAATACCTGACACTTGAACAGAGACTTCCATTCGATGTTCTAAAACCATTTCACAGGCATTAATGAATTATGTCTCACAAGTGTGCTCTGACAAACAGGCTATTCCCATTTCACAGACGGAGATAACTGAGGAGGAAAGAGAAGGGTAATTTGTTATTACAATGTCTCTCGGGGCCCAATTCTTCACCATTGTATATAAAGTTTCTATCACTGGCTTCAAGCCAACAGTGAGTAAATAACATTAAAGAGCACTTAGATGTTCCAAGCCTCATTCCTTTAATAAGAGATATCTTCTTTTTATACACACAGTATGTTATCCTTGCGAACTAGTGTATAGATGCTTTTTGAATCATTTAATTTCATAATTCTAATTCATAAGTTAGTAAAGAAAGTGATATTTTGTGCAAAATTTCTCTACCATCATATATTAAACACAGCTAACCCACCTTATAACTAGGTACAAGCCTTTAAAAGCGGGGGATTATTGAAGGGGAGCATTTTCTAAAATGTGACATGAAAAGTGTATTCTGTTGTCAAAAAATAAAGTGTGACCAGAAATTTACCTTTCAGCATAATGAAAAACAGTTAAGATCACAAAATAAGAGGACAGTGGACAAACAGCTCTTGCAAAAGCCATGTCAAATAATTTGGATAAACTGGTAACTACAATTTTATGAATTAACGATTAAAATTATGAGTGTGTGCAGTATTACCCAAACTGTTCTTGAGCTGCGCTTATCAGAATTCACTGATATGATTAGATGTGACAAAAAGATATACTCACATCCTCTACAAAGGTCAGTTCTTTGCGGTTATTTTGCTTGCTTGACAAATTGATAGGAGAAAAATGACATTAACGTATACTTATTTTTATATAGAATATATAGATATGAAAGGGCACCAAGACTTGCTGTGAAAAGCCAAGGAAAAGCAGAGTAATAGGTGGTACCATCAAGTGCAATCTCTTTAAAACAAAGAAGTTTTCACTGTCTTCATGTGCACAATTTAAAGCAGGATAAACATGCAAGGATTCCTTACAGAACAGGGAGAAGAGGGTTAGCAGAAAAAAAAATTGTTTGCTACTATTGAAAACTGATTTAATTGAAATTGGCCTTGAGTAAAGCTAAAAGAGCAAACTGTTGGTCCATTGTCTGAAACTAAGCACAGCAGGGAAAAATGAAGAATCTTGCGCAGTTTTGGTTGTTGGTGTTTGGGGTTTTTTTTGTGTTTGTTTTTTTTTTTTTTTTTTTTTTTTTAGTTTTAATTTAAATAAATTCTGGTTACTGAAGAGTCAAGGAAATGTAAGACACTTTTACATAGAGGGCTGAGGTAGTCAAGGAGTATTGCTTGGGACTGAGGGAATAGCTGTGTAGGATGCTGGAGCAGCAGAACAGAACTAGACAGGTTATTCAGAGAGGCAAAGAGAGCAGAAGGAAGTTGGTATTGTGGGTGTGGGAAATCAGATGTGAAGGACAAAGAGGGATAAGAAAGAAAAAAAAAAAATCAGCTATGTTGAGCAACCACTCATCCTGATTTGCTACAGTGGAGTGAAAGAGGATCACTGGAGTGAGAACAAGGGGAGCTGCACTGAACTGGGCACTTCTGGCAGTTGAAGAACATAATTTGTTCCTTGATTTTGACAGTGTCATTACGCTCGTGGACATAAACCCAACTCATTTAGGAAGGGCATTTTCTCCCCTTGTTCGTGGGCATCACCTTGAAGGTAACGCTAACTGAATCACGCCTGTATTATGACACAGTCTACATCTTGTCTTAAACATAGCTAGAATAAAGTTCCCTGCAAATATAAGCTGCTGTGATCCAACATGTATAAATCATCCATCAAAATAAAACCATTGTCTCTAGTACCACCCCACAAGCAAACCTCCATATCAACTACATCCAACCCAAACCCATCCAGACATGAACACTATAAGGAACCTCATGCTATTTGCAATGCCTTTGTGTTTCCCATCTCTCTAGAGAAACAAATTCCAAGCTAGAAGTTGGAAAGCAAATACACTGGGCTTACGTAGCGTGTATGTGAAAGACTAAGTGTACTCAAGCCCCCACTCATGGTTTCTTCCAACTCTGGCAGCTAGCTCATCCACCCCCTCAGGAAAGCTGTTTTCCTCTTTGGAGCTAATGAGCTGGGATTTATAGACACCTGCCTAACTACAACATGCAGTTGCTGCTCTTGAAATAAAAGAACACATCTGTGATTCATTACAAGACACCTACATGCATAAAAGGTGCCCCCGCAAATTCAATCGGCTATGGATTCTTTGCAGAACATTGCTTTGATATCGGCCTCCATGCTAAAGTGAACAATTAGACAGTTGCCACAAAACCAGCATAATTTTGGTTCCACATCTGCACATCACCCATCAGAATGGAGACAATATTTCATTTGGCTTCTGGACATGAAAACAAGCACATTGTTCAACAGCAACAGTAAGAAGGAGGTGGGGTCATAAAGTACATATTCTGCTGTATAGAATACTACCAGCCACAGCCATGATTTGGAGGTAGCAACGTGCATTTTCAGAATTATTTTCATAAGTGGTCATATGAGAAACAGAATCAACTGACAGAAAACTTGGCAGGAAACTGGTGAATTATTATAGTGGCTGTTTATTAGCACAGCATTTAAGATCACCAGAAGTCCAGTGCCCATAACAGTCATTACTTTAGCTTGGTAATTTACAAGGGCAATAACTTAGACTTTTTTTTTTTTTCCCTCGGTGACAAGAGATCCATGCTCAGACAAAGTTAAGCACCTGATAGTCCCAAAGGTAAAGTGAAGGTTAGGCACATAATGAGTACTTTGAACAAATGCCCATGGGTAAATCCAGCAAATAGCAATGAAAATCCTTTTGTCAGTTCCTATAACTTCCAAATTCCAGAAAGCTAAACCCCAGAGATATCTGCTTTGTTTCATGACATCGAATTATGCAACTACTACTATTTCTGGAGATACTGGCCTGTGAAAATTACTCTTTCAGTATGAAGGAACCAAACAAAAAATATCCAAATAGTAAAATTTTGATATTTATGCATGAGAAGATTTTTGAACCACTCAGTGAGTCATTTTATGGAGCAATTAACTTTCCATTTTATGTAGATATTCTTTCCTCGTCTGCCACCTTTTTAATAGTCCTTTGCATAAATTGGTAAAATAATTTCTCATTCCCTCAGAAACAACAGCTGCATTGTGAACTCCTGAATTGGCATGTCTTTGGAATGTATTATAATAATTCAGAAACCGCTGCCATTTCTGTAAAGCTTTCATTCATACGAAGGTTGCTTCAAACATCCCATCCTCCCTCCCCCTTTGATTGCTATTGCTGATCCCGGTTAGATTGTCCAGCCTCTTCCCCTGCTCTCCCAACTCCCTCTCCCGCCTCCAGTCTCAGCCCTCTCCCTCTCAAGCTCTTGACACAATCTCCTTCCCTTGCCCTCGCCTAGGTCTGGCTCTCTGTAGCCTTCTCAGTCGAATTAGACACAAATGACTTGTCTTGACTTTCAAAGCCCTTTGTGGCCTATCCGCTCACCACTGACCCTCTCATGTTCAGTATCAAAAGGTCAGCTCTTGCTTCCAATTAGTCCATGAGCCAAGGTACCTTCCTCTGAGTGCAATGCTTTCAAACAAGCCCAGTCATGCTCTTTCCTCTGTTGCCCCTCAGACTTGGGGAAGGAATTGCCTATCAGTATCTGCAAAGCCTCCACGTTCTGCCTTTTTAAACCCCTCTTCAGATCTTCAGATACCACAGCAAGAGCCAGGTTGTTTGTGTGCCAGAGCGATGCTAACCAACACAACAGGAGGGTTTCCTAGGGTCCTCCTTTGTACCTCATTGGTGTCAGTCCTATACAGGGAAATGCAATTTTTCTTTGCCCTGTTTTGCAGCATCTCTCTGTTGTGGCTGATAACCTGATCTTGTGGGCCCTGCAAAGATACAGAAAATAATGAACAAGAGAAATAATGATAAGGAAAGCATTGGTTTCAAAGGCCCAGATTCAGGCATTGAAAAGCTAACATCAACTGAAAATTCTTACTGAATTAAAAGTCCTGGTCCGTCACCTACAAGTTCAGAGTGGACCTTTCTCATTTCAGACAGAGCTGTGAAGTCTAGGAAAACTATACACAGCTCATGTGGTTCTAACGTAGCTAAAGGTGGGTAGAATGCCACAGATTTGGCAAAAGGTTGGTTTTCTTGATTTATTTCAGAGCCCTGCCCCAACTACCGAAAATTCTTACATTCTCAAAGAAACAATCACCAGTGTACTTTAACTTCAGCAAATTCACCCACCTCACCTCAGCATTTCTATTGCAAATAGTTGTTTTCGTTGCAGTTTTCCCAAAATTTTAGACTGAGGTACTCAAGCAGGAAAAATTCATTCTGATAAAGGTTATAAGTAACTGAAATTTTATTAAGTATCTGCAATTCATTCATATTAATAACCTAAAACACAGCCATTCAGTTGGAAGTTTAAGGCAAACTGATAAATGATGCTCCCAGCTCCATTATTATAAACATAGTGGTTTATTATGAAGGTAATTGTGGGTTGTTCAAGTAGAGGATGGAGATGCGTGTGTGGGAAGTAGCAGAATGGAGGTAGCCAAGTGAGTAGAGTGTAGGTGAATAGCTGAATGGCTTAACTGTTAATTTCCTTGGGTTTTACGATTTACATTAGTATGCAGAGGAGTGGGATCTAACTCTAAGAACTTTTCTGAGCAGGGAAAAATAACATATAATGTGCACATAACCATGTGAAATACAGAAACACTATGTCTTATATTACATAATTTACTTGGAAGTTTTAGCTTATTGACAGCAAGGCCCTGCTGGGTTTCAGAACCTGGGAATGTAGCTTTTATGAAGGAAATTATCCTTCAAGAAATGAGCAACAATACCATTTGCTTCATACCTCTGACAAAATATTTAGCTCTGTCATTGAAATATAATTGCTCTATTTTTACAATGTTAGTGCTATTGATAAATGCAGATTGCAAGGAATAAGTAAATTCTCTTATAGTGATAAAATGTTTTGTATTTTTTTTTTTTTAAAGGTAAGAAAACTGACACTTATTCCACATTCTTGACTTCAAAAAAAAATGTTACCATTATTAGTTATGGTAATGGTTCAAGGTTTTCGTGGTCTACTATTTTTAATACTCCAGTGTAATCTACTCCAGTCATCCTTGACAGAGAATAAAGATGGGTTTTCAAGGATCACAGCTTTCACACTGTGTGGAAATGCCCATTTACTGTCTTGAGAGTAATCACACACACACACAGAGAAAAAGACAATGATATTTTGACTGGTATTTATAAACTGAATCTAGGACAAAATGTACCTTTCTGCCAAAAAACCTGTTTTTTCATGGCTAAATTCACTGTGTACCCAGAAATCCCATACTGCTTGTGAAATTGCCATCTTTAATGGGCATTTTATCCCTCTGGCCATCACAACTGCAGCCTTTAGCACTGACATGAAGCCATCACTTAAAACCAGCTTGTCATTTTCTAGTAAATACAAAATTTATACTGTTCTACAAAGTTGGAAGAAAAAAAAATTCCCAAACCCTCTAGAACCTGTTTCATGAGCAGTATGTCAATACATATATATATTTTTAAACAGATATAAAATGTGAAGACCTTTGGCTCTGCAGTTTTCATTCTCTCCTCTGTGTTGAAATTATTTCCGTGACTGCCTGAAATGTTGGACTTCAGACTTAGTCTTCAAACTGGCAATTCAGCTTTGACTTCTGAGCTCAAGCAACCATTCCTGATGGACTGGAAGAAAGAAAGATTTATGACGTCTCAGCCAGCTACACTCTCCAGATCAGTTAAATATGGTGTTCATTTTGGTGCAGAGGGGCAAAGGTCTGCTGAGATCAGGCATCAGAAGATTCTGCAGAAGCACCTGGAGACCCAAAGCCACATTTCTTTTTCTCTAGTCATGCAAGAATACTCCTTTCCCTGCTTCTCCCTGAGCTCACGAGGACTCAGTGCCATCTGAGAAGGATGGTTCATTCTGGCATTGGGATGCAACTTGGGTCTTACAGATAAGGAAAGAGGAAATTCCGCTAATACCTATGCCTGCTTTATGTTCCACTGAAAAACTGGAATTGCTTTAAAGTATTGAAGTAAGACATGTAAGAAATATTTCTTTTACCCTTATTCAGAACATGTTTTCATGCTTTTCTCTGCCGCCATGGAAGAAATAAAATTATTAGAAAAGCAGGAGAAGAGAGAGTGGAAGGAAGGAAGAAGAAAAGAGAATGAAAAAGAGTTAAAATATCCAAGCAAACCCCTGATTCTAGGAATTAAAGCTTTAAGAAGAACCTAGATGATAAATGTCACAAATCTCAGTATCACAAAATCCAATAAAGTCATAAGAATGGACCATTTTGATTCTTCTGGGTGTGTTCAAAGGACAGCATGTGGATCATTTTGTTACCACATTGTGCATAATGTGTAAATTTTGCCTTAGTGTCTACTCTTAGTTTGACACCTTTCAGAAGGACTAAGCAGAAACTGAACAAATCTAAGAGAGATCCTCTTAACCTGTAAGACATTTCATAAAACTGTTTTGCATTGCTGACCTGTGTTATATTTAGCAATATTCAAACTATTCAGCTTTTGGTTGAAGTTCTTAGTAGTCTGAACACAATCAGAAAAGATAGTTCCAAATAACACAATATTGGAGGAAGGGGGGAAATCATATGAACACATGAAAAGCAACATAGCTTAATCCAATAACTCTACCTTCTCAATGCCAGTGCTGCTGACAGCATCCAAGGCTCCCAGGTACCCCGTATGTATCAGTCAACAGCTGTGCAGTTCACCAGGACTGGGAATTTGGTTTTATTTTAAAACTCATATAATCAGGAGAGACTTTTGGCTGTGCTGTGGGGTTTTTCACTCACCCAAGATCAATCAGGCATTTCAGGAGTTTATTCTGATTTCACAGAATTTTACCTGAAGGAAGTAAACACAATTTAGAAATGAAAATTTTGGGGGATTCTATAAAACAAACAAACAAAAAACAACAAAAACCAAAACCACAATAAAATCCAACAAAAACAAAACCAACCAACCAACAACAACAAAAAAACAAAAACACCAAACCAAACTGAAATTGTACTTAACAGTTTAAAAAGCTGAAATATTGGTATTTCATTTTTTCTCATCAAAACATTTCCTTCAGCCTCAAAAATTTACTAAAATACTTGGGAAAACATAAATGTAAAAGTATGTTCGTATCTATCTCTATATAAAAACGGCACTGCCTTGTCAAAAAGTCTGTTAAAATAAGTCTTTCGTAAATGCTACCAGAGAACAGAGGAACCCTTAGTTTTAAAAAGCAAGCCTTAAACAAAAGTGTCAGGAGACAATGTGCTAAAAATTAGCACTCATCCTCCAACAGAAACTTGGGTTTAGGGGTTTTTTGCTGCTTTCTAATGCAGTTACATACTGACAAAGAAGTTATATACTGACATAGTATTTTTAAAATGAAGATCACTACAGCTGGTCTTACAGACTCTGGTACTATTGTGTATTGTCAGCTCGGTTATTTTAAGTCAAAATTCAGTCATATTTATGACATGCTGTCAGTTTATTTTGTCTTGTTCATGAGATACTGGTGCATTTTTGCCCATCCGAGACTATGATCTAGTCATAAATACTTAAAGACTCTATGATACAGACCAATCCATGACGTACCCAAGCACGTGCACAGCTGGATACAAATATACACAATACACAGCACAAGGAGAAACAACAGAAAGAGACAGCTGTAAAAATTAGTGTAAGTTAATTAAAAAAATAAATTAAAAATAAAATTATATTTAAAAAGAGCATGTTTTAAAAGATCATTCAAAACGATATTTTAGAGAGTAATCTCAGAGGTGAAGTGGAAGGTCGGTGCTCATTAAAACCATTCACTTTTTTCAGGTTTGGCAGTTCCACCTGGCCACCAACCAGTGCAGAGGCAATTCCAGCAGCCTCTCTGCTGGAAGCTGGATGCTACCACATTCAGATTTAGCATCATCTGGTCAGTGCCCCCTCCCTCACAAAATAAGGATTGCTCATTATTTCTCCTTCCTTAGCTCAAAATAACACCATTGGCCCTAACTTTAAGCATAAGTAGGTATATTCTAGCCTCCATTTCAGTGTGAATGACACAACTCTGTCTAAGTCTGGCAGGGAACAGATCTATGTTTTTCTTGCTTCTTCAGAGTAGAAGGGGGAATCATGAGACTTTCTGTGGGATTATGAAAATTTCCTCTGAAGATTTCTCTCGTCTCTGACCCTGTGTGAGTCACTTTAGAGTACCAAAAAGCAGCTTCAAGACCAGACTTGCATTCTTTGGGCAGCAAATACCTTATTTTCTCACTTAGGCATCTTCTGTAAATACATAAACACTCAGTTATGTGAAACTAACCTGTTGGAAAGGGCCGGATCACACTTAAAACCAGGTCAAGTACAGATTACAGAAATGTAGAAGTGGCTCAAATGACACCCAGCTGGTGAAGCTCTGTGGAATTCTACAAGAGGTCAGAACTCAAAATGTTCCATTTTTTTTATGTTTTGCTTTCTATATTTCAGGAAAACTAAAAAAATAACAAGAGAATCTACCAGGACTTTCTTTAACCTCTTGGAAACAGATGTGGCTCCTGCCTGCTATCTGTAGAATTCCTGTATGAAGGTCAAGGCTTGGAATATCTGATGGTGAACAGGACAGCAAAGATTACAGAGTTATGCAAAGCTATCCACCATCTGAATAAATGGAAATCAGTGGGTATTGATCAGCTCTCCGGAGAAATGTTGAAAGAGGGCAGGAAGGTCAAAACATGGAAGCTACACTACCTTGGAAAAGAACGAAGTAAAGGTCAAATGACAGCAGCAGGACAACAAATTCTCAATGTACTATGCACAGCACGTAAATTGTAGCACAGCAGAAGAGAAATTTCACAAAGTGCACAAATACAGCATGGAGATATATTATATGTCAAAAAGATGAGGCATAGGAATGAAAAAATAAGACCTATGACAACACAGACGGAAATATCTTATACAGGCCTTAGTGTAAAAGCCAGTTCGGTCCGGGACCTGTTTGTTGCAGATCTGTAGTTTCTAGCAGTTATTGAACAGTTTGTCAAAGAACAAAACCTGAATATGCAAAATATTGTAAAGCAATATTTTGAAGCAGATGAGCATTGTGGAAAGAATTGCTGGAAAACAAAAAACCTCCACAGTCTTTAAGGCACACACGCTTCTCATTTTACTTTACAAAACTTCTTTTCTCCATTTCTGAACCATTGCCATGTACCTTTTCCTTGGTGCCTGATCTAAAGCTGCTGAGGCTGCAAAATGTTGGTTGTAGCTACCTCTACTCAGTACAGCACAACACAGAGAAGTGTATCAGACACTGGCTGTTCTGCAAGTGTGCTCTACCACGTGAGTTCTGCCAGAAATGCTGTACTGTCTGGTTCGAGTGGGAACCTAACACTATGATATGTCTCAAATCAAGGAAATAATTTGAAAGAAAATGACAAACCACAGAGCAGAGAAAATCAAACAAATCCTTGAAAAATGGCTAAAACCATGCTGGAAATCTTAAGGAAGTATTTTGGAAAAATATGCTTAAACCCACATGAAACAAGCTATGCTTATGTTCTTTTTTAATTAAACAGTATTTTAAAGACCACACGTTACTCAAAAAGCCTGAAAAACTCAGTACGAAATTATTTCTAGAAAACTACAGGAAATTCTACTCCTGCAAGGTTAACTCATCTGAATTTTATTTCCATCTGTCTTTAAAGGAAAATGAACCATGAAGAATCTCATTTATTCCCGTGACTGATGACATTACAAACATCAAGTTTGGTCCAGTCATCTTCACTTAAGCCAACAACATAGGTGAATAAGCATTTAGCAGAGATTCTAGGTTACTATATATGTTAAATTACTGTTTTACAACTGAACGCCTACTGGGAGAATTGTAACAAATAGGTGAAGCATTTTCCACTGAATACTCTCTTCAGCATCATTTCATAGTGTCTCTCACCATGATTCTAACTGGTAAAATAAATCTGGTTGCTGGAAATAAACCCACCTAAACCCAAGCTAAGATTTCTTTTCCTTGGTTTCATTCTCCACTCCAGAAAAAAAAAAACCAACACTATGTGTTTGCTCCATGCTAAAAACACAGAAAGGGGCATTCTCACACACGCCCATAAAAATGCACAAATACCATGCCAAGTGTGTTTGGATTGCTTTCAGCAGCACAGTAGTATAAAAAACATGAAGCTGCATGTGCTTTCAAAATACTCTGGATTTACTTTTTTTCCTCCTTTATGCTGCCTTTACACTCGTGCAACTAACTCTAATTTGGTGCATTTACACTAATGTGGTGAACTAGTCCCACGTACCTGCTTCACTTCCTTCATAAAAGTATGTTTTTATTACTGCCAGCAATACAGAGTCAGAGGTCGTTGTGTTCAACTCTCTCTACTTCACCCCAAATGTCAAATTTGTCATTTGAAAATCTGTCAAATTATGTCCTACAACTTTCAGAAGTATGCCAGGGAATGCATCAGCACATTACTTTGGAAGTAACATTAGAGTTACATTAGAACTTAAAGATTAAGAAGATATTAGAATATTTTCCCAGTATCTTCAGGAAGCATAATAAAAAAGACACAAACCAGCACTCAACTCCTGTAGCCTTCTGGCGTAACTTACACTAAGCTTAGTTCAATCTTCCAAAAACATCTAACCTCTCCACCTGCCCTGCAGAAGGGTGCCTTCCTGAGCTCTACACAGTTTTTGCTGTCAGCAGCTTTCTCAGGTGAGTTACTGCAGAAAGTCAGTGGGGCTGACTGTGGGATTTACAGTGGGAAGTCAGTAGCTAAATTTACTCACACAAACCAGCTGGCTCAGACACATACCTTTTCTTTTTACTCCAACTTGAAGCTCAAGGAGCAACACTTAAATACCCTTCAAAATCAATAAGGACATGATTTTGCCATTTCTGCCATTCAAGCTTTTTCTCCAGAAGCAAGAAGAGAATGAAACAATATGACCTGAATTGGAGTTTGCCTAATTTACTCTTATCTTGCAGGTAGTACAAGGATTACAAGGATGATTTTATGAGGCATCCTGTAACTGGATTCTGCACATGAAAAAAAAGAAATCAATAAATTGATTCTTTCTCACTAACAAAGATAATTTACCACAAATACTGTATTTATTACAATTCATTCTGTTGTATTTCTGCCTGGTGAAGTTATTTGTCAATCATAAAATTAGAAAAAAACTCTCGTAACTCCCAGTTATTGTACTTTCTTACCTTTAACTGTTGACAAATTCTGTCAATAAAAAAATTGCCAGCCATTCTCTCTTGAATCTGCCCAGCCAAAGCCTTGTAATTCCCTGCTGCTGGAAGAAATTATGTTCTCTACTTTGCCTTGGTTAAGCAAGGCAGATATCACCAGGAAATACAAATATTCTCATCTACAATGTAAGATCATTGCATAGAATTCACAGCCTACTTTGCAAATTCACACCGCTTCACATATGGTGATGCTAATTACCGGGGAAGAGTAACAAGACCTTCCAAAAGTTTTAGCACTTCTCACTTTGAAATCTAAGAGCGGTCTGTAAAAAAAACCTGATAAGATCATCGCAAATTAAATTCTTACCTGAAAGAAAAAAATAACATCTAGAATAGAAAAAAACCTCAAACAACCCCAAAACTAAGGGCCATGTTATAAACCTGTTCTCACCTATGGTAGAAATCAGACACATTTAAATAAATTAGACTATTTTGGAAAGTACTTGCATACAAGTGGGTATAAGCCGTTCACAATTTGACTGCAATTACACTTCAAAATTCTACATAATTACCCTTAAAAGCCAGTGTGATGTAATGAGAAAGATATTGACTAGACTAGAATCAGAAGAGAATCCGTTGTGCTAGATAGAACCTAAAAAGATAATGTAGTCCAGCCACTTTACCAAAAGAGAATTATGCAAGACATATTTACCTAGTTTCCCACAAAGCTTTCCCAACATCCCTAGATAGCTTAGGATATTGTCATGTTGCTTTTAGCATCAGATTTATTTTATAATTGCCAGGATAAAATTTTGCCAAAAATTATAACAGTTTCCTTTTCTGTCCTTCCTCCCATCCTTCTAAATTACAAGTTTTGTAAAGCAGCAACTGCTTCTAGCTATGCTTATATATTAGCTCACAGAACATTCCCACTTAAGTTTCCAGATTATATTATAAAACAGATAATCGTAGTGGATCTTTGCTCTTAGTTTTCTGCTCTCGTCAAATTTTCCAAACTATCAAGAAAATGAAGAAGGGTTCTTCTTCATCAGTTTATTTATTTATTTATTTTTAATAGGGGCTTTTGAGTCACTAAAAGCTTTCCATCCTCTCATCCTCTTATCTTTTCCTCATCTTCCGGCTTGTTCTCTCCAAGAACAGGCTCTTTTGATGCTTGTTCACTGCGTCAATCAGAGTGATGGTGGTACTGACTTGGACTTACCCTCTTCAGCTTGGATGGCAGTTAATTTTGTGCTTTTATCCAGAATTTCACCACAGGCACCTTATTTTCTCAGTTCATCTTCCATTAACTTCTTTTTCCAATGATAATCACTAGCACATCTTGCCTCACATATGAACATAAACAATGACCCTGAACTAGTGAGAGTACAAGGGAGGTGAGCACGTACAATAGTGAAAAAACATTATTTCTGTTTCTTTCACGACATCTTTAACTCTTACAATTGAAATGTAAAATGCCTGGTTATCACCCACAGGCCACAGCTGGAGACAAAACATCTCCCTCTACAATGATAGCCATGGCTGACACTTGCTTCAGGGTCAGAAAGGGATCCAAAGGTTGCTTTTGTTTTAGCATGTCATTTCAACATTTCCTTTTTAGCTCAGAAATACAATAAATACAAACTGGATTTACCCCCGGCTCCACACCCACCCCCTGCAATGAAGCTTCTCTGGAAATGCCACTTACATTTTTTCATCATAAAATGTTATTGTATTTATTTTAATCTGTATTGTTTAAATTCTTTTGGGTGTATTTTTGCAAAAACAGTTGGGATGTATGTTCAGTTTTTCTTCATTTTTGTAAAACTTCAGATTGTCAGAATTATGTTTCAGTTGTTCCCTCTAGCAACACAATTTTTTTGGAAGATGGTGCAGAAAAGAATTCTTAGCATGGGGGAAAAGAAAGAGGTAGGAAGTAGCAAAAAGAGAAAGACAAGAAACAGCAAATTGAGGTTGTTTTCTACAAACAAACAAACAAGACGTAAACTAAAATTTCCATAACTGTTTTATTAGAAATTGCAAATTTTAAAAAACCCTACAAAAATTTCAAATTTTTACTGAAATGGGAATATTCTTCTGTCACAAATTAGATTGCAGAACAATAGTTACAAAAAACGTACAGCAAATTACTTTCAAATTGTCACCTGTTCTTTTTCAGTCTCCATTTCCCAGTTTCCCTTTCTTGTCCTCTCCTATGACTTCATTTCATGTGTTCACTCCCCTTTTCTTTCTAGAAATAACCTTAGGCTTCTTATCTCTGAGGTTTTAGAATACCCATCTATACCTTGTCCCCGTCACCTCTAATATTTCCTGCTTCTCTTTGTTTCAGTCCTTGTGTGCACATACGCAGGCATGTCACAAGAAGAGCCAGAGGCCACGAATGCATTGCAAAGAGCAAGTTTTATTTTAGTTACCTCTCTACTGGGGGATCTCCAAAGTCACACCTAAGATCCCAGGCACAGGTGACACCAGGAGGGACGCAGGCGCTGGTCAGTTCAGCCCTGCTGGGAGATTCCTGGGCCTGCTGAGCTCGCCTGTATTTCAAGGCTTCAGGCAGGCGCAGCCTCCTGCTCTTTCTCACAACAAAGCAGGAATTTCAGACACAGTGATACGGTGTCCTAGAGTTTCTCACAGGCCTATGTTATCTAACACAGAGGTTCTACCCATCAAGCACACAAGGTCAGTAAAACAATTAGTGTGATCTACATGCTTTTTCTACAGACAGGTGCAAGTCATTTAAGCATATTTACATTTAACTAACCTCCTTTCCAAATCTTCCACTATATTCCCATACAGTCCTTATTCCTGGCCCTTGTGTCTATTTGCTAATTCCCTCAACTCAACATTCATTCTTCACTTGAGTGTCCTCTATGTTCTCAGTAGAAAATGCTGTTCCTGATGCTACTGACTTTCTTTGATCTCCAGTGATCCAAATCCAGACATTTATGTGTATGCAACTCACTGACCTGTGCCTGCTCTTTTTCAAATTCAAGCTTATTGTGACATGGCAGACAGCAAGCAAAACAACAAAGTGCAATGGTGCTGGCAGACACTGGTCTGACATACCAGCTAGATGTGGTGTTGCAGAAGAACAAACAGTTGCATCCTCCTGCTCAGAAGTCAGCACAGAGCCTCCAACGGCAAGGAATATACTGGCATGAAGCCAGTAGGGTTGTTTCCAACCAGAGATGCTTTGCAACACTCGGTGCTTCACTCCCATATGGGTGATAAGATCCACCTTTGCTACTTCTCAGATAGGGTTCCCTAGCAGCAAACCTGAGGTCATACCAACTGATTAGCTAAGAAGTTAATTTCCAAGACGAGGAATAGACTTGTCTGAATTACTAAAAGGAACAATATGAAACCTTTCATTTCTATGGTCAGTATGAGTGGGAAAATAGAATATATTAGGATGCGAGAGTCTTCATTTTTCATGGTTTCCTTCCCTGTAGAGGAGTTTCATTTTATATTTTAAGTGATAAGAAAGTCAGTCTTGATGTCAATGATCTCAGGGTGGTCACGTGGGACCCATCCAAGTCCGTGCCTCTAGGTACAGTACAAATAATAAGTAATGATCTTGGCAATATCCAAATTTCTGAGAGAATTTTTGGAAATAGTATCACAGAAATTAAATGCTACTTCTAATTTTTTAATCAGTTTCCCACAGACAGCAATGCACAGGTGCCTTGACCTTAAACTTAGGTAATTATTATAATTAAAGAGCTAATACTCCATTCACAAATGTCTGCTGCACTGTCTCTATTGTCTAAACCCCATTATTCTGCACATAGTTCCTTTCCTTTTCCCTGTTTCTTTGGAACCCTTCCAAGATTTTCTCAGTTATTGTTTAAAGTCTTTCTTAGTCTGTTAGTGTGTTGGTGTTCTGCCCTCTGCATCCTATGACTTATAGACTGATCCAATTTTGGAGAGAGATTTTCTGCATCCATTCACAGACATTATTCATCCCATATCCAGCAAATATAATACCCTTCTAATCAATCATTACTGCTAACTCCCCAACTACAACCATCCTTTATTATGTTAAGCAAATTAGTCAAATGAATGTTTTGTAAAATTTACTGCCTTTTTCAGTCCCTTGGCTCCCAGCCTGTCTCACTCCTCCTCCCCTTTCTTATTTCCTTTATCAGTGAGTACTACCCATATACCTCCGCTATATTTACAGGACTATTTGCTCTTATTAATTTTGTCACCAGAATGAGGTCTACGCAAATGAAAGACTTTGTCAGCATGGCTGCCAAACTGTATTATTTTGCAACCCCAAATATCTATCCAAAATAATTTTAAATTGTTTTAGCTTGGGAGTGTGAGGGAGGTACACACACTAAAGATAAATATTTATGTTTCAGGTGTTTTAAAGAAAACTAACGTATTGATTAAAAGAAAGCAGTATCCCTCTCTCCTGCTTTACCCTACAGGTCATCTCAGGTGGAAGAAAGATTGGTTCAATTCCTTCTTCTGCCTGAGGGGTTTTGAACGACATCTCCTGGAAGAACGTTTAACTGCCATATTATAGAGTTTTCATATTCTGGGATAAAGATCACTCAATCTCTCCTGCTGGTGCTATTCCACTTGGTTTAATATACTTAAGTAATCTAAGAGACAGTGAAAATGACTCAATAACCTGAGTTTTGGAGTACTCATGTGGAAAATGGGACCTCAGGGTTCAAGTTCTTGCTTCAATAAATATCTAAATATTTTTAAACAAAGCAGAACTTTAACAGGAAAAAAAAAAAAAAAACAAAGGAACTTAAAACAAAGTATCAAGGCATTCTCACAGAGAGTGACAAATCCTGTGGAGGAGAATATGAATCCCAGGCCTTTGACAGATGAAACAACATGACAAAGGATGAGGATTCACTAATTTGGTGAAACTAGTGTGTACAACTGTTTTCCTCAGCTGAGAAATGTTCAGCCACTATATAGCAACTGAGCTGATAATTTTGGCATGACAGAAAATGTGTTTTAGTTTAAAAATCTTGAAAACATATTCATCAACCCATAATTATACTTAATTTTTGGTAATCGCAACTGTAAAATACCTGTCCTTACATAAGAAGCTTGGGGGAAGAAAGGGAGATATTTCTGCAAAGTTACATCCTTGGAGGTTAGAGTTCAGCAGATTCCATTATCTTAGAAAATAGTTATCAATGTGGGAAGGTAGGCAGGACAAGTAAACAGAAAATTAGTTGCATTCTAAATATATAACCACCTCTATAGCTGACCTCTTCGGTGAAAAGTAAGTCTTGCTGCTTAACATCTCTGTTGCTGTTCTGTACAACAGGTGAAGGATGGATACCCACTTTGGAGATATAACCTTAAGTTCAATTTCCTGTGAAGTACAGAATTTAAGGTGAAACTACGTAATGATTTTTTTTTTTTTACATAATCCATATATAAACAATTGCAAAATGACATTTTGTATCATTTCTAATGGAAAAATGAAAACATGAAGAGATCTGCTTCAGCTTCGTAACAGTTTAAGGACTTGCTTCAGTCAGAGACTTAAGAATATACCTAACTTTAAACATAAATGGAATCCACAAAGACACACATTTACACGATTTGCCAAAGAACACCACGAATTACAGGTACTAGTCCATGAGAGAAACAGTGTAACATCAAGTTGATCTGTTAAAAATTTACTTCTGTCATATTCCTGAATGTTCCTCCCTCAAAACATGGGTGTCTTTTCAAAAGAAATCTGATATGTTTTCAGAAATTATGTTTTCTTTTATTCAGAAAGTGTTCATTAATTAAAGCAAGCCAATATTGTCAGCAGAGATGCAGCTGTTACTCTTAGGAGTCTCCAAGACAAATCCTGTTTTGGTGACGTCTGTCTTACTATTGTCCTAATGGAGCAAATGGCTAAAGACCGAGTTCTTTCTGATGTATATGTGTTATATATGCAATTAGATCTTGCTATAGTGAAGAATCACTGTCAGCAGAGATTATTTTAATGGATGTACAGTATTACTTTAAACTAAGTCTTCACCATCTGTTCATCTTAATTATAAATGCAAAACCAACATCTTTTACATTAGCATCAGAAAATAGGGAAATATCAGTGACTGAAATGTCCATATATACTCTTTGTGCAATACCGCATGCATCTGTGCCATTTTTCGTCTCTTCTTCCAAGCAACACAAATTTAGAAGGGGGGAAGAAAGTAGGGGATAGAAAAATGCTTATTCCTCACAGATCATTTTCTGGCATGGTTGGATATTTCTTCTGGCAAGCAAGGATTCATTATAGAAGATTTCAATATATTATGCTTCAGAATGCTTTCCAAAAGTATGTACTTGCATTTGTCCCTCATTCTAGCTCTTTCTAGCTGCCAGATAAGCAGGAAAAATGAAAGAGCTGACACATGCTAATGCCATCTAATAGATAACCAAAAAGCAGGTAAAAAAAATAGGCAGGAATATTTTGAGTTTAACCAAAATATGACAGAATTAGGAAGTAAAATTTTTAAAATGCAGCTCTACATTACTGACTTTTTTTTTTTTTTTTAATGGACCAGGAGGACTTTGAGAAAATAATAAGAGAAAGTACAGCATCAAAGGTGGAAGTGTATGTCTATAACCTGCTGCAATTTGGTAGCTTGCTAGTAGATGTTTTGTCCTACAAGTGTGCACCGCTATGAGAAGCAGCATTACGACCATTCAGACTAAGTCTACCAATTTTTAAATACTTTGCCATCCCCTTGCTGACTCAGTGTATCTGGAAATTTATTGTGCTTTGTGGTTGCTCCAGTCAATATCAATAACCCAAATCTGAAGGTGCTTGATGTACTGACATACTTCACTTGATATATGGCTTGATGCAAACTGATGAACCATAGAAAGCAAGAGTGCCCACTGGTGTCACTTTGAATGGGTTGGCTCAAGAGAATTTACTGCAGTGTATAATTAAGTTTGCACATTAATTCTTGATTCAGCAGCTTTCTGCAAATTTCATATATTATAGTAGGCAATAGGTAGTAAAGTTTTATTATATACAGATTTAACTTATCATGCAATATAAGAAAATATCTGAAATAAAACTTCATCTGAGTTCTAGGCCAAATATAATCCCACTGAAATCATCATCAGCATAACACTGAAGAAAGATGGTGCTAAACAATGCCTCAGATTCCTAATCCTGGCTCTTTAGAGAGATTCCAGCCTTCACAGTGCTGGAATTTCTGACACTATAAATAAGTTTGCTTTTCTGCCATAATCTAATACTATAAACAAAACCAAGGCCAGAGCTAACATAGCAGGTACTAGTCTCTCCCTGCTGGCTGTCCCCAGATACTTTGAGTTCTACCTCTTGCGCCCACAGTACTAGACGGCATCCAGACATTTTCACTGAGAAACTCTGGCTCAGTTCCTCTTGTAAAACTCTTTCCAGACTTCTATTAAAATTAAGAGTTTGTTTTCCCAGGCAATCTAGATATTGTTCAGGGTGAAAGAACATGTATCCTCATAGGATAATGACCCAGAATGAAGGGAATCTCAGGGAAAATTATAAGCTAGTGTCTTGCAAGATACCAATTTGTATCAAAAACATGCAAAAAACAAAACAAAACAAAAAAGACACCAACTGTGACAAGATTCCATCACCCTCAAATTTTCAAGCTAGACCTCATGTCAGCTTCTAACCCATCTTGCAACCAAGATGTGCCCAAGTCCAAAACTTTGATTTGGCATATTGATCCTGGGATAATCCGTAGTATTGCATGAATGTATGAGAAATAACAGTGATGATATAATTTGCCACTTCACATTTAAGAATATATGCACAGAGTAGTCTAACTCCAAACTGAAGAGACAAGATTAGCAGACAATCCCTTTGTGCAGATTCTTACAACTGAATGATAAGCACTTGAAGGACTTGGTCGGCATTGTGTTGTTAGGAAGGATAATAAAACTCAAACAGGTATAGGATGCAGGACTAGTTGATATATAAACACTGTATCAGTTGCAAGTGTCTACAACTACAGGAAAAAGAAAAAACAATATGCAAGTCTTTAAATATATTAGGGATAGGTTTGAAGAGGTATTTCCCAGCAATTTTTTACTTTGAAAGTTGTCAGGAAAAGCACCACAAATTATTAATGCTGATAATTTGTACTGGAGAAACGTGTTTGGCCTTACATTACACCATCTTACATAACAATATCAAATATGAAAATAAAAAATATTTTATAATAAACAGCATTTACTGATTGCGCATGATTATGTTAAGCAGCTTCTTCTAATAGTGTCACAGAGGTAATTTAATAGCTCCTATAACTAATCTCCCCAGATGACCTCTCCCCTCTGCTGATGAAGCCTATTCAAAACATACTGCCCTTTGCTCATTTTACCATCTTTTATTTCCAGACTGTTTTCATCATAAATACTTTTTGCAAAGTTCTTTCCTCTGAACAAATTTTCTCTGAACATCTCGTCTCACCTATGTGAGTGATGTAAAAGGAAACATGTCCTTATGACTGTTCTCATTATTATTATTATTTACTGGAAACCAGTATATCATTGATAAGTAGAAGAAATCACTACCCATGTATTTGGCATCTGTGTAAAGTACTGCGGTTTCCAGCTTCTTTCTTTCAGCACTAAAGCAAAATGCATTTCTGAGAAGGAAATTCACACAGTTCATTTTTAACAAAAAAAGAAAAATGAAAAAAAAAAAAGGAAAAAGAATGTTTAAAAACATTACCATCCTATTCAAATAATGTACAGAAAACTTTGTATATAAACCCAAACGTGCATGCACTGAAAATACAGAGAATGCTGTAAAACCACAGATATGAACAATCAACTTTAAAACCAAACAAAAAACATTAACCAAAAACAAACAAACAAAAAAAACAAACCAACAACAAAAGTAATCTGGAACGGGTTAAAAAACAAGTCCTATCATTATAGCTGGAATGGAAAGAAGCTCAATTATTATCAAGGTCACAGAAGGTGAAAAGGAACGAAGGCAGGTTCCCTACGGCCCATCCAGCAGGCAGGTGCTGCCCCAGCCCAGCAGTGACCTGGGGCGCTGCTGCTCGCCTGGAAGCGGCAGGGCTGGTACCCCAAACCAACCCTCCTCAGCAAGTGGTTGCTGGTTGCACTGTAAACCTGTATGATTTGCCCTTATATAATAATTAACTACTTTCAATCACAAATATTTTCCTCTAGGATCATTAAATTTTCTACTGAAATGGAGGAACTGCAGAATGTTTGGACAACAACCAGACAGATTGAAAGGAATGCAGTAAAACACTGCCATTCGGGGGAGAGGGGAGTTAGAAAGAAGACTAAATAAGCATCAAAATCATCTTGATTATAAAGGTAAAGTAAAACTTGATATATATATAATACATAATTATTTGTATACAATTTGCAAAAAGAGCTACATTGAGTTTATTAATTAAATAGTTAGTATAATAAGACTTTTCTGATTCAGCTCCAGGACTGAATGATTTTTCAGACGATAGGGCAAATGAGTCAAATTTGTCTTTTTGGTTCTTGACAAAAACAGTGCAATACTTACAATCTGTGCCAGCTGAAACTCTCACATAGAGAAGTACATTTATTCTTCAGTTTCGAACTTAGAGTTAGTAATCAGAGCAGGCTTGAAGAATACTGAGAGAATACTGGTGCTATACAGGACTGTCAGTCAGTAAAGTTGTGATTTCAGCCACCTCGTAAGCAAGCAATTTCAATGGTGCCTCTATATTGTGCGTATATCTGCAAGTGTTGATGATGTCTGCTGTTTCCTTGAGAATGCAGGTATAGGAATTCTGGCTATCTGTATCTATAGCAGTATACACACAAGAGACATGTATGGCCTATTCATATGGAGTTTTCAGCTGCTCTGGCTGATTCTAAGTTAGAGCTATTCAATAATGCTAATGTAATTTTATGCTAAACCCATAATTTAGAAGCAGAAAGCAAAGAGGGAAATGTCTGCATCCGGACAAGATTTTATATTTTCTATGCCATTTCTTTGTTGTTATTGAGGACTAATGCCTTTCTCTAATAGTTTCAACCACAACCCTCCAATTCTGTCCGCTAAGCATGGGGTTTCACACAAAGTGCTATCCTGCCTTGAAGATTGCCATATTAAAGCCATTTCTGGAAACTTCAGGTAAGTCATCAGCTTTGCAGGCATGTAAATCAAAGTTAAAATTTCAGAGACAGAAGGATAAATATAAATATAAATTATTATTAGGACAGTGTCTGTCCCTATTCTTTTTTTGAGGTCTACTAGAAAATTCAGCGGGGTGATGGGGAAGAAGCATGTTTTGATTAACATGTACAGACAATCCAGTCTCCTCAGATCAAGTCTTCTTCTGGCCCATTGCAGTTGCATATGTGAATCTTACAGTCCCTTAAAAGGATATGATGTCAAGCATGCTTAAAGGGCTTAAGAAAGACTACTTCCGATTTTTTTTTAAATTATCTTCAGTCAAAGCTCAAATCCAAGGCCTAAAACTAAACAGAAAGAGGTCTGATAACACATTCAGACTGTCTGAAAATTTATAGACCTGAACTCTATCATTTAAACTCACTAGGGTATTGCCTTGCATTTAGAACAGGTTTAAAGCAGGATGGAAAATCAAGGTTGCAATTTTACAAGAGATTCTATTATTCAAAAAGAAAAATTTTGCTTACTAAGAAAAATCACACCTTTTCAAACTTTCCAAAAGAAGTGGCAGAGGAGTTAGTTTTGAGAAAATCAAAACATTTTGAAAATTTCAAAATAATATCAAGCTAAGAAGTTGAGTCATTACCAACTTCAGAGCAAAGAGCCCAGAATTCCTGGAAGCTTAGCTTATGTCTTTTAGAAGTTCCTCAAAACCAACACAAAGCATTTTGGTTGCTATTAGTCTGGGGTTTTAGAGTGAAAATTTGCTTCATTACTGCATATCAAAGCAGGTGTACTTCATATGCAAGAGATTCAATAGAAATACAATGAATGTACCTGTTTCTAAAACAAAGCCATGACACGGACAAACATACTAAGAAGAAAGGAGAATAAGACTTGAATCAGTATTGCCTTCAGCATGGTGCCATGAAAGAGACCAGCACCTGTTAGACATACAGGAGTAAACTACTTGATTACAGAATTTTGCTGATGAGAACCCCAGAAAGTCTTTTCTCTGTAGCTTTCATTTCTGATATTCTGGACTTCACTACATAATATTCTTTCATCATTGACTACATTTTATTATGCACTTTAAATGTTAAATACTTATTTTACTTTCTATTATTATAGGCATATCCGTAGTAAAGGATCTATCTTTGGAGCCTATTCATGTAAAAATAATCATTTAGAAATCTATTCATACCACTATAGTTTTACTGACCATATATTTTGGGAAAGTTCGAATTTTTTTATTTTAAGTTGTCAGTTAAATTGGGTATATTTCTCGTTATTTTCAATGAATTTCAAATAGATTACATAATGTTAGCTACCTGTTACTACATCATACTTGAAGTTAAATTTCTAGGTAATGCAGATCCCATGGACTTAAAAATTTGATTCTGATGAACGTGGTGGGTAAATTAAAAGCAATGTCCCCTGTTTTCTCAGAACAGAAGCTAGGCACCAGCAACCCTGAAATATTATCTATTTCATGAAATGGTGTAAACAAGAGCTGACAACTTTTAAAGGGCAATTGGCAAGATTATATGTTTCTTTCCTAAATTACAGATAAACTGTGATAGTAGGAACTCAGTAGGAGTCAGAAGACCTTATTTCTATGGCATTTAGGTTTCACCTAGTCAGTGGCTGGTACCGTATCACTCGTCTCCAAGCCAGAGGTTTCCCAGCTTGTACAACATTTTACAGAGCCAAGAACTGAGATCTGTTGCCTCTCACAGCACCTTCTCCTGCCCAGGCTGCACATCGTTTGACATGGACCCCTACTCTGTACTAGGGACTTGTGTCACAGGTTGCTGATGCTGGTCTGAACTTTGGATGGGTGGCCAACTTTTTGCAGCCCAAAACAGCATAAACATGAAAGTTAAACTAGCATTCCTTATAAAGATGGAGAAAAATAAAAAAGAAAACAGTAGATGAGAAAATATGCACACTTGTGTTGAGATACCTTCTCCATTTGCTTCCTGATGTATGAATGGAAAACACTCAACAGAACAGCCTGCATATGAAACCAGACAATACCAGGGTCATAGTTTACAGTCTCTTCAATGATCAGGAGAAGAAACTCCCTAATCTGCTGTTGAACTTTAACCCCCGCTGCCTACACACAACCTGAGTTGGGGTGATTGCTTGTGAAAAGCAAACACGCTCTCATTACTGGCATTTAGGAATCAGCAAAGCCATATGAACTGTTGCAACATAAAAACACAAAGCCACAGCAAACCAAAATCCATGCTTTGAACATCTCCTTCAGTCTGGTGACTTGATAATCTTCCAGTGAGCTGTGAAAAACTGCTAAAAAGCATAGATTTTGCTTGACACTACTTCCAACTCTAACTAAGAAAACATTGCCATAAGGCCTCTCAAGAATGCAGCTGATAGGATAATTATGAAAACAAAGACTAAGAGTATTTTTTTTCATGATAGCAGGCATTCCCATGATGTAGGATATATCAAAAGTGGTGGGCTAGAAAATCGTAGTAAAATCTTCACAGACTGATCCAAGTTGCAAACTACTGACCTGAATTTCTGTCTTTCCAAGAGCAGCCAGTGGGAATTAGATGGAAGTTTTGACTGAATCTTGCTCTACATTTTGTGTTAATTCAAGGTTGCTTCCTCAGGGAAACTAATTTGCTTCATTCCCATTCTCACTCAATCATACTTCACGCTTGTCTGTTCATTCAGAGTTGCTAATTTTCAGTAGCTTTCAGCAGCTGCAATAAAAATGGAGAGGTTGAAGGGTCACAAAGAGGTTAGGTTCATCTAGGTTTCAAAAAAAACCCCGAACCCCACATGGTCATGTTTAAAAAAAAATAAGATATCTTATAATGTCCTGATACAGGAAAGGCTAAAGTGTGAAATTACCACTCATTATATATTCTGCAATTCAGATGAGAGTGCAGCCCTGGGACATAAATCCATAGAAAACCTGGCTTTGTTTTCCTGCCCCCCTCCCATGATAATCCTTGGCAAAAGTGCTGTGAAGGAAGAATTACTTTTGTAATTTGTCCACAAAGAATATGCAAACTATCAGAATGGTGGTACTGTAGGCAAAATCACAAAGCTCTGCTCTCTACCTTAACACTAACCTAAAGAAAGATACTTGTCAGCAGCATTCTGCCTATAGGCTTAGTTTCTGGCTTTCTCTGTTGATAAACAACTGGGCTATTCAGCTTTCAAACTCAATAAACAGATATAAGACTACTTCCAATTTCAGTTAGAAGATGGCAGCAGTTTCTGGTCACCACCAGTGTTGGCTGAATCTCAACAAGAGATGCAATTCTATTGCCCAATTCTCAGCTCTTGTAGTTTTTGAGATGAAAAAAAAAATGTATAGGCTGCTAAAACAGAATAAACATTGTAACCATGAAAGGATAAGTTTTTCCTATGTGACTTACTGAAATTCCTATTTGGATAAAATATCAAGTTTTTCTGTAATTGAGGAGGTTCTCTTCTATTTACAGAGAAGCAGCACAACAAACTTATGCTATCTCAGACTGCATGACATCTGGCCCCAGGCTCAGTGCAGTTTCTACATGCACTGCTTCCTGACAGAGTAATTAAGTGCATTTTTCTTGATTAACAAAAATCCAAACAAGATAAAGAGCTAATTTGCTTTCTGCTCTGGGTCCCAGTGGATGAAGCTTGTACATATTCCTTGGGGGTTACCATTTTCACTTTATTTCTGAGATAAGTCTAATGACTTTCCTGAGAATGCTATAAACAGGTAATCCTTGGATGCACTAAGGTTTTTGTAGTAAAAGATATTATTTAAATTTATACTAAAGTCAGCTTAGGCTTGAGGAGCTGAAAGGAAGGAGCTAATATGAACAGAAATATTTTCTTATTTTATCTTCCTACGAAAAGGGAGATGCACAGATTTTGAGTTAACACTTGCCAGCAATCCAAAGCTGCTATCAAGTTAAATTAGCATGAGAAACAGAGGATGAGACAATATATACAAAACAAATCTGACCAAGACCATTTTACAGTCCAAACTATGTGGAATGCAGTAAGCAAACACTCAGCAAAAGGAATTAGTATTTTTTTCTGACAAATGAATGTGAAAATACTTGCTTGTATGAGCAATCCTGAACTAAACAATATACTGACTGTCTAGCAAATTTTGTGGAAAAAATAATTTAATAAATAATTAAAATATTTGGAACTGGACTGAATTGGTGTGGAAGTTGGCACTCCAGCACTCTGTATAGGAATGGAAAGTAAAACCACTTTATCAAGCACTTGTCAGATTTAGAAACATGGAATGTATGCCTCAGAAACTCCCCTAAAAGCTTTAGCAAATTTACATGTAAATCTCTTTCTTTCTCCGCATCTACCCTTCCAACTTCTTTTTCCAAACTCTCTGAATTCTAACTGTATAGGAGTAATTGCTCCCGTATGAGGTGACCCCTTGTAAAATTCTTAAAATCGCTGTAACATTGTAACAAGGAGTTTTTAAATACCTTGATGGGTCAAACCACAGTCCGCCTCAGGGCTCTACAGTGGATTTGCAATGACCAGCAGCAGGCCCGTGGGTCACACTGAGAAGGACTCAACAATTCACAGTGGGTGAAGACTTCTGGAAGCATTAGAAGTAAAAATGATTACATTTCATATTGAAACTGTGCTAAATGTCTGTCTTAGCCTGGTCATTTAGGGGATCCAGCATATATTTCTAAAGCTGTGAGGTTATTTTTAATACTCTTGCAGGTCACCTTTAAATGAACTTGCACTTCAATTATTATCTTTGCTAGAGCACATATTATACCTACCGCAAGTAAGGAAACTCACGTGGGCTCTGTGGCATCCTCAGACAGAACACGGTTCACTGCAGCATGAAGCTCATTGTAGTGCTCTAATGATTCTGTTAAAATTCTGGTCAGCTTCTCCCAATCAGATACTGGAAAGTAACGAGGTTCTCCAACACCATGGGCAAAGTGGCAGTAAATTAGTGGCTTATAGATAAATATGTGCTCATCAACACCCTGGTGGTAACAATATAGAGATATAAACAAGTATTCACCCAGCATATTAACCCTTTATCACAATTTTCTCCTTTGTGTGTGCGCACTTATGAAAAGCTGCTGGAGTCTGGGAATGATCCTGTTGGCTATAGAACCAATATCAGATAGGGTCTTAATTTTTTCCATGAGACTCGGGCAGCATGCCATTTCTACAAGTCTAGCTTCATGATCCCTCTGAATGCTTCTTTTCTCTGGAGACAGTTGAAAAGGGTATAAAATGTAATGCTTATTTCTGTGATAGCTTTTCATTTCAGCTCCTTTTGTGGAGGGAAATGAATTCACACAAAAATTACAAAAAACCAAAAGAAATCATCCCAGGTATTTTGTGCTGTTCATATAGAATTTCATGTAGTTTTACTCTGCTTCCCTTGGAGTACACCCTACTTCAGTGTATTCTCCATTGATTCCGGATATTCTCCTAGTCTTCACCATGGCATACAACCATAAGGTGGTAGCATCTGAACAGAAAAAAGGTAAATAGTCTCATTACAAAGAAGAAACCTGCATAAACACGCTGCTTCAACTAAAACAGAGGACAAAATACTTCTTATGACTGCAGTGATTTTTTTTTTTATTGTCTTTTCTATTATATTGAAATTACGTCTATTCAGACAAGGAAAAGAATTTTTAAAAAATAAATTTCTATAATAAACAATTAATCTGTAAAGCATACAGTTCCAAATCATGACATACTCTTTATTTTCCTAATGCTTAGAAAAGAATATGGCACAAAACAGGTCAGACGAAAACAGATCTATCTTACCTCACGTTAATCACACCTCAGAGTACCTTCTGTAGCATGGATGAGAATTTTGTAAAAATGTCCAATATAATTTTTCTCCACACATTTAACTGGGCAAATACAGGATGATTTAATGAAGCCATAAAAGGACCAAGTCAAGAGAAATCTGTGTGTCACTGGGGTGGTGAAGTGTTCCCTGCAAAAACATTTTCATTCAAACACTGCTATATTTTTTTTTCCTCTTATACATGATACTGTCAATCCCTCATTAGAAAGCAAAATGTTTCAGTCAGTGATATGCATTCTTGGGTCACCAAAACATGAATATTTACTTCCTACAGTATGTATGATTAATGGGCAATTAATGACCTGTTGTAAAAGGAGTTACATAATGAGGTTGTGTGTTTGCCTTGGGAACAGTGAACCCTTTCCCCTCACCCTCCTTTCTATGATTTTCATCTTAGTTGTAATCCCATTTTATTTATCCCTGACACACCTCTTTCTCTTCAGGAAATCTGACTGCATCCTACTAGAGTCCCAGCTTGTATATACAGCTTCTTTTTTCCTAGATTGCCTTTTTTGTTCTCTATTATTCCCAACACTAAGTACTCCCTGACACACTAAATACCAAAGGACTACACCAGCATTGTGAACAGCACACCAGACTTGAGATGGCCTAAGACACCTTTTCCCTTGTTTCTGATGTGTTGTTTAGCTTGACCCTTTTGAGTACCCTTCATTAACTATCACTTTGCTACTCCAACTCTGTTTTTTCATTGGTTATCTGAGCAAATCCTGGCCTTGCTAAAGGTAATGAAAATGTTCCTCTTGACTTCAAGTTTGCACCTGGAGTGCCAGAGCCAGCACAGTTTCTTCAAGCGTGTTGCATTCAGTTTCAGGAACCGGCAGATCAAAGTCTCTCTGCCACTAAGTGCTAATGCAAGGGCATTCACTGGGGGTTTTGCACTATGGAGTTACTTTGACACTTTAAGGCTAAATCCAGTAAGCATGTTAATAGGTATTTGGTGAGAATGTAACCATATTTCCCCTAACATCTTCATGTACAAGCTAATTAAATGTTATTTATCTATTTTTATGTCTAACACATACAACTATTTGGAAATTTCATTTGGAAATTTTCCACTATTGGGGTATTTCCCATGAAAATTTTCCTTTTTGCATTGACCTTTTGATCCAGCTCTATTATGAGATTCTAAGAACTGACATTCTGCTTTCCTCCTTGCTTCTAAACATGTCAAATATGCAGCTCTCTGTAACTATGGGTAAAACTCCAACCTCAATCCAAAGATGAATATTTCTAAATGCATTGAAAAAAGAAACTTGTCTTTAAAACCCAAAGATAACACACAAAAGATCAGAAACTACTGAAGTACAGAAAAATAAACTATGCTCTCAACAGCACAGTTCTCCCAGAAATACCTCTTACAACCAGAATGATTTTTACTATGCTTTTTATAACATTGATTCCCCTTTGCCAACCTCACATGTGCTCTTTCAGGTTTCCCAAACTGCTGCTTTCTCCCACATTCCTGCTGATGGTCTCACACTACTGCTCACTTCTTGCCAGCTTGATCCACAGTACTAAGAATGTTCTCACTCATCTAGAAAATGGCAGTTGAATTTGTTCAAAGGCAACCCAAATAGGAAGTCTAAACAAAAAGCAAACCAGCTTGGAAAAAATATTTATGCCAGGTTGACTGAGTTGCCAAATTTTATGGTATTCCCACCCCGCCTCCCCTTTTTTCTTTTAAATAAGTTCAGAAATGTTGGATGTGGTTTGCTTCACTTCTTTCCTACATCCTCCTCACTTTCTGCCTGCAGCATGCAACAGCCAGTACAGGAATTGTGATGAGTGTGCTTTTTCTAGAAAAATCCTGCCAGACTTTGTGGGCACAAGGCAGAAGAATAAAATAAGGGGACCATTCATATTTGAAAAGACAACTGTCATGGCAACAGTTGAATGTGGGCTTGCAAAGAGCTGCAGATGGAAGTGTAGAGCTGTCATCTCCAATGGGCTCCTCAGCACCCGGCATGCTCCTCTCTCCCTGCAGTCTGCTCTTGCAAGTAAGCACAGGGTAATGCTGTCCGGGTACTTGCAGCAAGTGAAAGCACAGCACACAGCTGCTGCATAACAACACTGGGCGCGAGGAGAAGGACAACTTCAGAGTTGTGCTTCAGTTTGTTGGCAAAACAAACAAAAGAAATAAAAGACAGAAAAAAAGAAGCTAGAAGCTTTAATTCAGAGCCTAAATTTTGTTCTTTGCTATGTCAGGCTTCATCTACTTGTTGTTTACTTTATAGACTTCAGCATATTTGAAGAGAGAACTTTGTGTGAGCTGCCTCCACCAGAGAAACAACCAAGGTGTGTGGGATCCAGAACTCTGCAAACATGGTTGCCTGGCTTTTTTGAGATAAGTGGTGAGTGCACAGGGACTGTGGATCTGCCATATTTAGATTGTTCAAGGTTTGCACTACATGACACAGTAGCTTACTGTACCAACAAGCGCAAGAATAAACACATTTAGGAGTGCTACCATTTACAGCAGCTGTTCACATTCAGTTTTAGAGCAGACTGGAACACAAACCTAATTTCTTAATCATGTGACAGCTTGTCATGGATGCCAAAATTTGGAGTTCTCCAAAAACTTTATTGTAGCATTCTGCCCTTTACTTTTCTGGTAAGTCATACATCACATTCATGCTCTTGACTAGATTAGAGACATGACTCCAATATTCTTAAAAATTGGTCTTACTCTCTTGTTCCTACTACTCTCCTCTCCAAGGAGGAGTGCCTTGGAAATGCACAAGAAACATGATATGCGAGATCTACTGGTAGAGGTAGCAAACGTATCTAGTAAATGCTAAACTTCATACAACAGAAACCTAGGAATAAGATCGTGACTGTTTTGCAATGCATTACAATTTAAAAAAAAATAAATAATTAAACAACAACAAAAGCTTTGCCAGGAGTTTCAAACCTGACTGAATCTGGTGCAAAATTATGTGGAATGTGGTCAAATTTATTCTCTTGGTACCTTTTACCCTTTAGAGTTTATAAGATAACTTTCAGGCTTATAGGAGAGTTGTATCCCCAGATATTAGAAGCAATAATACCCTGATAATTACAACACCCTAGGTATCTCGTGGCTGAGATCCTCACTGCCAGAGAACACTTTGTTCCTTCTGGCATAGTGGTTACTCTGAGAATTGACATAGTCTATACATGTACATTTGGGAAACTTTTCGCCAAGTTAGACTAGAGATGTTAAAAACTAATGTTATGTAAATCATACAAGAATCTGTAATGTTTAGTAAGGAGGAAGAACAATTTATACATAAAATAACTACACATAAAGACCTGTATTACCTGGAATATATGCATCATATCTCAAATTAAAAACATAATTGAATCCAGTCGCTGTGGGTAGAAAGTTCTGGGTCATTTTCTGATGCAGACAGATTGCGTCTTATATGAGTGAGATTTCAAATTTCACTACACTGTAACTGTAAATCCAGTGCTAGAAAAAGATATTTATGGTCCTGTTCTATATGGTGGTTAGAACATCCATCTCCGGGAAGCAGACAGCAAACAGAGAAATGTCTCTGAGAGACAGAAAAAATATTGTGTGTGGAGAAAAATATAATTATTTCTTTTAAAATATACTCACAGAAATATTTTAATAACACTGAAATCCAGAA
Source organism: Columba livia (assembly GCF_036013475.1). Taxonomy (NCBI): domain Eukaryota; kingdom Metazoa; phylum Chordata; class Aves; order Columbiformes; family Columbidae; genus Columba; species Columba livia. Next base: position 22,530,079 of record NC_088608.1, read on the forward strand.
ATTGAAAGCATAAGTTGAAAAGGTTTTCACAGCCAAAGCATACAGTGTTAAATATCTTATTCACTCCCTGTCTCACTTGATGGAGATCGTAATTACTATCCAGTTAGTACGAAACCTGCCAAATAATCCTGACTTCAGGGCAGCGTGCTCCTTTGCAGCTGTTTTCTTTCCAGAATGCCTAACAATCTGCGTATATTTAATCAAATCAGGACAGTTCAGAGCCTGAATATTATTTAAAACAAAGAAACAAACAAAAAGTAAGATAGATTGCACCTTAGTGGAGTACCAGGCAAACTGGAACTGTAATGGAGTTGTTACATTTCTTAGGAAAAGCAGTATATTTATCCTTTATCCTGGGTCAATCCAATCATAAATCTATTATTAACATCTTTATGAACTTTTTAACAGTCACCTAAAAATGAGAGAACTCAGAAAAATCTGAGGATAGTTTTTTCCCCTCCAGGTGCAGCTCAGATAGAACTGGTCAAATCACAGAATCCCTCATTTGCAGAACATTTCTATATGAAAGAAAATAACCCACCTGTAAATCAGAGTGTCAAAACCAACATGTCTTGAAGGCAAACAGAAGTTTATAAAACTGATACACTATTGCAGAAATTACACTTTTGAGCAGTCAGCATTTCCATATGAAATCATGTCGTAGAAGATTCCTAATCAACCTAAATGTAATGTATACTAATATATACAGTATCAGAACTTTGATTCTCTACAGTGAAACCGAGCAGTATGAGACGCTATTTGATATGTGTTTCTTAGTACTATCCATTAGCAAAAAAATTGATGACTTCAAATACAATACAGACTACACCTCAAATGTTCCAAAGACAGATTCAGGTAAATGTACAAAAACTTTTTTTAAAAAATCTATATACTTCCATGTATAAAAAGACATTAAAACTACACAGAGAAAATCACTGATTTGGAAAGAACTCAATGTAAAGCGAAGAAACCATGCTAAACACATTTCACAGTGACCAGTTCAAATATAAGCATAAAAGAATCTGACAGTGCAAAATAGTAGCCAGGCACAAGGTCTGCTATTAAAGATGAAAGGACTCTTGCACTTTAGGCTAATTAGATCTCTTAATTTCAGCTGTGATTAGCAGGTAAAAAGAAGTGAACCTGAACTGAACCTGAAGTTCTTGTGCAAGGGGATGAATGAATGGTTGAAACACCAATTGAATCTGCCTACTACAACACTGCTCCTGCAGCCAGGACACCACTAGGTCTAGACTCCACAACCAACACTGAATCTTGCGATAAGAAGCCAGCTTATAGAAAAACAGTCAGTAAGAGTCAATAATTATAAAATGTAATGGCATTATTTCACTATTAAGACTATAATTTTAGTATTGATACTTGGCCTTCTACAAAAAACATTATTTAATTTAGCAATATAAATCACAACTATCTAGATGTGAAAAACTTGCATGTGTTTTTACCTGTGATGACATGCACACATACATATATGACCAGCCATACTGGTTCAGAGCAAGGATTCACCCAGGCTAGGATGTGGTCAGCAGCAGCCACCTGAGAAGAAAACAAAACAAAACAAAACAAACACAAGCATGTATAATATCACCCCCTTATACTCTCGTCATCTCCAAATATTTTTAGCTCAGAAGATTTTTATGAGTTGGTTCTGCTTTGTCGATACGTATGATATAACAGCTTTCCAGAAGTAAGCGCTGTTCTCCTCTTGAAAGCGTGAAAGCTTCTGTTCATTACAGCCTTAGGAAACAAGTTGCAAAGGTGCTTTACCTACTGCATGAACTCCCCTGTTGTTTTAAACCTCTCTCACCCATTCCCTTCACGTGTTCTTGCATAGTAAGAGACAGCAAATAGTTAGTCCACATCTACCCTCTTGCAAGCAGTTGTGATTTTTTTAGGCCTCTAATATATCTGCTCAGGTTGCCTCTTTTCACGGCTATCAAGTCTCAGTCTCTGTACAGAAGCTGTTCGCTGCTTTTGTCATCCTTGTTGCCCTTCTCTTCACCTTCTCAAATTCCAAAACAGCATTTTTGCAATTATATGACTGGAATTGCACATAATTTTCAGCATCCAGGTGAGCCATAGCTTTACGGAGTAGAATAAGTATGTTTTCCATTTGCTTCTTTTTCTTCTCTAATAATTCCTGATAATTTATTTGCCTTTTTTGACTGCTGCTAAGCACTGAATTGATGTTTTCATTGAACTATTTATTGTAAGCCCCAGATCCCAAACCATTTCAGTGGACTGTCAATTCAGAGCCCATCATCTTCTACATGAAATTAGCTTGTTTTTCCCAACATACATGTACTTTATATTTACCTACAATTAATTTCATCTGGGTAATTTTATTACACAATCACTTTGGCAATTCTTCACAGAAGGTCCTCATCATTACTGCCTTGAAGAACTTCACATCATCACCTAACTTTGTCAATTGTTCACCCCTATTTTCAGGTATCTTACATGTATTTTTAAACAGCATCATTCTCTCTGTGGAACTCCCCTGGTGACCTCTCCTCCATCGCAAGAACCAGCTGGTTACTTTTATCTTGTTTCTCACTTTCTTGGCCAGTTATTAAGGCATGTGGCAACCCTTTTCTATGTTGTGTCTGTTTAATTTCTGTATAAGTCCTCAGTATGAGATTTTGTCAAAAGCCTCTGGAAAACCCAAGCAGACTACATCAGTCAGATGACTCTCAGTCTTGCTGTTCAAGGAACTCCAAGAGATCTGGCAGAGACATCCGGCTGTTTCAGCCTCCAGAGCTTTTGGGTGGAAACTGCTTATTACTGTTTATTATTATTCATTCTGCCTTTTGGTACTGTCATTCTTTCCTTGGTCTCTTCAATTTTAGGCAGACCTTTGCTGACATTGCCACTTCCTCCCCACAAAAGAAGATTTCTATGTGGGAACAGCCCCAGTTTTACTCACAGCAAACATCAGTACTAAAAAATGGGTTTAGCTTCCCTATAAAGACTTTATCCTCTGAGTGTCCATTTTGTATGCTCACCACCAGGTGTTTCTTCTGACATAATCAAAAAAAGGTTTAGTGGAAATTTTGATCCCTGAAACTACGTACTCCTTAAACTCTTTTGGCTAGACCAATTAGAGCCTTATATTAAGTCTCTAGCTTACAGTTGTTCTTCAGTTTTCAGAATGATCCTTCCAGTTTGTGGTAGCTTTCCTTTCCTTTGCTGATTCACCATGCCAGTCTCCTTTTACCCTTTCCAAAGTCTTTCCCAAAGGATGGGGCATGCTCTGCTGCTGTGCCCTTAGCTCAGTGAACTTCTGGCTCCCTGGAAAGATTTAATTATTTTAGTAGCCCATCTTAGCTTCTTTTTAGTAGGCTTCCCTGTTTTCACAGAGTTTCTCTTTTTGAAGTTAAGCACACTTGTGGTGGATTTTTTTGGCCTTTGTTGCTCCTGTGAGGGGACTGATTTGAAGTACATTACGGTCACTGTCACAGAGCGGCGATTCCATTGAGAGATTTTGAAACAGATCCTGCACGTCACTCCATATACAAACAATCTGTCACTCAGTGCAGCCTAGTTGTTTAGGGAGTTGATCTCAGCCCCCTGTCTGCTTTGCTGCTCAGCCAGCTCAGTCACAGGTGGATGGCTCTGCAGGAGGATTTGCAGGTGGGTCTGTCAGAAACAGGATTAAGGGGACCGAATTGTTGCTTCCTTTAGTAAACTCTGCATTTAACAAATATGACAGAGAAACAAGCTTGCAGAAAAGTGTGGTGTCTGTTGAAGTAAATGTTTGTTACATGCACAACTTGGCAGACACATTTTACCTGTCTTTGGAATTCAAACCCTAACCACCCTAAAAATAGAAACCCATGAGCCTGAGCATGGGCACAGGGAGTGACAGCCAAGATTTGGCACAAGGCAGGAAAAGCATGTCTGCTATGCAACTGCCACAAACAACTCCTTTCATCTGACAGAAGAAATATAGCCAACACATCCTCCCCAAAACTCTGAAACAAATTAATCACAAATCAATTTTAATACAAAATAAAGTGAACCCTTAAAAAAAAAAGGCCCCCTCAGGCAACTTTTTGCTCCCTTCTCTTCACTTCTCATGAAACAACTATGAATTTCACCAGAGGCTTCCATATCCTGCTGTACTGTGTGCGGAAGGTTTCCAGGCCTGCCAAGTAGCACAGTAAATCCTTCAGGAACAGAGGCAGACAAATAGTCCTGCTGGTGTGCAAAGGTTTGGAGACCTCTGTGTACTCTTTCACTGTACTCCCTGGAGCGTCACCAGCCATCTGAGGAGACCTGGGTTGTCTTATGCATGGTGCTTGTTTTACAGCACAGTGCTTATTTGCCTATGTGGTCTCCTGGGGTTGCCTTGGCAAAAGCTCTATCTGAAGGTTTCCCCATATACCCTGTCCCCTCGGCACCTTTTATCTGGTACTTATAACTGTGTCATTTCTTGTCTACTCTGTGTCAGACAGAGCACCATCTGCTGTGCAAGGCTGTAACAAAGTGTAAGGATGTTCATTCTCTTTAAATTAAAAGCTTGAGTGTTACCATGAGCAAAAACATTTTGTTAAAGTATGGCATTTGGTGCACCTACCCAAAGATGCTGATTTACTGAAAAACTTCCAGCAGTGGGATTCATGCATGTGACACACTGACAGTTGTGAATTTCTTTTAAAATCAGTTTCTGTCTGTCATACCTATGTAGTTACAAAATTACAAAGGGATAATAAAGCTCAATTGTATATTCACAGTTTGAGATTTCTATTGACAGATCTTCACACTGAATGCTTCTGCAAGAAAGTGTGATTATGTAGCTCTCTGTTAAAAGAGCTGAAAATCTCTCCTTTGTTACAACTCGCTTACACACCATTTCTATCGTTTGGAATCTTTTAAGGGATGTGTCAAAGTTGACAGGTCCAAATTTGGCCTCCTCTCACCAAATCGTATTTGTAGATTTAGAATATCTTCCACATAGGAAAAAATCCCAGCATTCAGCCTCTCCAAGACATGTGATAACTTCTTTGCCAGACTACAGGTGCGCCACTAAGCCAGCAACAATCTACCCTTTCATCCCACAAAATGCAGGTTTCTGCTCATGTTCTACACCATTCCTCCTCTTTTGACCCACATATTAAATTGGTACCGGACTGAAAAACCACTCTGCTTATTCATTTACCTGTGAGTTTGGTGGCTTTATTCATTCAGCTTGCTGCCTCTAACCTTCCACTGTACCACTGACAGTTTTATTATATTACAGCCATGAGAGTGCTCTACCAGAGCTTTACTTCAAACTTACAGAGCCAACCTCATGAGTTATCTTCTGTCACACGCAATATTGCATGAGATTAACAACAGCAGCTAGTTTAACTTCTTAACGTCTCTATTTTTCCCTTTCATTCAGCCAGTTCCAAAATATTTGACCAAAACTCTGACAAAATAATACCAGCAAAATACTATACTGCTGTCAGCAAACAGTGTATGTAGTCCTTTTAAACTAGATTGGAAATACATCGTCCTTGGCTTGACAAGGGGCAGGTTATAGCAAGTCAGGGACAGTGTTTGAAAAGACATTTCCCACCCTGAGGCTCTGCATCCATTGCTTGTTTCCTTTGCTCACCCTGCAGTGATATCGGTTTGGCTTATTATTACTGCTTAACACTTCTTGGAACCTTTCCACACATCAGGGAGGCTTTCTAAAGCAAGACTTTAAGCAGAACTTAAATGTTAAAAAAAAAAAAAAAAGGCCAAACTGCAGGAAGAAGTTGACATTAATCAATTCTTTTGGCTGTTTTTAATGTCCCCGTGTCTGCCTGGTTTAAATTTACTTTAGGTCTTCCTTTTTTTTTCCAACAACTCCATTCCGTAGTGACAAAATAAACTGCAAAGTAACGTGGAACCCTTAGGAACTTACATTTCCCTTTGAGTCCACATGTCTAGGTCGGTGCATTTAAATTCCAATAACAGAACTGTTTTCCTCAGATATGCTGGCAACTATTTGGACATGCAACAATGCATAAACACCTCTGTGAATGACCAGGGAACTTACACTAGAAGATCTCACTTATTTTCTATGGCAAATATAGAAACCTCTCCCTTCTACCCTTGCGGAGATTCTCCTTTTGCACATAGGTCTTCTTCTTTCAAAGAACAAACATCAGTTGTCTTCACAGCTTTGTGACTCTGTGTCCACATCAGGTGGGAGCTCTCTGGAATCCAAGGACCGTGAAGAAAGCCCATAACAGAAATCTCCACAGTTACCAATTGGGAACCCACAGAAATCCTACTAGGCTCTGAGGTTGCATCAGTTTTCCCACATGCCCCTTTTATGCTGAAATTTTCCCTCTGAGATTTCCTTGTAAAAACAATTCCATAAACAGCAGGTGAGGAACCAGAGGCCTCAGAGATAATGTGCAAGCTAAAGCTCTCACAGTCTACCTCTGATTTACAAGGAACTAGTGGCTTTTATGGCGAATTGTTTTTCTTCTGAAGGTTTTTAATTTCTTCTCAAACTCTACAGTCCAGAGCAAGGACATATATCCCAGGACTCTCTCTAAAATCCCAAGTACTCAGCATTACAATGCATATCGCAGACTAATTCGAAGGCTGGTTCTTACACCACTAAAAATCCTAAGAAAATCCTAATGACAAAAGTGGAGACAAACTCCATATTAGGATGTTCTTAAATAAATAACATCAACTAGAAGCTATTAAAAATTTTACTGATGGTTGTAGTCAAGGCATTGCTGGACTAGAGCATGAAGCTAAATGGTAGAACAGGCTTTAGTATCAGGAACATTAAGATCAGTGAAATTAATTACCTTTAACAGCCCAAAGAAGTGTAATTTCTCTCAGTTTTCTCTTCCAATGGTTTTCTAGAACACCTGCCAACAGAGTAGATGCTCTTACAGCAAATATTAAGTCAGTGCCTCAAGCCTATAAATATCCAAGCAGGTGTTTCGCTTTGAACACAAGTCCTCCCAGGAGACAACCCATGAGATCTATCCGACCCAAGTACTCCAACACCAACTGCTTCAGAGCCTAAATGTCAGGTTCAGGGTAGAAATTTAAATTATTTCTTCCCCTCTCCCAGACCAAAATTAATGAGGTCAGATACAATTAACTGAAATAATTTGTGATATTACTCATTACTCATCTGTAATATCCCATGATTAATAATGAGAAGGGGTTACCACAAACATAACTTGAAACATTTCTACAGTTTTTAGCATATTTTTAGTTTCCATTGTTCCAAACCTCAGTGGAAAAAAAACCACACAACAAACAAATATTCCTGGTGTATGTTTGGCACAATCTCCTTTAACTGCTCTGCCTTCAGGTTTATTTAGAGAAGAGATGCCAGACTACAGTGTTAAAAAAGAAATCTCCTTTTCTGTTTTTCACAATGCTAAGCTGTGCAGTACAGGAAGCAGAAGAATAAGTTTCCCCACTAGGATGTGGACACAGAGGGACTGAAAGTCTAACTCCATCTGGAAAATGTCTTTTGTTTTTTTGCCTTTTCTGCCATGTTTGCTCTGTAGATACTGAAAGTTCTCCAAACCCCATAAAGTTAAGTGAGGTCTTCAACTCATTTTTCACAGCCAGGACTTGGAGATTCTGGTAGTTACATATTTCTTTGCCACCAACACTTATCCTCCTCGTCCACTGTTTTTCCATTTATTTATGTTTTTTCTTTTCTTCAGCAAACATGTGCAGGAATTTCTGAAATGGCACTGCAGAACTGTGGGATGCACACAAATAATAGCTCTTATTTGGGCTCTGAGCAACCTGATCTAGTTGAAGACGTCCCTGCCTATTGGAGGGGGATTGGACTAGATTACCTTGAAGGTCTGTTCCAACACAAACTGTTCTATGATTCTATTTTTAAATTTGTCTTTAGCATAAAGGCAGAAAAAAAACCACCCAACTTGTGTATCACAGTATTTTCTGCTCATGTCCAACAATTCAAAATTGAATAACCAGTGTGATAAAAATCCCTGTAACTGCAATTATCTCTCTCTCCCTCTTGAAATGCAGATTATAAAACTAATAGTTTATACCAGGAAAATAGTCATTTAACTTTTCACATTTATGACAATGAGTGATAGTTATACTGCATTAAAAAAGTGATTTTCTCTCCTAAAAAAACATGTCTAGATTTGATCGTGGATAGGTAAAGAGGATGTCAAAAATTCTATGAGAATTGACAGCATGGAAGAGTTACCATTCATCATTAATTGAGCTAATTGAGTTACTCAGAGGCTGTGCATGTGGTATAAAGATTTTTGTCCTGACTTTTTACATCCTTACATCCTGTTTTGTATTTTTTTTCCCCACCAGTATTACTCAGCAGTGACTCCACCAATTCTTCTACATCTTAAGTGGTGCAAAACAAAGTGATGGGAAAGAGTCAGGACCAATGAAATGCAAGGAATTCTACAGTAGGTATTGTGTAGTAATTGCAAGGCACTTGGGCCGTTGCAGCATTTTCTGATAGTTTGATGACTTGGGCGGACAGAAGGACCTCTTTCCCAACTTAAGCTTTTCTAACCAACATAATTGGTTCCACTCTCTCTAGAAAGACAGCTACAAAATACTGCAAGCAAACACTCTCAGTAATATGAAGACAACCTATTTGCAAAGACAGGGTGCAGAAATACCTCTGTATTAAGTAATGAAAGATTACGTTAAACTGTTAGGAGAGTTCAAACACTGATGTAAATCACAATACTTGTGTATTCTTAATAGACCAAGTTAATATGACAGAAAGTAAATTAAAAGACAAAGTTGAAAAGTGGAAATACACAGCATCTAAGAATACACAGACTTGATATGCATCTTAATTTCTTGGTAACACTAAAGAATTACTAACACTGCAAAACTAAAACGCAAACAGGCATTTCAGCAAGATTACATTGTATAGCATTTGTAACTCAGCATAGCAGAATACTGCATTTTTCTGTCACTGAAAAGGTAGCAAAATGTAATATCAGAATTATTGCAATATCTATACGCACATTTTCCAATATGAATGGTATGCCATAAACATAACTCATTCTACTACTGCATGATTATGTTGAAATAATATAACATGGTCGTAAATGAAGAGAAATGATGTTGAATTGCTTCCTGTGTTGAAATACTATTCAAGAAGATCAGAATTAAAATAGGGACACTTAGTAAATACTGCAGCAATGGTTTTATTCTTTGAAAAGTGTCAATTGTATGTGAAAATGAAACTGCAGATACACTTCAATATTTATCGCACCAGGTACTTCATTCACATTGTAGAAAATAGCCATATCAATGGCAGAAATGAGCTATGAAGTTAGCTTGTGTAGTGGGTAAAATTATAATCTGGTGAGGTGGTGGAGAATGAACAAAATTGCTCTCTAGAAATCTCCAAACGAAAAGTAAAGTATAGGGCTACATAATGCCTTATCATTTAGATGAGCCTATGAACTGGAGAAGCCAGACAAAAAAAATGAATAAGCTTAATATGTCAGATGTGGGTTTTTTTGTATTGGAAAACACTCTACATAATTCAGACACATTACAGTTATCTGGCTGTTTGTATAACACATGTTAAAATAAGCTGTGAGTGAAATAGTTGTGGATGAGGAAGCAGAATTTTCTTGGGATTAAAACAGGCTCTGAAAAATGGTGTCAATTAGTTCAATTCTTGTTCTTGCCAGTAATAGATAGTGATTTGTTGGGCAAGTCATTTAACTTAGTTTTATCTCCTCCATCTACATAACAGATATGCTATTATTAGGTCCCTCACTGGGATGTTATGTGGTTTAGTAGTCTTAACATTGAGATCCTTGGGTGTAGGGTTCTACATAAACACAACTATTTCATTCTGACAGATGGCAGCACCTTTGAGCTGAGATTGCAACCAGCTTCCGTTTACAAATTATTTTCCTTCATAGTTCTGGCTTGGTAAGTGGTCTGGCATAACAATTGCTAGTTGTTTTTCTGTTTGTTTGTTTTGGGGTGTTTTTTGTTGTTTGTTTGCTTCGTTGTTGTTGTTTGTTTTGTTGTGGGTTTTTTCCCCCCGAATGCATGCAACATTGCATCAGTTTCTGCTAATAAAATTGACAAAGGAAGGGAAACAAGTAGGAAAAGAAGGTGCTAGAAGGCATGCTTATACCACACAATTGAGCATGATGCAGAGACTGCAGAATTAATGTTGGCCTAGTTGATTACAAAACTAGGACAACCCAGCTAACCTGGCTAGTTGGCCAACCTTCGCTGTGTTGTTCTGAAGACTCACTGGGTACTGTAAGGATTCACTGTTTCATACCAACTCAGCTGGAACTACCTTGAGTAATCACACTATTTATCACGGCCTTGGCTTACCTGATGCAGATTAGCCTAGAAAATGCTAGCAGCAAGCCTTCAAATTTTCAGTGTTACTTCTGAAAAGTGAAAGAAATTAGATGAAAATTTTCTCTACCAAAATCTACAAAACATAGACATTTTCTAGACAAGACAACATAGGAATATAGAAAGACAATCTGCTAGAGGTCCTCTGCCAGGGCCTCCTTACAGACCTTCAAGAAGAAAATTGTCCTCTCAGATGATAAGGAAAAACTCTTTAACATCATCAAACAGGAAATATCCAAAAGAATGTTTAAAACTATCAAATTATTAAACCAAAGCAGTGAAAAGTGCTAAAAGATGACAATACCTCAACATGCAAAACTGGAGTAGTTCAGCATCGTCAGAAAAAGTATGAGTATCATTAATCTTACACAGCCTATATAACAAACAAACATTTTTATTAAGCATTAAAAATGCGCAGTTAGTCACCACAAGAGTGATATAAATGCAGGCCAGGAGCCAGCTGGATCTTTCAGGACAAAGCACTCATCCAGCAACAAGTGTATCCTATTAATCAAGTAGAGAGACAAATGTAATGTTACTGCCTGATTTTCCATGCCAAAGAACTTTGTACTTATCATGCCCTACAACACTGCCATCCCCCTTCAATGGAGCTGTCAGGTCCAGCAATGATACCATGCAGGAGAGCTGCCTCAAGTGCAAATGAAGGGAAAAAGAGTGTGGGGAACTACAGAAAGTCCATGGTATGTTTAAAAGGAACGTAAATGAATTCTTATTTTCTCCCTTCTCAATAGAACCTGTGGATGTGCTGATGAAAGATCTCCAACCCCATTAGGAAGCTCAGCATTGGTAAATACAGGCTTAGACTACAAACTTCTAATCTGGAGCGCTGACAGTTCCCAGCAAAGATGCTTAGAAACAAGACTTTGACCTCCACCTGTTAAGGAAAATTTTTTCTTGGGAAATAACACAATGAAAGGATTAAAGAAACAGTGAAAACAGCAAGACTGTGAAACTGAGGAAATATTAATTGAAGTAAAATAAAAATGAAAGTAGAGATGGATATACAGACACATACAGTCATGGACAAGTATTTTGCTTTTCAAAAAAAATCCGCTGTGAGTTAATCCTTGTTGCCAGTACAGGTTCATTTCCTTCCAGTGTGAACCCTTTGGTAGTAAAGACGACATGCAACATCTCTCTTTAGAGGCACTAAGATTTAGAACTTGGCCTCGGTTGTAATGTGTGGGTCTAAGTTGCAGCCTCATGGGTCTAAGTTGCATCTCATGTTCATGGGTGGGTGCAGAAGTGCCTGGATGTGTATTGCAAGAGGAGAGAAAGAGGCAGAGGGAAGGGAAGAGGGTGAGGACCTCTCTCTCTTCTGCCTTCAGGCTCTGCCAGCAGTTTTCTCATTACAAGCATAGACCTAGCAGCACAGCATACTTCCTTAGAACACAGAAAAAACTGCATGTATGTGTAATGGCACATATCTGTCTGCATCCCAACCCCAGTATCTGCAACACCCATCATCTAGCTCATTTAGTCTTGGACTTCCTACACAGAAATTTGGGCCATGGCCCCAGGTAAGTGGAATTTCAGTTTGCTCTGCCAAAGTCTCATAGCCTCTGAGCAGAAAGAAAGCACCTTTGGGAATGACATGAGAAGTACATGGTAGATCAGAGACAAAGGCTGTAACCAGGTCACATTGGACAGCATCCTGCAGAACAGCCTTTAGGTTTGCTGTGCAAGTACTTTGGCTTGTTGACTCCTGCCCAGCTCTAGGCCAAGACTGGCAAGTACAACATATGTTTGGAGACAAGACTGGGCAAGAAAAGCAGAGTGAAGCAGTATGTGGGTACATGCACACTGCATGTGTGGACAGCTTGTATACATTCCTCCCTTCTGCTTGTCACATGCATCCCTCCAAGGGATGGGTGTTTCCAGTTTGCTTTTTCTTTTTCCCCTGGGTGTGCTGGAGAAGAGAAAGAGAGCAGCCATCCACCAACTCAGCCTGATCCTTGTCATAGCTTGATATTATAGTGCTCAGGAGACAGTTTTTCCACAAATACACACTCCGCTGACAATCTAGAAAGAGTTCAGTCTGGAAAGAACTGAGCAGATGGAGGAGTCTGCCATTCCTGCCAGTCAGCAAAAAGAATACTAGGAAGAAGGGCAAGTTGAATGGCAGAGATTTCTTGTTTAAAGGTGTTGAGAGAAAAGGTTTGGAGAGTGAAAATAAATCCAGAAGCACAGACCTAAGTTACAGGGTGCCTGAGAGGTGGTGATTTTACTGGTGCCAACTTGAACTCACAGACAGACTTCAGGATAGCCAATATCCAGCAAGAATACAGAACGTGACTGGGTCCTCTGTGGGTGTTGTGGTTGCCAGAGTATTTGTCAAAACAGATCCTGCAAAAATAAAGCCTTGCACTTAACAGTTCATAGGAGTCTTTAGAGACTCTACAGCAATGTCAGGGTAAGGTGGTTTAATTTGCATCAGGTGCCCTCAACTCCAGAGGACACCATGATGACAGAAAACTGCACTGAAGCCCAAATACTAAATAAAGTTAAATCCAACTAACACAAATTCCAAAAAGTCAGCATCCATTTAGAAAAATGCAGGTCATTAGAGTCTAAGAAAAAGTAGATATAGTGAGAAGGACCAATGCAGGAAGTAGTTACAACAGAAGGGCCCCATGATGGAGACAAGGAATACAATGTTAGACTTGAGCATACACTGCATTTTGGAAATGTTGCCTTAGAGACAGGACATCACTGCTGTGAAGTTCCATCTCATTAACATTCTTTCCCCAAACCAGGAGCTATGGTTGGATTTTGTCTTCTGTTGAAGTCAAGATGGCATGGCAGCACATGGTAGAAGTTAGCAAGGAACCACTAAGGAGAACAAGGCATCCCAGCTACAGTTACTCTGGTAGCAAATTCAAATGTAAATATCTCAGTTTTCCACCAAAGTAATTGGGGTGGAGTTGCAGAACCTTTGAATCAAAATAGTCTCTTTAGTCAGAAAATAATTTTTCACCAAAAACACTGTTAGAAAATCTTGGCCTTAACAGTTGACATTTATATTTGGATGAAAAATTAAATAGGTCTGCGAGGGTTGAGATTCTTGATGTATGTTTGAGATTATATGTTGGAACTTAAATGCTTCTCAAATTTTTTTCATTGTACTCATTTCTCTTTTTTAAGAGCAACAGCTGTAATTTTACTAGAACACTAACAGTGAGAAAACTGCCAACAGCACTGAGCAGAACTTGAGAAAGGAAAACATAGACAAAATACCAGAGAAAAGAAACGCATCAGACTGTGCAGTATTATCTTAAGTAAAACCATGAAGCTTGCTGTTCTCCTACTTAAAAAATTAGAGGAACTAGAAAATTTACCTGTCCTGCCATAACAATGCCACATGGTCATCAGAAGTAGCTCTTCTCTATCTAGGATTTTCTCTGACCTGTGACCAAGGGATCAGACAAAAAGGCAGCACAGCCTGATATTTGAAAGCACCCTTCAATCTCAGCTATTTGCCAAAAACCACATGAAAGCGTGGCTCATTGACACCCTGCAGGGGCTCACACAGCGTATACCACTGACTTATCTGTAACAGGGAGATGAAGTGCTGCCAGGTAATGTATTCTGCCTTTCTCTTGGAAAAATGTCACAGATGAAATTATTTTCCTCTGCTGCACAAATCCTTTCAACTCAGCTGAGTAAGCTAATATTTACTAATGTGCAAAGTTCACATCTCAGTTTACATGTGCCTCTCTTCTTGCTGACTGCAAATTGGGTTTGGCTTTCCAGCGCTTTCAGCAAGATGTGAAACTTGTTTCAATTGCAAAAAAAAAGCAAATTTTCCATTTGCCTTTTCCAGTTTGGATTTTAGAGACATATAAATATCTCTGAAAGTTTGGGTACGATGCCCATTTTTCACTGCTAACTTTATGTTAGGAACATAAGTCATAGAGCCAAAATAATGAAAACCATTGGTATTACCTTGTAAATTGTAGCACTTGCAAAAACAAAATGATAAAGTAAAATGTAATAAAATAAGGAGAGGTAAGTAAGAGATACAAAGAGTGCAAAACATCAAAAAAAAACCAGTGTAAACATTTGGCCACTGTGCTCTTAACAGTAAAATGCTGATTTTAGGGTGAAAATTTTCTTACTGTATTGCTGTTGCCGTAAGTAGTACAATACTGCTCTCTAGACATCCTGAGGTGGAAGATGTGGGGATCGAAGCAGGAGAATACATGTTTGCCCTGAGAAGCGTGGCTTACAGACTTTGGGCACAGGCCTTGGATTATTCCAAGAATTGCGTCCGTTTCTTTCATCATCTTCCCTGACCCAAAAAAAACTGGCAAAGCTTAGGCCATATTTTTTTCTTTAATGTGCAATTGCCCATGTAACTTTAGAGAAGAGATAATTAGTCTAGAATTTTATACAGAAATTAAACTATAGCTTCGAAAACAGGAACAGTGACTTTAAAAGCCCACCTCAGTGTCATGCTGAGAGACTCAGCTGATGCATAGAAATTCATAATAACAGCAATAACAGGTCTCCAGTATAGATATAGTTCTGGGAGTGGTACATACATTAAAGTAACTGTCACGGAAACTTTTACTTCAGAATACGGAAAATTGTGCCCCACACCAGTCAGAAGGAATAGCAGAAAGATAGGTGATCATCAGCTCACTCACATGCTCGCATGTGTTTACCTAGAGATATATGTAAGTCTATCGACATTAGGCAATGAAATGTTTGGTTATAAATCACATTATGAAGAAGCAGCAGGCCAAAGAATTCCATGCTCACCAGAAGGAAGTTGTGATGAGAACAGCAAGCTCTGCTTCACCTGCACAATGAACACAGCCAGAGCAGCCTATACATGCTGATCCAGAAACCAAATGACACCAGGACCTTGGGAACATATTACAGCCACTGATGTCTACTCATATTCACTGCTATCATTACCTGGGTTCACTAGATCACCTTGCACATGCTTTACTACCTTCATTTATCTGTGCATTTATCCTCAGGAGACCGGGCATCTTTTTGCAAAGCTGAAGACAAATCCTGCTTGCTCTGTACAAACCTAATCAGAGCAATTCACTTATGTAAAATGGTCTTTTCTTTTTCTCATGCAGAGGTCCTAGAACAGAATGCCTCACACAGCACAAATGGAATTCAGGTTCTCCTATATAATTTTTAAAACTATGTCAAAGAACTTCTTTCCCCTTCTGGGGAATTAAAAAGAGTAAAATGTCCAAATCCTAGAACATGCCCCATTAAGCATGCAGAAGAAAAAGTTTTTATGCATTTACTGCCTCTCATCATTAACACTAAAGTGGACAATAAATATCTACTGCCTTCCCTGAGAATGGGCATGTAGTATCAAGCTCAGCCTGACATATCATTCACTGCTGTATGAAAGTGTAAAGATATATGTATGTAAAGGTGCACATCCCATTCATGCATTATCAGCCTAACTTATAGGAAAGAATTTACACAGTTAATAGCATTTAGAAATTTATCACAAATAAGCAATGAAATGTCCAGAGTTCTGCCAGCATCATAATAGTAATCACATATTTGCAAGGCTGCCACAAAACAATACAATTCAGAGTTGTCCAGAATGTTCAATATTGCAACGAAAAGCTCAAACTATAGTTCAAATATGTCTTCACTATAAATGCATTGGGTCATTTACCTTAACAATGTGAACGTGCTCTCATTATGTTCAACTTGATTAGTGTGTAGTCTAACATTTAAAAGTGCACTTCAGATGGAAGAAGGTATGAATGCATGATTGGTTCCTAATAAATTGAGCAATCCCCTAATGAACTGCGAGGGATCTAGAAGAAACTGGTAGACACTAGACAGACACTCGGAACCAGAAAAAAAGAAATGGTAATAGCAAGGGGAAGACAGTAGTATTTCCTAAATACATTTATATACTATACCGTAATGCTCGTTGCTATCTGTTGTAGTAGCAAATAGAAGGGTATACAGTTCTAGGAGAAAGACATTATTAGAAATTTGCCGGGGAAAGGATCATTACTATTAAAAGCCAATGTGTAAACGAGCACTTCAGTGCTGTGATTTGGAGCCATGTTACACAATGGTATCTTGTAATGGCGCAGGGAAACAACATTCCCTCTCCTTTGGTGTCTAGGAATGTTTTCTTTAAATGGCAGTCTCATACAAAAGTAAGTCAGAAAAAAAGCAAAATCTATTTTCAGGGGGCTGGGCTATTTAATAGGGAAGATGAGAAAAATTATTTAGCTAAGTAAAAATTAATAGAGTGTACAAGTCCACAGCCATTTGAAAGGAGTTGACAGAGTTCCTTGTTGTGAACTAGGAATATATGATTACTTAGCAATTAACTCAGATTACATAAAAGAAAGAGTGAACTTCAGAAACATTGTCTTACGACAGAAATATATCAGGCTGCAAAATTCTTCTTCATGGAAAAACAAACTTTCTGCAGTGTGAGACTCTGCAACTAAAGGGCTAAACCAAATTAAGGGTGGTAGCAGGGCAGGGAGAATTCACCTCCAAATTCTGCACCTTCATATTAACAGTGACAGCCTTACTTCTCCCCTTATCCAAATATCAGACAGTTTCACCTCGTATTTGCAACAGCAAAACAGTACTAAATGGTATCCCTTTCGGCACCAAGAGTGACAACAAAGGTGGTGAGAGTAGGTTTAGTACTGATGCTCTTCAGCAGCATCTGCTGGTTACTACTAGTAGAGCCAACACCTCCTTCAAAAAGCAAGAATGTTCCATCTGGGTGGAGAGGTCTGATTGTCTCCAGGCTGGAATGACTCGCTGGACAGGATGCAGAATTGAGGTTAAGGCAATAAGGGCCTGCAAGCAGGCTCAAAGTGTAGCTTTGAATAAATTGTGCTGTGCCTCAATTTCTCTGTCTGTAACTTGAATTTTTTTGAGAACTTCAACTGAAAGTACTCAGCATTTTATGGTGCTGTTAAATGTTCACCACTGTCACCGTTACAAGGAAAAGAAAAACAGACAGGAGAATATTTAATGCAAGAGACAAACCAATATTTGCAGAAGATAACCAAACAAGGATGAAATATATTTGTTTGGACAAAAACCAACAATTTTCCCTCAGAAGGAAAAATAAATAGCATGAACTGTCTGGATGTTGACATGATATATCACAGGCATGTAAAGCCAGAGATCGGGCTACGTGGCTACTTTTGCGTGGTGGTGAACCAGCATTAGTGAATCCATCCTCTCCATATTCCAAGCAGCCAGGTTTCTAAGGGACTAATGACTTTTTTTTTCCCCCATACTCAGAAAAAGCCAAGAACAGCTATTCCACAATAGTTTCCCATGTGAACAGTCTTTCTGCCTGAAGAGTAACCTTTTTGTTTAGTCCACTTTCAAGTGAACTAAGTTAGACTGCAGAAAGGCACTCATTGGGGAAAAAAAAAAAAAAAAAAAAAAAAAGAAAAAAAAAGTCCATTGTGAAAGGCAGTGTGGAAGAGCTATTTCAATTCACACTCTCCTATTTCACAAAAGCTTTCTCTGCCAGGTGAAGCCCTCAGTGTTGGTGGAGCTGAGCATGTCCACACGCAGCACGGTGTAGAGTCCAGCTGTTTCTGAAGAGGTTAGATATAACAAGCAGTTGAGGTGCAACAACTCAGCCCTTCCACCTCCCTCACATGGTAATATTCTGCTTCTCCAGCATTATCATATTACTTTCAGTACCTGGCCTAATCTGAGCCATTCCCCTAATACATGCCACATTGGAAGAAATAGGGCTCTGCTCTCACAGTGAAATCATCTTTCATCAGCCTGGTAAACAAAAAAATCTTGTTTATACACTCCCCATGTGTTTCTGGCTGAATATATCTGCAAAACGCCTAAATAATTGCAAACATACCTAGCAGAAATAAATTTTTTAAAATAGTTGAAAATAAGCAAAAAATCCCAAAGAAAATCATATCATAGCATCCTTTCTGGCACTCCTTATAAACAGGTGTGGCTTTGTTGACAAGAAGGACACAAAAGCCAAATAAATATGGTACTGGTCTAAAGAGAAGGTGGAAAGGACACTGCAGCAAATTTGGCATGAGTTTGGAGAAATTGTTACATCCTTCAGCCTTTCTTTCTACAAAACAAAACTGATGATGCATTTTGGTAATGATAAAGTAAGACAACAAGTTCTGCTTAAGTGTTATTGGTATTGCTACTTCTAAAATTAGCCTAACAGGTTATATAGGTCATCATCTCCTTGGGAAAACAAACAAAACAAAACAAAAATAACAACACACACAAATAATTGAAAACAAAACCAAACAAACAAACCCTCCAACAACCCACAAGACAACAATCAATCAAACAAACTGGGACACAGGTATTCTGCCCACCATGCAAGTGGTGGAGTTTTAGGTTGAGTCAACCTTCCTTTGTGTTAAGCAGAATTGGAGCTTCACATCTCCTTGTGGCCCTACATTTTTGGATAGAGGCAAATTCAGCTCATCAAGCAATCACATCTGCCTGGTCCAGCTGTGTCTCCCTGCCCATCACAGCCTTGGGCTCTTGGGATCTTTGGGCCCCAGTGCCCTGGGGGCTGTGCCTGCAGCTGCTTTGTGTCTGCTCCTACCCAACCCAGTTTTTATGACTCACAGAAACCCATTTGTGTGTGCGAATTACTGGCTTTTCTATTGACAGTGAGGGAGCAAAAAATCATCTAAAAAAGAAAAGCTTATCTACTTACATTATAGTCTCACACATTTCACTATGTGTTTACTGTCAGAACGTGTTGCAGTTAATATCTGAATCTCTGCCAGACTGCTGACAGGCAGAATATGATCTTAAGATTTTTTGTGAAGTGACAACTGCTAGTCTGTAAATACTGTGTGCAATAATAGAAACGCTAATTTGACATAGCTATATGTTTCAAAAATGTTTGTAGTTTCCTTACATTTTTCATTCTCTTTGCAATTCCAATCAGCAAATGCATGATCATTGATGCCTGAAGTTGCTACAGCATATTTTAAGATACGCAAATTACAGGAAATATTTAGTTCACTGCTACTGTTAAAATGGTGCCTTGTTGTCTAGTAGCTTTAGATTTACCTATAGTTCCTCTTAAAATAAAACACAAACCTGAAATCTCTTCACACAAGTCAAAGGACACGGAGGAAAATCAGAGCAAGGGAGCACAGTGGAAATTGGTCAACTTTTCCAGCTAATTACAAGGCTTATCTCTCAATGAGGCAAACAAAACCAAACAAGACTGAAACAAATTGAAGAGCTCTAGATTCAAGCCACACAAGAATTTTCCCTAAATTTCACTGTAAAATTTCTTCAATCCTCAGGTTTTACAAAGCATGCTTAAACTTAGACATTTTTAAATTTCAAGATGATCCATATACTGCATGGGACATAACTGGCATGTACAAAGCATCCTAGGGCATTCTCTACCCTATATCTATCTCCTGGAGCCATTTCTTCAAATGACAACATCAAAATGCCACTCTCTGCCACGGCTGTTGCAGTTTACTCATATTCCCCTGTCTGTTTTAGAGCATACCGTGAGATAGCATTGAATTTTGTAATGAACATTCTTAAACCAAAAATAAATGCTATTCAAAAAAGCCTCTTTATCTTCATGGTCTCTGTTAGGATGCTGATCATACATCCATTCCATTTAAAAACAATGAAAACTATTAATTTTTATTGTTTTTATTTAAGCTGTGTATGGAAGAGTCATTTTCTGCCTTGATTCCTTTAAACTTGCCTGTGTTAAAGGACAATAAATGTACGCTTGCAGGATAGCAAAACACAGCCACCAGAAAATCTTAGACTCTACTCAGCCCTATTCAAGTCTGTCTTTTTTTTTCCCCTTCACTGAGCTTTGCATAAAGCTAACCCAAACCCACATGGATTTCTATAATATCCAAAAAGAATGACAATGAGTGATGTGATGTAGGTGGAAACTGCCTGAAGAAACCTAAATTGTAACAAGAAAAAAAATTGACATTTTAGATTTTAAATGTTACACAGTTTTTATAAAGCTTCAGTCAATTTATTTTATTTATTCTAATGAAGAGCATTACAACTGCTTTACTGCACTGAAGCAAGCATCGATCACACCATTAATCACACCTTGTGAATAGTCACAAATCAAGTTCTAACAGCAAGCACTGAATCAGGAGCAATGAAGCATAAACTCCTTCACAATTTATGATCTCTCCAATTGCATCTTTTCAACCATTAAATTGCAAGATACCATAAATTTTTATCTTCTTCACTTCAGTCACATTATTGATTCTGCCTTGTGAAATATAGAATAGCTGTAAATCTAGGCTATTGAATTAAATTTAAAGTCTTGACTTCAGAAAAGAAACCCAACACACTGCCATGGCTGTTAATTTACACTGAGGAACAAATGATAGAAACATTAAAATTTAAATGGACAACAGGGATTTCAAAGAGCCATAGTTCTGTCAATCCTAGTCCTTGTCAACCTTGAGGGTTTTTCTTTTAGCCAAATTTTAGATCGCAAAAATATAAAAAAATATAAGCTCCAGGTGGATGCAGAACAGATAATTCTTGCAAACAAGTGATGAAGATTCAAAGGTGCTGAATAAATGTTTAGGCTTAAAATAACTCAACTGAATTCAGCACAATTTACCTAGCTACAAGGCTGCAGTACTTTAATACAGATAAAACTGGCGTACTAGGGATAGCACATCTTTAGTTGTCAGGTCTCTAGTGAACAGACAGATTGCCTTAATGTGTCTGCAGGATTCTCCCTAGGACAGCACAGGTGGGTCCTTCAGGAAGCGGTGTGTCCATCAGAAATGAAAAGAAGGATCCACCAAGGTGGAAGCCTTCATGGATGGGCAGGAACAATAAATGCAGATAGAAATGGAAGCTCCCAAGGAACTGGAATGATGTTAAAGTAGACCTGGAAAATAGCCTGTGTTGGAAGAAAGCACAGGGTGTGACCTGGATTTCCAGGGTACCGCTAGAGAAGAGGGAGTTTCCTGATGCTGTTGTGGGTTGCCCCTGTGAGAACAGTGCCTGGCCAAGGCCGAATGGCAGGTGGCGGCTGCTGCTGTTCCACACGCCTTGTGTTTCCAGGTGCCTGGACACAGCTCACAGTCCTCTCCCAGCCTCTGAGGTGTTTCTCCCTACTGCTCCAGGGGAACAGGGTTGGTGGACCCTTGACTTCCTGGCAAAGGCCTTATGCCAGCATAGTGGAACACTCTTCCACCATTTCCATCCCGATAAAGGATCTGCAGCCTGATGGGGAATGCACTCTAGGGTGCACAGCTCCCTGCCCCACCAGGTGCCCTCCAACTTCTTCCTGCATGGAGCATGAAGTTGCCCTCACCACAAGCTCGGAAAGACACCACCCGTTACTTAGTTTATAGGATTTAGAATATTAAATCAGCTTTATGGCACATTGATTACACAAATCCCCGCCACCTCTTAGGCAAAGGCCGTACAAATATTTGCTGCCAGGAGGGACAGAAGCAGAGCAGATAGTGTGGAGAGGCCATGACTCCCTGCTGTCCAGGCCCCCCACTCACACTGCCCAGCCACAGTCCCTGCACCTCCACAGGCCAGAGCGGAGCGAGGGGATCTCCCTTGCAGGGAGCCAGCAGGAGCCAGGCCGCATGGCCACCCACCAGCTGCACCCCAGAAAGGAGAAGGGACTGGGAGGGTGAGAGACACAGAGCTGAAGGCACAGCTCAGGTGAAAAGTGGCAAGGCAGGTGCGCCTCTCTCCTCATGGGTGCGCAGGGTGTGAAAAGAGGAATTTCATGGCCAGGAGAGCTGGAGAGCTGCCAGGAGCGAGCTCCTTAAGCTCCCAACAACAGCTGCCTGCTCCTCTCACAGCCATGTGTGAGGGGCGGGATGGAGACAAGGGTGGAGCAGGTGAGACAAGGCTCTGGCAAACAATTCAACCTCAGGGTGATGGGTAAATCAGGGCTCCTAGCCCAGGCTCTGTTGACATATACAGAAGTTGCCTACATGTACTCAGTTGCCTCTCAAACCCAATCCTAGATATCTTTAATCAAGTAAATCAGACTAAATGGTGGTCTGAAGAGTTTATAGGATCAGGTGTTGGAACTGAGAGGTGGGGTCATCCTTACCCATCCAGCACATACCTGCTCAGCAGTAACCTGCCTTTCATTTCCTCTATCAGCTTTTCCAGCCGGTAAGTAGTTATCTTCCAGTTCTTTGCATGTATAAGAATTTTGCCAGATAGAGATTTCACAACTGTTTTTATGCTTTCACTTCAGCCCATCATTTTCCTATCTGTGTATCAACTCAAGAGTCAAGAAGAACACAATCCTTAAGGAACTGAAAAGTAATACTTACGAAACTGCAATTCAAAACTTACTTCTATTACTGCTTACACAACCTATTGGTAGCACCACATTACTTTCTCAGTACAATATCATAACATAACAGATCATACTGTTTCAGGCAGAAAGGTTATTTGGCATCTCACTTTGCAGAAGTATAAAACCCCAGAATTTCTATAAAAAATATGGTGACTTCACGTTATACTTATATCCCCAATATGCTAAATGGACTGTATTCCTGGGCTGCCATTTTTCACTAAGGAAATGAGTACTCACTGCTTGGGATTGATGTGGCCCATACTGAGATATGAATAACTGCGTGCTGTGTCACCATTTCCCCAGTGCCAGCAGCAAACATTTCTGTAATGTTTTTAATCAGAAAAGCTATTGCTTTCTTTCCCAAGGAGAAAAGCATTTCATACTGACTGAGCCAATGCCCAGCAGACTCCTTCTACATAAAGCCACGTACAAATACAAAAGTATCTTGGAAGTTCAACTCAGATTATTTATGATCAGATTCACAACTTAGTTATGCCAAATAAACACACTGTTTGTTCTGTAGGTTCTGTATTGTGCTAGTACCATTTTATAGGCTTTGCATTCTTATTGATCACAGAGCTGCTTTGTTGACTACTGTCACTTGGACTTCAACCTTATGACTTGCAAGCCCCCCTGAATCTTGTAGTACCTATGCAAAACATGCTGCTGCCTTTGCTACTCTATTAAACTAGTTCATATCTGGAGAGGTATATCCACTTCCCTTTTAACATATGGAATTTTTTGAGATGAAAGAGAAAACTTGCATCAGGTCAAGGAAGTAGCTGAGAAGGAAATTGTATTGCTCTTTTTTCTTTGCTACATCAGTTATTAAATTCCATGATATAATCAGTTAGCTAGAAAACAGGGCAAGATCTGACCACAAGAAACATGTTACTTTTGATAAATATTTTTATGGCAAACAGCAATAGAAATGACCAAACTTGAAATGGTAATAGGCTCAGCCTTATATCCAGAAGTTTAAGTGCTGTTGTCAGACTTACCTCAAACTTCTTTGACTTGCTTTAATCTGAAATGTGTTTTTAAAATCAGAGAGAAGATGTGCATGTCTGAAGCTCCTGTGCATCCTGGTTTTGCTTCTGGCAAAAATTTCCGTGATCGCAGTTTATTTCATTTTACTTCCTATTTCAAGCAAAAAACCAAAAAGCACAATCAACCAAAATGTCAAATTCCAACTATGGATAAGTACAAACCTCCAGGTATGGACAGTGCTTGCACATAAAGCATTTTGATTTTTGTTTGTAAATTAAAACTGAATCCAAATCAGTGGTGCTTCCCATGCTACTATGGACCAAACCAAATACAAGATAAAGAATTGAACCCCAATATGAGCGTTGATTTGTCTCTTACTAAACTCTCAGAAACATGAAGATTGGGTGGGGAGGGGCCTGAAGAATGGAGATGGGGAGAAAGAACTGTCCAGCAGCAACACTCTTGTTGGTTGTTCAAAACTTCTGCTGAGGCATCTTGAATATCCCAGAAATAATATGGCTCATGAAAAACAAAAACTTTCAACAATGGAGAACTGTGAGGTGGCCATAGTGTGTGTATTGTATGAGGAAACATAGTGCAAAAGTTGTTGCCAAAGCTACTGTGCCTGCATGAGGGACAAACTGCAGGGCCTAGGACATTCTGCTAGTGGGAGAAGGCACGTCCAATGGGAAATCCTTAGCCATATCCAGGTTCTTAATTTATAATACAGATGAAATACTACATGGATGACTCAGCTGAATTCAAACATAAAACCCAGCACTCTTTCTTGTTGTGGGAAAACAGAAACGTGGAACTTTTCTTCATACAATACCTGCTGTATGATATGCCTCCAGTTAACACGTTTAAAGCCCAGACACTTGCCTTTACAAATGAAATACACTTCACGGAGCTGAGAAGACTGGCATTGGCAGGGAATTCCATAATGAACAGGAAAACAACAAAAATAGGGAGGCTTTAACAAAGTCCTCACAAACATTTTATTAACAATAATACAAAGATGATGTAAGAACAACAATAACGATAACCACCTAGTGCTGTAGTCCCATTTTTAAACTTTCACAGTAAAATAATTTTACAACAATGTCTAAGGTCAGTCAAGATAATTTACCGAGTAACCAAAGGAAAAAAAAGTTATGTTCCCAAACTGAGAGCAGGGATTTGTGTGCCCAAGGATTACAAAACATCATTGTTGAATTAGTCATTTTTCTTAACAGGATTCCATGCAAGATCAAAAAACAAACAAACAAAAACGGCAATTAATTATTTGGGTAAATCCACAGTCCTGGTCCACAAGTCTGAACACCACATCAGAATAATGCTTTTATGTATGCTTTCTCCCTCTGTGCCATGGAAAGTGCTTAATCTGGATGTGGACTCTACTGTCTTAATAGTGATGATTATACTTGTCCATTGGTGTAGACATAGTGTCTATGCTTGGCTTTGGTTTGTCCCATATGACATAGGATTTTATTATAAATAAACAAAAATACAACTTCATATTCTTCTTTCATTTAAAAAAAAAATGCTCCTAATTATGCCTGCATAAAACCAGCTAGAACTACTTTGTGCACCTAAACCAAAATCCTGGATTCAAAGAGGAAACAGCCTCCAAGAATTCCAAAGTTGCACCCAGATATGAATTTGCAGCTAAAGCCTGCATCCTGTATACTGTTCACATAGCTTTGGTTTTACTTCTACCTTACCTTTTTCACAGCTAAACAATTTGATTAAAAACAAACAAACAAAACCTCAGTGAGTTGCTCTGAAACTCACCACAAATTGTGATTCCAGCACATTTGCACAGCAATTTCTGCTTTAAAAATCATGGAAGTTTTGGTCTAATTATCTGTATGTTCCAGAACCTCTCTAGACAGTAACTCCTACCATTTTTCATGAATGTTACTGATCAGGCCAGATCTGATTAACTGCAGCCTTCCCCACTTCTAGACAGTCCCAACAAGTCACTTTAAACTCCTGCAAATTTTTTTAGTTCAATTAAAATTTAATAATCAGTACTTTGCTTTGAGAACTCACCTCTGCCCTTTCCTTAAAAAAAGGAGGAATGGGTTCAGAAAGGTGGTGGTGTAGTGCTCAACATCATGAACAAATGGCTCCT
Organism: Columba livia; assembly: GCF_036013475.1. Taxonomy (NCBI): domain Eukaryota; kingdom Metazoa; phylum Chordata; class Aves; order Columbiformes; family Columbidae; genus Columba; species Columba livia. The sequence continues at coordinate 22,555,965 of NC_088608.1, forward strand.
GTCCTTGGAGTCAACTGACCTTCTAAGGAGCCAAGAACCACATGGCAACCTGAAACAGGAAATTATGTGAGTGGCTGCTTTTTCCTGACTATGTGAAGAGGAAATAGTTGTGTACCAGAACAAGCCTTCCAGCACGACAGCAGAGCTCTACAGAGCCAGCTCTGACTGCCATTTGGAAGGGTGAATGCTGCAGCACCCCTTTAATGTTCTTTCTGCAGGATACAATGAAGGGGTGAGGAGGAAGGCTGCCAAGCAGTGAAAAGGATGGAACCATTGTGCAAAACAAAAAGTACTCATGGTGCTGTAAAGCAGCAGGTGTCAAGCATTCTACAGTGTTTCCAGTAAAGGGTGTGATTAGGCCTTTTAGTGGCTGTGACCAGAACCAGCAAGCTGTGCAGAGCAGTAGACTGCTCTCTCCCACAAAAAAAAACAGGAGTCTCCACATTTTTCCTTGGTCTTCAGAAAGATTCTGCATTGCACAAAACCATTCTCAGAAAGATAGCTGGAGATATTCTACTCTTTAGCCACATACAGTCACACAATATAGGAATAAGTACCAATATTAAATACTGTATAACTATTTTCTAAATATTTATAAGGTGTGTAAAAACGATGTTTCTAATGTGATCTGAAAAATCACCATTTACTAAGCAGCAAATTGATTAACAAAGTTCTTTGGAGAATCTGAAAATCTTGGCACAGCAGTATTTTAGTCAAATTTGGGGAAGATCTGTAGCAATCTGCAATACAGTCTTGACAAAACCAGGATTTCTGTGAAAGCGATGTCACTACAGACATAGCAATATTTCATAGAGGGGAAAACAACCCTGAACATAAAGGAGAATAATGCAGCATAATAAAGGCATAAATATAAATCGCTGGCCCAGAAGCTATACCAGGTCACATTATAACCATCTGTTGTATTTCTTGCTCATAAAGGAGTCAATTTTCACAGCTCTGTAGATTTTCCAAGGTAGAGTCTTCAGAATATGACTGACAGGAAAGAACAGGCAAAACTTTCTCATCTAAGGATGTATCTTGGCTCCAAATAATTTGTGGCCTAAGCACTGGCTGGGGGTGGCAGCAGAATCTTGAAGAGTGAGTATATAAAGGCATATGGACAACAGAGATAAGATTGATGCTTGCCTTTAAAAAGCCTAGATAAGATAATCTTGGGGTTGATGAATAGTTTCTGCATATGCGACGTTTTAGAGACTGCTGACGGTAGCAACTCTTGGCAGGGCAGTAGTGGTGAAGCAACGCTGGGAGGCAGAGACAGTGTTGGAAAGCAAGAAAAGATGGGATCTGCTCTGCTCTATATTTTTGGCTGAATGTACCAGTGAGTGCATGAGTCACACCCTTCTCTTCATAATTTTTTATCTGGTTGACTGATATAAGAACACCAAGGTATATCATTGAAAATAGATCTCAAACTTGGATATAAAAAAGATTCACTATGAATGTTCATCATCTTTGTTATACAATATTCACTGTCTTTGTTCTGGATTGCTTTGAATATCAATTTTGTCATTCAGTAAATGTTTCTTTTTGTGCTCAAAACAAACAGCCTTTCCCCGTCATGGCTGAGAGAAGATAGTATTTAAAGGTAGAGTCATTAATTAGGTAATCTTAGACTTAATGTGTATATTACAGGAACATTTTACTTCTCAACAGGGGTATTTCAGAGAATGCTAAGCAAGTTTTGTGAATTTTGTAATGGCTGTTGTGGCAATGTGTATTATCTCAAAACATTTCTTGGGTATTGGGTGCAATTATTGCAATTCTGAATTACGTTGACATTGCAGAGTTGACCCTACTAACTAAATACAGATCTGGTTGCTGTAAAAGAGAAAGCATGGCAAAGTCAGGTGGGAAATACCTGGAAGCTGAACATAGAGTAAAATTGGAAAGTGTGAGGAAGTTTGAACTGGACACTCAACAAATGATGGAAAGGATAGGTCTACTGCAATTTTACTCAGTAGCATTTGGCATGTGAGACATGGTCATAAATGCCTATACTTCATCATGAAAGTAAATTAATAAATGATATGATCTAATTAAGATACAATAACAGTGATTTACCACTCAGATTTTCTGCTTAGGTAACAACAATTCTTCTCTGATTATTGCTTAAGATAAGATTTTATTACATTTCCCATTGGCCTCCATTTGTTTGCCTGCCTAGACTTCAACAGTTGAGAAAAGATAAAGAATCATTAGTCCAGCAGAGAACTGCCAACAGAAAATAAAAATTAATTTTGCCATAAGGGGGTGTGGGAAGGGCAAGAAAACACTCCTGTCACTGAAGCATGCCCTCAAGCCAGGGCCACGTTAGTAACCGATCTGCCTCACACCCCTTGCACACCACCAGGCCCCAGGCTCTGCTTCGATTTAGCCAACAGGCTGTGACCTTTCCCAGGTGCCAGAATTAGACTAGCAGTAACTAGCAGAATAACATTGCTCTGTTACCCTCTACTATCGCTGTCGTGGATTTCAAACCAATTCCAACATTCTATTGCAGAACTTTCAAATCCAAACTAAATAAATAACCTTGAAATCAGACCTTAACATAACCAGTCAAGTTTCAGAAGTTATGTTTCTCTGTGACAAGCTGCATACATGTTGCAATCCCCCAAGTCTGCAGAAGAGAAATCACAGTGTGCATACTTGATAAAGAATGGTGTGGTTGTTCACCATATCATGATTTTTATGATTTCATACATGAAGTGTGCCTGACTGCTGAAGACTGCTTTCCTATTCAACAGCATGACAGGCAGATACCATGTTTTCCATGGCACTGTACATTTAGTTTCTTGGGAGCAAACTTACATCGCTGTATAATTAGACAGTTATATTTAAGTGCACCTGCTGTGTCAATGACTCTTCTCCATACTGTGACATGTCAAACCTGAAATTAGCCCGTGCCTTCCAGAAATGTCTGTAGTAAAGGGTGAGGAGATGCTTTTCTCTGAGGTCAAATCCTGCAGGCATTGCACCTGAGGCGGTGAACTTGCATTTAGATGCACTGACCCAATAATACATCAACACAGTGCTTTATAGTCTTCAGCAGGGCATATATTGCATTCTTTTCTACACCAGCCCAACTCTAATGACTGTGGAAGGATGAAATGGTGTTGAGTTCATAGTAGCAAAGCAAACAACTGCAAATGCTCCACAGCAGGCATGCTCGCTTTACCTTCCAGTTCTTTCATCTGTAACAAGCACTTTTGAAAACCAGGTTGGACAGTAAGGAGCAGAATAGAAATTCTGCTCTTACTGTTATCCATACCATGCCATTTTGAGGAATGGGAGTTATGGTTTTAAAGTTTCACTGTCAAAATATAAGTAACATCCATTTCAGAGAGGATTATTAGATTTGCTCTTTTCAAGTGTCAGCCAGTTTTGCATAAACCTAGAAAAGTGAAGCATTAAAAACAACCACCATCTTTGACATAACAACAAAAGAAGTAATAACAAGTAGTGGGACTTTATCTTGATGCTATAACTCTGCTGTTGCATCAGATGGCAGAAGTTCACCTAGAGTATTTACTCAGTCTTTTGGTTTAACATATTTAACTACATATGGCATTCCTGAATCACAGCATAAAGCTAAAAGTGCTGAGTGCTCCTAATTCCCACTGAATTCCCAGCTGAATGAAGAGGACACTTAGCACCTTGCAGCTTGTTCCTATGCCTGCTTCTGTTCATAGCTCTCCTGGAGCAGAGGCTCCTAATGTGTATTCCAGATGGCTCCTGTTTGAAGTGCCATTCCTCCCAAGCCCAACTGCTAATAAACTCCCTATAGATTACAATCTGGAGGCTGGGAATTTCTGCTTCAGTCTACAGTAAGGAAATCTGCAGGCATTTTAACCTGCCTATTGGCAGTTGCAGTGTTATTACATAGACCCACTTAAGGCTGTACTTTACTGAACAGAATCCTAAAAATTAGAAAAGCCACTGATTCAACTTGGTGTATTTATTACCAGTGAGATGACTGAAATTTACCAGAAGCAACTAGTTCACTAGCAATGATAAAAACACACCAAAAAGATACAATACAGTTTTCATGTCTTATCCACTGCAAGAACTAGTCTCAAATTCAAGTACAAATGAAACCACCTGACTGTGTTGGCTCACTTTCAACACGCCAGTCTCCCTGACTTTGCCAAAGAAATGTTCCGAGTCTCACACTGTGAACGACAGAATATATGACTCCAGTGGCCCATAAAAAGAAGCAGAGAAAATGTAAAGCTAGCAGACAATGTCATCTACCGGCAACAACTGTATGACTTGATAAATCTTTTCTGTTGTTTCTGCTCCAAAAGTACAGTTTCAAGATCAGAAATATTTGTTACAGCACACACGCACTGCAGTCGAAACATGCTCTCATGTGTTTTATTTTCCTAATAAAAAAATGGAAGACTAATTTCATACATGACATACAGGTATGACTCAACAGAAGTCAATGGAATTGCATTGCTTGCTGTAAGAATGAATTTGACCCAGAGTTCTCATTTCATTTTAACTTATCAAGAGAAACCTAGTGCTAAAATTAGCTTACAGTGGAAGTCACATGGTCACATGAATAAATCTCTTCCCGCTAGTTCTGTGAAGACGCTTCTGGCTGTGAACCATAGCCATCTGTGGGCAATAATCCTGTCTATCTAATAAATATCAAGTAAAGTCATAAATTACATGGGGCTGCACTGTACATCAGAATAACGGAACAATGACAGATGGCAGAAAGCCCATGAAGTCACTGCAGGGATGAATATAAGTGTGCAAAATGTAGGGAAGGAACTGCTGGGACATGTAGGTACATACAGGCTTCAAAAATATTTTGCATGGAACAAATAAATTATAAGTAAACTGCAAAATATACAGGTAAAAACCTCTTCTATTTGTGCTACCATCTCACAAAGAAGGAAATGCATCTCTATCTTTATGCCCAGACCATTATAACCATTAAACCTTTGGTCTACCTTGTGGGAAGTAGAGAGCCACACAGTTGGAAAGATGTTTTGGAGAGAAATTGTGTTCAGGAATTATGCAATGCTCCATGTACTTTCTCCATCTGTAAAGTCAAAGTGTCACAGAATGAAGCAGGAAATTACGTTGATGGAAAATACCTCTTAGGAACAGTTCTAAAATTCAGATGTCTTTTGGAAGAGGTGTTCTTCTGTGGTTCTTCCCAGGCATCACAACAATTGTAGTGGAATGTGTGAAATCAGATTATAAAACTATGAGAAAGCCAGATGACAGTTAATTAAACTGGCAAAGACCTCCAGATATTGGAACTTGACCTTCCTACCTTAAGGCTATAGCTTTAAAAAATGAAAATACCTTTGCATCTAAAATTAAATAGTTCTTTTTTAGCAAGGTAGTCATTAATCTAGTAATTTTACTTATGGACTCCAGCCTAAGTCAGTGTATTCACATAGACAGTGTCACCTCTGGATACTGTAGCTCAAAGAAATGTAATGTTTTCCATTTTAACCAGATTTTTGTCTGCTTCTACCTCCTCTACTAATACAGTTTTATTTGCCCTTAAATATTTTCTTAGTTAGTCCTATGTTAGAGTAATTTTTTACCCACTTAAGAACATGCAGACAAGAAGGACTTAAAACCATTATTTTGAAAGTGGGAAAAAAAAAAAATCTTTAAACTGTATTTGCTCAGCATTAATCTCCAGTGACTTGGGTTGACAATTACATATTGTTTCACACACTGATTCTCAAAGAACACGGGTAAATACATCAATGGAAATTTATGGAGCCTTCAGGTTTTTTCTATGAGTATTATAGTCACTACTGCCAGATTTTGGACATCACTGTCTTCCCACACTTCTCCCTACAGAACGTGGCCCCATTTACAGTACTCATAACATGATTCCGAAGACACTAGAGACTCCATAGGCACTATCTGAAGTGCAAATCCCAACATACTTCAATGTTAACATGTTTATCCCATGGACTCATCAAGCTCTGAGTTATCTTTATAATTCTGACAGTATTGCTTATGTGTAAGGATGTTAAACACAAGATAATTTTTCCAGGATTGGGGTCTCATCAACACTACAGATTTGAAATATGTCTGAAAATCCAGTATCTGCTTTCCAATAACACTTAGAATAGTGTTGCAGAATATCTGATAATTGAAATATTTCAAAATCCTTCTGGAAGCCTGAAACATCAACAATTACCAAGACTGAAGAATATACTATTATTATTCCCTGCAAAAAAGAAACAATACATGGGAGTTTTATCAGCCTTTAAACAGTAAACAAAATGGAGCCACTGGAACATTCAAACCAATTTCATTGGTTGGGAGAGTGATCACCATCCAGAAAATTAGGACAAAATTTTCAGACTGAACCACAAATTAAGTTCACTACATTAGAGAGCTGAGCAATTACACTTTAGATCACACTTTACAAAATCTGAGACATTCATTAAAGGATAGGTGATGGTTTAAGGCAGTTATAAATCTCCTCCTAGGGCACAGGGATCACGTGGTATGTTTAAGTCATCTGGAGACTGAAAAGGGAAAAGTTGTACCCATTTGCCCCCTATTCACACCAGCCAGCAGGCAGAAGTCAGTCCAAAGTACACACAGATATATTAAAAGACATGGTCATGGCTGCTGCTGTGTCCTCCTACTTCTGAGGGAAAAAATGAGGCAAAAATTTTCCAAGCAAAGCTTTGGAAACTCCCAGAGTTGAGACTTTTACATTGAACAATGCACTAAGAATATCTGGGAGGGAAAATCCCGTGCTGGCACATGGGAGGACTGGATGATCTACAATGGTCTGTTCCATTTTTGAATTCTATCATCAGATTTGTCCTGAAGTACAAACCCTCTAGGAGTTTCTTGGGGGTGGTGCCTCCTTCCACAACCCCTACTGTGGTGTCTGGCTTAAAAGCCACAATAGAGTCCTTAGAATCTAACAACAAGAGCTATTCTAGGCACTGGTTAGGAAAATGGGATTTAAAGGAAGTTTCTACTATTGTGAAAAATTAGGGCAAAAAATCTCTTTTCAGATAAGCAACAAAGTATATCAATTCCAACAGTTTGCTCTCCTGCTGCTCTCCTTCATAAAGAAGGACAGTCTTTCTATGGTGAATAAAGGTGATCGTCTAATCAATTAAGTTTTCATAGAAAATATGGAACAATTCAGCTGTCTGCTCCACCCTCTTCCCAGGTTGAAACAGGACCTTTCCACTTTACTCTGCATGTCACTTTTGTTAAAATGACAGACACCTCACAGAAAACACCAAACATACATGTAGAGAGAGAAGAATTCCCATTTTGAGATCCACCATACAAGCAAAGGTTTTTGAGCTATGAATTTGATTGCTCTGTGTATTGGACAATTGCATGTATTGCACAGTATAATTTTCATGTCTGTAGTTATTCCTGTATTACAATCTGATCATGATTACACTTATTTTGATTACACCAATATAAAGAAAAGGTGTTTGTGAAACTGAGATAAAGTGTGCATTGCACTGAAGTACTTGTAATAAGATTCACTGACCTCACTACCATCCATGTCTGTTCCATGATGCAGTTGAATATGGTCAATATCTCCAGCAAACATAATCTATTTGAAGCTGTCGTGGACTGTGGCAGAGTGGTTTTTTTTTTACAGTTGAATAAAGCAGGCCTTTCAGCTGAAGACAGAAAGTTGATTCCCTTTAGTCTAAATCACATACTATGTTAGTCATTCATTTATCCGATTTAACTTGAAGGTCTCTTAGAGACTTTCGATTCCTTCACTGAAAGATGAGGGAACCCTAAACGTTCACATGCATTGACAGTCTTAAGGCTAATGTCACTCCACAATGACTAACTTCATGTTGGTATAGATTTTATGCAGCATCTTTAGTCTCTAAGGACAAGGACAATGCCAGAGCATAGTTACATTTTCTCTCTATCTGGAAATAAGTTCATGACTTGTGACCCTTTCGTGTTCAGAAAATACAAGTAGAAAAAGAGGCATGAAAAAATAAATTTAGAAGGTTAGCACTGAACTCACAATATTTGAAATGCATCCTAACAGATTTTCTCTGTTGCTAGTATTTGTTTACAAGTGTTTGGCTTAACAAAAGAGAACAATAAATTTTCTCTGAGATGCAGAGAAAATGTGTGGACACAAAGAAGGAAAATATATCCCCTAAAAATAAACAATAAGACATTACAATACAGGTAACAGTACATCTTACCCAGTCGACAGAAATACCTCAGCTTTTGCATAATATACCAATTTTATTCAACTTACCTGGTGTTCAAACTGTGATTCATAGACTTTGTTGTTCTACTCTGAGACTCTGCTGCTAATGCTTTATAACTATTGAATTTGCAACACATGTTTTACCAATATATTTTGCTTAAAAAACCCCCAGTAATTAGCAGGAAAAAGCAGGTGTTTTGGGAGGGTATTTGAAAATATAATTTATTTTACCTGACTTTTCCCCATTCCAGCATTTCCAGCCCCAAAGATTGTGTCACAGCCAGCAGTGCTTCTAACTGTGAGAATCAGAAGTCACAAGATTTTAAAATTGAACTGGACACAGACAGATATATTTTACAAACACCCCTATAGCATTAAAAACTGAACAAACAAACAAAACCAAAACAAACCAACAACAAAACCACAGACAAAATACCAACAATAGATTTATATTAAGCATTTCCCCACCTTCCCCGCCCACCCCACCCCCCCCCCCGCCTTGAATTATTCTGGATATTTTCTTTAAGGGAAGGAGAAGTAACATGTACAAAGAATGGTTGTTTCCTTCCCAGATGTTCAAACTAAGGTACTTCAGAAAGAGCTGACTGACATATAGAAGTTATCATTATCAAATGATTACTTTATTTATCTAGACAAGGTTGGGCTAGTGTTGACACAACATTTTCAGATGTTTCTACCTTAGAGGATTATCACAAAGTGTACGCAGTCCCCTCAAAGCAGTTACTGCCTAACCCTGCTGTTTGCAGCTGTGCTATTTTGATATAGATCACTTGGGATTTATCTGAGAAAAGAACTAACAAGGAATCTAGGTGTGTTCTAAACACATGGAAAGAAAGGAAGACCTTAAATACCCTAATGCTTGTATCTTCCTGACATAAGGCAGACAACCCTACTGCAATTTCAATAAAATCCTATCATCTAAAAATATAGTACAGCTGTGCATGTTAATAGGACACAGTATAGTAAACCTATGCAGCAGAACACCTCTGCAATTATACTGCAAGATCTTGCTTACTAGAACTGACGAATACTCTGTGAAGATCAGCTTGCCTTGGATCTCAGTTGAATCATGGAGGTCTCTGATTTTAGGCCAGATGAAAATCCATTAAAAAAAAAAAAAAAAATCACTAAATGCATCACTGTTTTTCACCGAAGCTACCTGCAAAATACAAAATGGCTTGGAGTTTCCATAACTGACAGCATGAACAAGCAAGCAAACATTGCAGACAGAAGAGTGAACTGTATGCCTGGTGGGGAGCAGGCCCAATAAGTCCTTCAGATGTTAGAGTCAGGAAACAGTGATACAAAAGTAAAGAAGGAGGTAAAGGAAACAGTCAAGGGGACAAAGAGTATGAAAAACCTAATAAGGGCCTTACCATACCACAAATTGCTATCATATTGTCTTTCTCCATCTGACAGTGTCTGTTACTGGATCATCAGATACCAGGACAATTCAAACCTTGCATGACCTTGTTCTGGATTTCAGTCAGTTTTGGGGAAATGAATGATCAGCTGGTCTAGCTGCTCACAACAGCACTGGCTGATGTTAATATTTGTAGCAGTGGCCATCACTTCTGTACTTTGACAGTCTTTCTCTTTGATTACTTTCAAACCCATTTGGAAGCTCAGGTAGCCAATTACAATTTACCAAATGCTCAGGGTTCTCTGAGTCAGATATAAAGTCATCTGAAACATTAGCGACTCTCTTAATCATGTCTGTCACTCTTGCCACCATGTGGGACAAAACAGTGATGTTTGTGAAGGCACGAAGGCATGACTAGTCAGCGCTGTAGACAGATGTGGAACAGAAAGACCACTCACCAAGCCACAGATGCTTTACCATGGTTTATACTTTATGTGTCTTGGTGATCACTACGGCAATACATATATCCCACATGAGAATCTGTTCAAGGAGCTTAGCATGTTGGAATTGGTAGAATGTTTTCATTTTATTGATGGATGGTGATTTGATGCCACTATTACTATTTCCCTGCTAAAGAAATTAACGTGTCAAAACTTACTTCGTGGCTGTTGCTATGAATTTCACTGCATCCATGAGGAAGACACAAGAAAGATAAGCATCATTCCAAAATAAAACTTGCTTATACAGAAATTCAAGCCACAAGTTCATGTGTACAAGAAAACTACTTGTAACATACACCATTAAAAATAGAAAATAAATATTTTTTTAAAAAATACAAAGATCAGCAGCTAATAGGAATCACAGTAGTTACACGCATTTTTAAATTTTGTGAACAGCATTTTCCTTTGAACTGCAAACTACTGCCAGCATCCTTCTATTCCATCTGATCCTATAAATCACTTGCATAGATCCTCAAAGCCTCTCGTGGCTGACATTAGGTAGAATTAGTTACAAATACACTGCCAGTTTGAAGAGAATGAAGAAATACAGAAAAATAAGGTTTTAAACTTCCTACATAGATAATTCAAATGCTTTCTGTGTTTGTCAATCCTTTTCCACACCCATCACAGCCATTCTCTTCAGGTTTGTATTATAAATAAAGCTCTGTGTAAGCACACATTGTCCTACTATAAGAAAATCCTGAAATTACAAAGTTACAGAAAAAGAAATGTTAAGGCTTTAATGTCATGTATCTGCAGAACTCAGACTTCATTAAAACCTGCAAATTTGCCATAAGCAGCATATGCTTCATGAAGTTTTCTTTAGGAAAGATAACACAGACTGTAATTAAAGATATTTAATGTGTCAGATTCTGATAGCCTCAATGAGAAGCTTGATATTTTGACCACTCTTTTTATCAGCAGGAACTTTATACACCTGACCTGAAGAATTCATTGTCTGCGCTAACACAGCATAAACTGACAAAGCATGGCATCTTCAAGGGCAAAAACCTGTGACAAAGTTAAATAGTGACCATAATGAAACACTCAAACAAAATACTGCAGGCTTAAGTGTTTGGGCTCAAATTCAGCCCAACATTTTAAGCCTGTGATTAAAGTTCCATTGGAATCAAAGCGTTCAGAGCATGTCCCTAATATTCAGTATGTGTTCCCTTGTTTTTTTTTTAATATGGCTATACTGTTTAAAAAACCCCTAAAACAACAAAATTATAATGCTGTTAGAGATCTTGGCAATTTGTTTCAAGAATACCAGGCCAAGCTGTATAAGTTAAGACAATACCATCTGCATTTGCAAAATGAATCTTCCTAAACTGTTGTCATTATCTAGATTGAATCACCACCAAGCACAGAAATAACAAAAGCAGAGAAATCACTTTTTAAATTCCCTGTGAAAACACAATTTTTCGGTCACAATTTCTGTTAAATATATTCCATCAAGTCAATCACAGTGCAGTGACAGAACAGACTAGTGACTTTAGTGATTTAGAGAATTACCTGCTGAAAAGTCAAGTATGACAAAAGCTGGTGTAATGACATCCATCACTTTGAAGGACATGGTCTTCAGCCTCTCTTACAATGGCCAGTTCTGTCAGTCTCACTAGTGCTTCCTTCTTGAACCTTATATGAGAAGCAAAGCCATATTTGCTAATTTACTTCGGGTTAATTGCTTGGGTCTGTAAGCAAAAGTAGATAAAAGGTGATTAAAAATAATTCCAATTGTTAAAGTGAAATCAAATTCAAGTAATGAAAAAAGAAAGCCCATGAAAGTGTTATATTACTAAATAATATTCCATTTCACTACCGTACAAATCAGATATTAATCTAGACACTGATTAATATACATAAAGTATATATACAATTTCATACACATACAAACTTCTGTATTTGTGTGTATATGTGCAAACATATATATACATATGCTACAATCTATTCAGAAGAAAGAAGCAGAAAACCCTATAGTGCCTTTTCTTACTGTTACAGCTAGTAAAGGCATTAGCCAGATGTTGAATCTCACAGGCATCAAACAACAATGATCATTATAGTCTTCAATCACCCCATTTAGAATTTACAATAAGCTAAGCAGAAAACCATTATTTCCACCTTCAATATAAAGTTTTCCTCAGGCTGCAAACAGAGTTCTGCAATGGGCTGATGCACCATCTGTTCGAACTTCAGAACCCTGTTCCGTGAAACTTCTAGCAAGGGGAGCAAGCTATTGATGAGACCCAGGAATACAGGACATCATTAGTTAGTATCATAGTAAGATTAAAATCCCTTGAGGGCGCTCATCAAAACCTAGATTAAAAAGAAACAAAAAAAAAGAGAGAAAAGACTGACATTATAATAACAAACCATAATATAAGGCATAAAATTAACAAACATTATGAATTAATCATACTTAGACAATTACAATCCATATGGCTAGTTAAACTCAATCTGCTACCTGTAGTGACATAGTCTGGATACCGTATATTCAATGCCAATGCATTTCTCCCAGGATGTAATTACTTAATTTTGTGAATGAGAAAATGATGTGTAAAAGCCAATGTTTCCATGGATTCAGTGCCCCAAGTCAGATAAAATGCATGAACGCTTATCAAATCTCATGACACTTTTTAACCCTATTTCATCACACTTGTATTACCTTTAGGTACATAGAAACAGCAAATTTATATTCACATTCACTACTAAGGTTAATACAATAAACAATCTGGGTTCAAAGTTTAGTTTTCTGTAAACAGGACTCATCAATTACTAGCATAAGTCTATTCTGAAGTTTTTTCATCATTTGAAACATACACATTTGAAACCTAAGAATAACCATTTTCTTCTTTCTATTCCACATACATTCAGGTGGGAGATTTCAATCTCTCACAGGACCTGGCCTTGAGATTCTGATTCAGTGCCCTCCTTTGTCACATAAAGCACATAATATCTGGTGACATTATACATTCTAAAATGCAGAATGTTGAGACCTCCTGTCAGGAATGTCAAGCTAATGCTTGGTCCTTCCTCACCCCAGTCTTGAGGTTCAACCTGTTCTTCTAGAACATCTGGAAGATTCTCCTGAAACAATCAACATAAGCAAATCAGTTGGGCAATATAACAATATAGTTCATTACTTCGCTTGTACCCTGAATAGACTTGAATTTTTTAAACATGAACATTTAAAGTAATAACATCTACACACAAAGAAAGGGAGGTGTTACATGGAAAAAACCCAAAAGGTACCTCAGAACTATCTCGAGCTTTCGTCCATCTTGTTATTCAGATTGAGCAGCTAGAATGAGGAAAGACTGTATTCTTATGTGCCTACCAGAGGACTGGTTTTGGAGGGAGGAGAGGACATCACCTTTTACTTACCTCAGAGTGACTTTCCACAGTGGTGACAGAACACACAAGATCAATGACAGATGACATCCCTTGTTGTTGTGGCTGTAACACAGAACAACCACGAGCTACCTCTTGCAGCTAGGGTTTGCTTTTACTGGTAACTCAAGTAAAACGTTAAATAATTAGTACAAGTAGGTAGGACTAGAAAACCCCACACAGTGAGCAACACCACCACCAAAACATTTTATGAATAATGAAGATTTAGCAGAGCTATGACAAAAACATGCTAATAGGTCCAGAAATTATCATCTGCTCTTCCCTATTTAAATATCCACAAAGTAATACAAAACCCAACAGAGCTCTATAAGCTCCATGTTTACTTCAGCCCTTTCATTTCAGAAACACAATCACAACCAAGACATTCAATTACTTTGAGACCTTGGTCAGAGAAATCCAAGTTAATTTGCATCTATAAATGAAAGTGCAAAAAGAAATATGTAATAACTGTTTGAACTAAACAGACATCTGTTATCCAGAGCATTTTATTACTTTATATCTTAATACTCATGCAAACAGAAAGAAAATAATTTACACAGGTAGCATTTCTCATTTGAGGAGGGTGGGTTTGTTTGTTTGTTTTGTTGTTCTTGCTTTTCCCTTCAGTGGACAGGTACAAAGAAATGGAACATTTTCTTTTTCACACTCTCTGACTACAGGGCATTATTTAGAAAATATGTACTTTTCTTTGGGTCCATAATCTCATTTATCTTCATTATTTCTGACTTGTGGCACCTACTACATTATGCAATTCCAGAGAGGACATTTGGTTTCCTTCATAGACAGTATGATGTGCCCTGAATATATTTAAAAGTTACACTGTGCTGTCATGAGCAAACTAATCCCTGAGACAGCACAGAAAGCTTTAGAACACAAATAGAGCTTTTGCACTGGCTGAGAGCAAAGTCTTGGCCCCAGTGACTATGACCAGTAAATCCCTCCCTTATTCAATAATACATATTTAATTAAAGAAATCAAAGGGCACTCTGTTCAGTCTAGAGTGATTATTAATGCACATTTTGAATGGTTAAAATAATTCAGCTTTCAGACACACGCTTTATAATACCTTGTGAGGAGTGCTATACTCATCGTGAGATCCTGTGCTTGTCATGTCTTATTACTTAATTAAAATAATGTAATCAAAAACCTCACAGAACAAATGTTGACTGAAGAAATTATGCTAATCTTATATGTATCTACTATTCACATGTTACTTTGAGCAGAATAAGTTGACTAATGTGTTAATAAAATGAAACATACCCAACTATCTTGTCAAATGCTATTTTTATCTCAGCATTTACATACATTTGTCATGAAGGGGGTACATTATGAGTAAAAGAAATAAACACTGTTATGATTAAACATGTCTGACATGATGTTCTCATCTGAGCATCAGGCAATGCCACATGCATAGGAAAATCGTATTCACACAGTCATAAGGCCAATGGCCTTACAACATAATCAAACTTACAGCAAGCAGGACAGCTTCATTTAGTAAAAAGATGCATCTGATAATATTGGCTCTGAATTTGGCCCTGAGCACTCAGATGAAAAGTGGGTGACAAAGCCTAAACCAGGTACAGCCAGTAGGATTGAACACTGCATTTCACTGAGACCAGAAGAATTATTGCATGGAAGGGAGAAACTGAGTAGAATCTCCTCACTCCCCACAGCTGCTTCAGGAAGTTATCAGTGTCAGGAAGCAAGGGGGACCCAGGCCCCTCAAACAAGCAGACATGCTTGGCTCTCTGCACCAGGAAGGACTTTGAAAGTGTTGTACTTATAAAAACTGATAGTTAAGGAAAAGGGGAGTAACAGAAATCCTAGTAAGGCACAGGACTGGAGAAGTGGTGCCATTTGTCCCTTTGGAAAAGGCCAGGTAAACCTATATAATTATGCACCCTAGCTTTCTTAGAAAGGACGGGTCTTTTAGCAGCCTTCTTTCCTCTGCTCTCTGAAGGCACTGGAAAGAGATAATCAAGACCTGAGCTCATACAGGAGTGTACACTAATGACTTGCCTGCTTTCTCTCCTACTGCTGCTGGCATTCAAGTACAATGCCAGGAGTATTTCTCACATTCTTGCTACTGAATATGCTGGGAATCCTCTATAGTCCATTTCTAATGGATACAGCCCTGCCCCCCAAATTCTTTAGTATGCTTGCCTAGCAGCAGCATTACCAGAAAGTTTAATTTTTTTCCTCCAGTACCCATTTAGATACAGTACAATGTGTAGAGACTTTCTCACAAGTCTCCTTGAATTTGCAGCTCTTCCAATATCAATGCAATTTCACATACAAGACTGAATTCACCATTGTACAAGCTCTGTAGGGTGGAAAGAAAACATGAACATATGAGACAGAGTTGTACTGCCACCATCCTCTCACTATTATGAGAATTTGTGCCTATAATTCATAGATCAGTCAAAAGCATCAGTGGCTTAATGACAACATCAAATTAATTAACAAGATATCTATGAGCAATAGGGATGCTTTATAGTCATCTTTGAACTTGAACATTTTCAGACTTCAAAATGCACAGGAAATAAATTATTAATACTAGTAACAAAAAAGGCAAGATTAAGAAAACCCCATTAGTATTTCACAGAACAATAAACATTTTCTTGTCTTAGATTAAAAGACCATAAATGTCCTGGAATTTGGTAAGCACAAAGGACTGGTTTTATACTAAGCCAGTTTTCAAGAAAAGGAAGCCTATGTACCCTTCTAAAATAATGATGCAGCAAAAAGAGAAAGGCATTAAAATCTGAATGTAGCATACACACAAGAAAATTTGTGGTAAATCTCTCTTGGAACAGTCAGAAAAAAATCCTCTAATAAAACAGTAATGCTTTAGTACTCTATGCCATCCCTTATCTAAATATTTCAGATACTCAAGGGGGAAGAAACTTCCCAGATTTTTTTTTAAGTTAAAGAAAAATGTTACCTCTCCCATACAGTATCACATACCTCAAATTCTTAATAGTGTTAGCTCCTTCACAGTCTTCTGTAATCTGTTTTGCAATGGAATATGCCGTTACATCTCGAAGTCTTACTTGTATCAAGTCTTTCTAGCAAACTGCCCTTATGTCAGTTCCTTGATCTTCAGCTCTAGCCTTTGTCTATTTCTTATTAGTGGTAGCTTGACTTTAAGACCTAATGCTATAATTCAGAAAAAAAAAAAAAAAAGGCGGGGAAAGACTTTTTAAAATCCACCAAAAAAGGAGCTTTGATATTTTTCTGGACAACCTCTTTTTTCTGGATTTACTGCTATGAATATCTGCCATTTTCAATTCAGTAGTCTCACCTAAAAAAATCAGAAAAAGGTTACTGTGCCATAGGATAACATAAAAGTAAGCCTTAAAAATCACTTTATTTCTGATTTAACTTTATTCTTTGGCCAAATACTATCCTGCAGCGTCTTAACTTAAAGTATCACAACAGAAAGCATATCTACAGAGATGCAACTGAGTTCATAAAAGCGTTCCTATTCTCTGGTTTGGCATAAACCTTTATAGATACTTCAAACTCAAGACAGTAAAAAAGAAAAAGAGGCAGCTGCAGTGATGAGGGCCCAGAATACCAAGACAGATTTTTTTTTTTTTTTTTGTGGAGTGTTCTAAACATAGTTCGCTTGATTCACAGAGATTTCAGAAAATATTGTAGGTACTTTTGTTGCTACATATTTTAGAAGGATAAGCCTGTCAGCAGAAAAAGTCTAATGGCACATTGCATCTTTTCTGATCGATGTCAGACAAAGGGATACTTATTCATTCACTGTGAGGTGATAAGAAGAGTACCTTCAAAAGAGGGCTCCATTGTGCTTTTTAAGGCACTTATTTACTTTGGAAACATGCTATTCTAGAGATATGGGGAAGTGGCCTGCCTTTAGGAGAAAGCTATCCCCCAGAGATCCATGGCAACATGGAATCATATAATCATTTAGGCTGGAAAAGACCCTTAAGATCATGGAGTTCAACCATTAAATGGACTCACAATGCTCAGCACTTTCATAAAGAGCAAGGCACCACCTCGTGTCAGACCTGAGGTAACTTCACACATCGCAGACAGAAGCACAGAGTCACACAACAGCTGAGGTTGGAAGAGACTTCTGAAGATCATCTAATTCAAACCCACTGCTCGAAGATCAATTAGAGCAGGCTGCCCAGGACTATGTCCAGTTGGGTTGTAAATATCTCTAAGGATGGGGACTCTACAGCCTTTCTGGTCAACTTGTTCTACTGTGTGACTTCTCTGACGATATTTTTTTTTTTCTTAAGTGGAATTTCCTTTATTTCAATTTGTGCTCATTGCCTGTCATCCTCTCACTGGGTACTACTGAGAAGAGTCTGGTTCCATCTTCTTTACTCCCTACCACGTGGTGTTTGTACACGTTTCAAAGATCTGCCCTGAGCCTTCTCTTGTCAAGGATGAACAGGCCCAGCCTCTCAGCCTCTCCTCCTGTGTCAGATGCTCCAATCCCTTTACCATTTCTGTGGCACTTCACTGGACTTGCTCCAATATGTTCATGTCTGCCTTATACTCAGAAGCCTGAAACAAGAATATGGTCTTGCTCCCTTCATCTCACTTCATTTAGTGGTGTCTTATGCCTCTTGTATACTCCTAGTGCTATAAGCTTTACCGTAAAATTATTCTCTTATTTTTATATTTTACCACACATTCTCTGCTTAAACTAGATTTGCATTTTTATTCAATGGATGTGAGACTTCATATATCACAACTTATGGCAGTTACTTTTGATTTCTGCTGCTAAGAAAAACACGAAATAGTCCAGAAATACAGTGGTTTAATTTTGTTCAAGAATTTGACATGAAAATGATTAGTAGAACAAGCTAAATCATAATCTATCAAAGCAGTTCTAATGTTGTAATGACTTACAGCAAGCCCAGTAAAACAAGGAAATCAATTATTGCATTATGTTAGATTCAGAAGTAATACAACTCCCTTCTTACACTAACACAACATACATAATCTCATCAGCAACAGTGGATATATAAATTAAGAATGCACAGTTAATCAGACTGTTCCTGAATTAATTATGTAAAGAAAGATCAGCAGGCAAGGGCAGAACCATATATAACACCACACCTCTCTTTTTGCTAACAACATGCTTCATGTAATTCAGTCTGATTTAAAACAATGAATGTGGCCTCTGTAGTGTAGGGACAGTGATGAATCTTATTGGAATTTTGTTCTCTAAATTATATGTGTTTAAGAGACATCATGCTTGTGCCCTTTAGTTTTACCTACTATGTGCATCATGGTGCTCTCCTGTGATCAGTTCCACTTGTCTAGCATATTTCAACATAATATATGTAATAGCAATGTCTTCAATGCATAGCACTGTCTACTTAGCTCTGAAGGTCCTCAGCAGCCCATTCTGTGACTGCATGCTGCATTTGTAGCAGCTCCAGGCAGGTTGTAAACACAGAAGGCATATCAATCCTCATATTTGTCTGTTCTGAATCAGCATTTATTTCCCTTTCAAATCACTATAATAACAATTCTATGACAGTCCTGTTGGCTACTGATATGAAGACAGTCAGCTTGACACCTACAGTTCAGAAATCATTACAAAATCCAGTTAGCCAGGCCTTCTGTACATGATATTAATTCTTGTTAAATTAATACAAAAGAGTTGCAATTGCCATTCTGGCAATGAAATAGATAAAAATGCAAGAAAAAGTTCAACATGAGGATCAGACCATCAGCAGATAGAAGGACTTGATTCAGCTGACTTCAGCGCTGTGTTGACAACACCCTCTCCTGTTCAGATCATAACAAACTAAGCACATGGAAGTGTGACTACCCTGCTTTTCAGAGGCATTTATCCTAAACTGACATAAAGCTTCAAGTACATAGGATATGACTCTATCATTGACTGAAGTGAAATTGTCTATCTCTCCATCAGAGAATAAAGCATTCCTTCTTTTGCCCCTGCCTGCTCATCTGAAGAAATACAAAACAAAAATTGGTGGCATAAAGCCAGGGATACAGACTGCTTGAATGCCGGCCAAATAAGCTTCAGTAGAAAAGGTTTTCCCCTGTGTTTCTTTGTGCTACCTTTGTGCCACAAAATTCCAGGTTTTCTGCTAGATTACTAAATAATGTTACAGCTAAGGGAAATCAGGCTACCAGAAATAATTTGTTTCAAAAAATATTACAAGTCAAAATTTTACAAAAATTTCTTTGTACTTTATCTCCTTCCAAAAGCAGTATCATTTCAATGTGAGATAGTCACAGGTTGCAGTGCTGCCATATTTTTTAACAATTTACTAATTGCAAGTTGCCAGATTTTTTTATACCATCTTAGTCAAATATATTACTTTGTAGTGTATTCACTCAGAACGGCTGAAAACATAGTTACCAGAGATCCCCCTAGATTCCTAGTCATTTATGTTTTGATATTTCAGAAGGATTCACAGATAAATGGTGAGATTTTGCATATGTTTCGTATACCCGCAGAAGCAGTCTTTATCACTTTAGTACAAATCAGAACTGAATTTACATAACACAGCTACTTACTGAAGACTTACATATGCTTTCCAAATAACCAATTTTCATAAATTAGAAAATACCAAATGGGCAAATAGTGCACTAGATTAACCACAGCTATGTATCTGTTCTCTAACATGGACCAGCACCAGTGTCTTTAGAACAAAATGCAGCCTACCAATACAGACTGGAAGCATATAGAGGAAGATCAAATTTTCTTACACTATGAAGCAGAACAATAGTCTCTTTGCTCTCTTCTTCCTTGGTACTCAGTGGAACATTAATAGATTTGAACTCATAGTTCATCTGATGAAATTGCTGCAATTTTACGTATACTCAGTAGTACCAAAAAAATTGCAAAATCTTCACTACAAACACACAAACTGTATGAAAAGAGGAAAGGTGATCTTATGGAACAGCCAGTCATAGCTACCTAGATTGTTAGCTCTCTGAGGTGTTTGTTTGCAATTTCCTCGATCTGAAGTCCACAGTCAACAGCCCTGCTATTTCCAGTCTGATTGTAATGCGACTGCTCACAAAGACAGGGACTTTAACCACCAGTGGGAACATTCTGCTTCTACCAGCCCGGACTGGCTGTTGAACCTTTATGTCTGCTATGGCCAAGACAAAGTTTTCAGTAGTAGCGACCTCAGCTATACCTTGCCCCTCAGATGAACTGGGTACAAGCTTTAAGTAGCAATTTGTTACTCACCTGGTTTTGTTTCTGGTGCTAATGACACCTGGCGAGCTTGTACTGGGTGTGCTTTAAGGTTTATTTCTGTTGCAGAATTACATTCTTCTTTCTCCAGTTAATTTATAAAAACCAAGGAATGCTAGCTAAGCCAACTCTTGAAAAATGCATACCTGTACGTTTTTCTGCCCATACATTTTCTTCCTTGCTTCCTGCTGACCACAGACTTCAAGTATTTGCAGGACCAGTCTACTGACTCTAGAAGGGACAAAATATATAATCAACTTACTAAACTAGATTGGTGTCTTCTAAGTAAAACAATGCATTTGAAGAAAGAAAATATCTGCCTATTATGGTCATCTTACCTTCGACAAAATTTTAGAGCACAGTGTAACTTAGAAGTGGAGAAGGTCTCTCTAATGAGTGTGGAATAGCACTCTTTCATATCAAAAGACAGGTTTATGGAGGAAAGTGCACTGCTACAGTTTGATTTTATGACTTCACTGTCAAAGGATATCAATCATGTATTTCCTGAACACTGCCCTCATTGACTTCACATAGCTCTTCTAACATCACATTAGTAGAACCAAGAGCTCTAAATGTTTGTATATTCATATGTATTCTGTGTGCTTCTGTCTCACTCTGCTGATTGTTTAAGCTTGAGAAACACAGCAAAAAAAAAAAAAAAGGACAGAAACTATTGAGATATGTCAGTCCCCATGACTCCAAACAGATTTACCTGGTACAGCCTACTCTTTCCTGTGATTTATTTTAGATGATAAATTTGGAGTAACAATTGTGATTGACAACGTACCAGTAGAAAGCAGCGAAATGATACACAATTTGTTTTCTTTAGAGTTACTCTTGCTAGAGTGACTTCACATGAGCACAGTCAACATTGCAGGGGTTTCTGCAGAGCACTACTTTGGTCAGCTGAAAAATATGACCTCAGCCAAAATAGCCTAATACGTATGCTTTGGTAAGTCTAGCACTTAATTGTACTTAATGTGTCTGCAAGTTCCACCCATGGGAGTGGGGGGGGGCGGGAAATCAGACCAGAAATAACTACTGACAGACAAAGCATCACTAGAGAAGGGTAAGCGACTGACACCTTTGATCTTCTGGCTCATCTGGCCCAGCAGGAAATACAGACTTCCTAAGGAAAAGCCCTACATGCTCTGGCAGTTTGAAGCCAAAGCAAGCACAAGGAGCCACTCCCAGAGCAGGCTTGATGCCAAGAGAGATGGTTTCCTCAAAAAAAAAGAGATAAATTACTCCAGTTGATTGTGTGGTGTGGGGTTTTTGGTTTGGTTGGCTTGGGGTTTTTTGGTTTTGTTTGGGTTTTGTTATTTTATTTTGGTTTTGTTATTGTTTGTTTTTTACCCTAAGTTGTTGTTTCCCAGAGTTAGGTGTGTAAACCTGAACACCAGCTACCAGCACTTTTTGGTAGGTTAAAGTCAGAATGCCACACTTACAACACCCAGCTCTTAGTCATGCACTGATAAATGTCATGTCATTTCTGGCTTGATCTGCCATTTTCTTGAATATTACCTTTAGGAAAAAAGAGAGGGTCAACAGAATAAGGTTTGCCCAGTTTAACCATTGAGCACTGGCACATTTGCAGATGTTTCCTATCATCATTACATCGAAAAGCAGAGAGTGAATTTAAGCCATGTGTAGATTCATACATGAAAAAGGCACCATGAGTTTCATTTACCACTTTAAAGTTGTCATGATTTTCAAGATTTTTTGGATGATCACACATGGGGGAAAAAAATTGTCAACACAAATTTAAGGCAAGAACCAAGTAACCTTGATGAAACATGGTTCCTACTGATATCAGCTTAGGATCTGACTGTATAATTGAAATAGTTTCCATTTTAAAAATTCCTAAAGTGAGTGCAGAGACTATCCAAGGGGCTTCATTCAATCACATATGAGTGAAGATTACTCTCCTCAGTCTATCACCACAAGACAAGAGAATCTGAAATAGGAATAGAAGGAGAGCTTGTTTGAGAAGTTGCTGATTAACAGTATGAAAGTATCTGAGAAAAAAAAGTGCCTCATCATCTGGTATACTGCCTCTCCAACATGAGAAGGTGCGCTGTGGGTTGGTTTTTTGTTTGTTTTGGTTTTGTTTTGTTGGTTTGTTTTTGGTTGTGTTTGTTTGTTTGTTTGTTTAAAAAAGTCCTTAACTGTTAATCTCCAGCAGAGAAGCAGAAACTTTTGCTTTGATGGCTCTGCATCCATTTGGAGACCTGAGCTTCTTTAAAAACTTATTTTCCCTTCTCCCCACATTCCGCTTGAGCGGAAGGAATGTTGCTTCATATCTCTTAATAAAGTGCATATGTAGAGGGACAACCATCAAAATCAGGCTTCCTTGTTTTGATCTACTTAAGAGTATTGACTTCAGGACAGCTGAGGGCATGCTCTGAATCGTGTTTCCCTCAGTAATTAGGGTCTTAGTAAAGGTGAGATCACCCAGATAAATTAATGCACAGGTAGGATCTTTTTGTTTGGTTAGAATGGCACAGGATCTCAAGTCAGAAGATGGGAAACATCTGCCATCAGCCAAACTAGAGTTTCACCAGACTTCTGATTTTCTCACTTTAGCTGGTACACAAGTAGCCTCACCTTTTTAAACAGCACAAAGAGGAGTACAGCTCAAAGCATTAGACAGATGTCAACTCATGCTGGTAGTTTTCCTCTGTATTTTGCAGTTGACCTGAGTAAGAGTTACTTTGAAGATCCATTAGAGTGCACTGAGTATCATGAACAGAACTACAAAATATTTCACAGATATTAAATAAAAAAATGTGTAAACTGTTTCTGTATTCAGTTGGGATCACTAAACAGGAACCAAAGTAAGATAAGGGAGAGCAAAAATGGGCTTGGAAAGAACGGCATTGTTATCATTATCATTTCTATTATGATGCTTCATGAGAAAATTCCACCACACATGCACCTTCTTTCATTAGGTGTTTCCATAATTTGATCCATAGTCCTGTCTCCCCTACTCTCCAACCACAAAGCCATCTTACCCAGGAACAGCACATGTCAGCATTCCCTCCAAATATAAGAAAGCAGCAATTTTTCCTCTTTTCTTACCACATATAAATGCTCTTGAAGAACTCTCACCTATTTATCTGTTTTAATTTTGCTCCATCAACTTTTTCCAGCCTCAATCAAGGCAGATTCTTTACTTCCTGCTCACTGATATTTTTCACCTACTTGAAGAAATGCCTTCTCCTATTTGTCAATCTGTGTTCTTTCATCTCCCACACCAGCAGGCACCAGTGGTTCTCCTTGCTTGCTCTAAATCTCCCAGGCTCATTAGTCCTCTTCTCCGCCCTTGATCTTCATCTTCTTCACCTTTGTGACTGTCTTCCATGTGCTTTCTGATATCTGTGACTTTCTGAAAACCTTTTCCCTTAGCACTGCAGTATTTCTGCTTTCTTCTGTGACCATCTCCACATGATCCTCTAACCCTGCAGTATTTCTTGTTATTGCTGTAAACTGCTCACCTTGTACTTTGCTTGCAGGTCTGCCTCCACTGGCTTCTGAGGCATCAGGCTATTTCTTTTGTCCTTTCCTGATCAAGATGCTCTATCTTTCTGCCTTCTGCTCCATGAGTCACCCTCCTTTGTTTGTTCTCGTACACCTCTCTAACACATTGATCCCAGAGCTTTACTAAGATATAATTGATCATCTCTCCCTCTTCCCTTTTGGTGAAATCTAAGTGACCCAACTTCCCTGTCTTTTCTCATCAGCTGTTTTTATCATGTGCAAGGAAGTTATTGTTCTTATAACTATTTCTAAAATAAAGAAATTATATTTTGAGAGTGATAACACCACATTAAGCTGTCTCCTCTATGAAGTAAGACAACTACCATTCTAAAAATTATTACCCACCACAGTTTCCTGGTCAAGGTCACCAGAAACTTTTTCTAAATAATGAAGAAACAAATGTGTTTTCCAATTGTAATTTTGACTTTGTGTTACGTTTGTTCATGCTTTTAGGGTTGGAGCTATTTGGAAAGTCCTGTAGAATACGATTTCACTAGGTCACTTTTACTGCCATGGAGAACAAACCTTGCTGTAAGCTTTGTAGACAGACATATTTGCTATACACACAGTAGTAGTACAACGTAAGCCTTGTTCATGCAACATTGCCCACTCTGTATTTCACATAGCATCAGCTCTTAACTTAGGCCTAAAGTGATAAATCAGTCTCCGCATCTGCTCAATACCTTGACCTCTTTCTTTAGACAGCAAATCCTAGAAACACAAACACCTATGTACAACCACCTGATTGTGCCCCCAGTTAATTTTTGGGTTATTTTTTTAAAACTCTGTAACTAATCCGCAATAGTTTACAGAATATGAACTCTTCGAGCTGATATTAACATGACAGAAACACTAACAAGATACAGCGATTCCATGTTTCTGGCTAAAATGTTTTGAGCTGAGCTATGTGAAGACACAAACAATAGCAAGGACACCCCTTCTCAGACCACCTCTTCTACCACCTATGGATGTCAACAGGAGACTTTTCATTAACTTCGATTAACTTGGAGCAGGTCCTAATTAGTTGGGAACAACATGTGCGTGCTCCAGCACTCAGGGGATGAAATGGTTTGTTAGCAGAGCACATGGTTTTGATTAGTGGCCTAATGAATTAACGCCTCAAATCAACAGGAAATGCAGCATCTGGTCAGCATTTCATTGCTTCCTTAAGCTCCATCCACAACTTATACCCCCTCCAGCTCCCTTGCACTATATCCTAGTACACAAGAATGTTAAGGAAGCAGTTATTTAGAAGAAAAAGTATGTATCAATATATTAATTACTACAAATGAGACATGGGGAATGAAGTGCTGCTGTTTCCGATATTCTATGGAACAAGTTTCTGCCAGCCAAGGCAAAAATCTGAGGTTTTCTTTAGTTTTAGCTGTTCAATCTTCAGCATGTTCTTTAAGTAACTGACCAGAGTTAATGATGTAAAACACACTTAGTAATTCATAAACTTATTTCTATCTAGTAGTTGTTGAAGTACTCTTTACTGAAATTTATGTGTTATAACATATTGAGGTGTTTGTATCTGTGGCAAATAATTTTACTTGGTTTCGTACAGAGTGTCCCCCCTCCCTGACCCCTACCCAAAATTCTAATTAATGGGCATTCCATATTTCCACACAGCTTGACAGTTCAATTATTTAAGTACTTATACAGTGTACTAGAGACCCTAATCACCCCTTCAAAGCATGCAGTTCTATATAAGGCCCTCAATGTCTGAAATACATAAGGATCATCATCGCATGGCAGCTGTGCTTCCTATAATCCAGAAAAGTTGGTCCTGTACACAACAGACACACCTCAGCTACTGTGTGCCATCTGCCTAGTTAGCAGTTAGACAGCCACAGCAGACAGAAACAGCTGCTCCTGACAATATGAAAAACATCAGTACTTCCTTAAAGGCTTTGGCAATGTGGATAAACAATTTCAGCGAAAAGAATATTTTAAATTGCTGCAAATTTCCGATGCAACTGCTATTATGCACCACACCACAACAAAGTGATTATGCTCAGTAGAATGGATTTTGTTCAGCAACTGTAAGAGTATTGGGGGGGGTTTTGTTGTTGTTTGGGGGGTTTGGGTTGTTTTTTGTTGCTGTTGTTGGGTTTTTTTGGTTGGTGGTTTGGGTTTTTTTGTTTGGTTCTCCTCCCGTTTTACAGAATACCAGTTCACAAGGCTAAGAGACCATTGTCCTGGACAAGGAGATTTCACAGCACACTATGATAATTTACAGTGCCTTTTTTCTGTTTTATTCTTTCAAGTAAAACAATTTTCACTTTCATTAATTTATTGTGGACTACATCCTGCACTATTTTTTTAGATCATTTACATAAAGACTAGATTTCTGAGACCTCAATACTGTGCGTTTGGCCTACAGCAAAATCATTGTTTACAATAAAGCAAAGCATTATTATACTGAACTCCTTACCATCATGGGGATGAGAGGGTGTTTGGAGATGGGAGTAGGTGGGGCAATTCTACAGTACACGCACACACAATGTGTACTTACAAATTTTTTTCCTTCTCCTTTGTTATTTGTCAAGAATAAACAGTGAAGCTCCAGGTGTCTGACCCTGGAATGAAGCTGCCCATTCCAGCTGGAGGCTCTGAACCACCTTTGGAGGTCAGAACCATCCCTTGTCTGCAGCTGGTTGCAGACACGAGGGGTGAAAGATACAACAGCTCTCTCACCTGCCTGCCCGCATGTACAAGAGTGGGCGTCGCATTGTGCCCCTCACCACCTCCTTCCTCTCTGAGCGGTCACGGTCTGAAGATGGAGAAGCAAATTACTGCAAATAAGGCCTGGCAATGCTTAAGTCAGGTGTGGAAAGAGTTAGCAGTACAGACTCCACCTCAGAAATTGATAGGGAAATAAAACCTACTTAAAAAAAAAATAAAAAAGAATGCTGCCTGGAAACATAACACAATTGCTGTTTTATATTTTGTGTGTATTAAACTTTCAAGCTATGTGCAATAAATGCGAGGCTTTATATTAATTGTGAACAGATCAGTAATTGGAGGCAAATTAATGAGAAACCTGCTGTCACATTACTACATACACTTTTAACAGATGTCTTTAAACATTTGGACAAAATATCTATATATTTTAAATGGTAATTCTTTGACTAGTAAATGTAATTATCTAACTCTAAAGCAAAAAATATAAAAGGACAAAAATGGATTGAATCAAAATATTCTGTCATTGCCATACATAAGCCACCAGAATCTCTTTTCAACAAATGAAATCATTCTTTATTTTATGCTTTTAAAAATGCATTAGTGTAATTGCTCTGCAACAAATTACCTTCTGTGCTATAAACGTGGCTACAACATCCCTCGCATGTACATCAATTGTGCATATTGTCATGATGTTCTGATGATCACCAGGGGTGAGTTCCCCTAACAGCATGTTTATAAGGGCATTCAGTTGAGCAATCTGCAAAATAATTATATTTCAATGGAGATATTACACTGTGGGGGAAAAAAAAACCACACCACTATTATATGTCAAGTGCTAAATGGAGCAGTTATAGAACCAAGACACATTTATTGGTGCTTTTAATCAAAGCAAATAACTTTTGCAAACTAATAATGGTGTTGTTTTCTTACAATTTAAATTTGATTCCTTAATAACAAAAATAGACTTTTCAGCTGGTGCCCAGAACTTAATTTCAGGACAGATAAAAACGAGTATGATACTGCACTTGGAATGCTGGTCTGAAACTGCACACGTGACAAAGCTACTAGATGGTTAAAGTATCACATGTATACTTTTAAACACCGCTTCCAAAATAGCCACAACACAAGTCACATTTACTACAGGAAACACATCGGGGCAGGGGGAACCAACCAAGGCCAGATTGCCTTGGACACTGTGTGTGTCTCCTTCGTATCAGAGAAACATGAAAAGCAGGATCCCTGATCAGCCTCCTTCATCAGACTGCTGTGTAATTCCCTGTCCCGAGGGGAAGGGTGACACTGAAAAGGTGTCCCAGAGTCCCTGCTTTCATAGCCCTGGAAGCCACTAGCAGTCACTATGAACTGCATTTATTTCAAGACATCCAGACACCTTATTTAAAAAGTGGTGCTTCTGAACAAAAAACAGAAATTATTTGCTGGGTTGGGGAGGACGATGGGAACACTGGAACAGTCCTCCTAAAGTCCACTTGCTACTACAATAATAATAAGCACAAATCCCCTTATTAAATAGTTACAAGAAAAATCTTTGACTTAGCTTGCCAAAAATACTAAGGCCCTGATTTTGCAAAGCTGATTTGTGCAGAATCCCACCTTTGCCGAGAGAGGAAGGTTTGCACTGATGTAAGAAACGGGATTCTAAACATACATGTCCTTAGCAGATTGATACAGTGGCAAGCAGCATAATGTCTTCTAGAGATCACTAGATTTTGCATTTACATTTGTAAACCACTAAGGTGTCACAGATTCTATTTACACCATAAGACTTATGTGTTCTCTTAAAATTATCATTTTTATACATTTTGTGTATAGCAGGTTCACATACCTGCTTGTAGTTGCAGTCTTCCAATTTATTTCCAACAATTCTTCCAGGCTCTTGAATGAAATTTCAACATCCTCAGCTTACCAAGTCTCAATATCCATCAAAGCTTTATGTTGAATCTGAACTGAATTTGTAGCTTATGCTCACATGCTGCTACAACTTCTATGATTCTTTTGCTGGAAGGTTCCACAGAGTTCCTCCTAAATATGTTAGCCAATATCCTACCAAAGGTAAATGGTTTAGATGAAAACTATTACAAAATGTTATTAAGATCACAGACTTTGTCATGTTGCTTCTGAAGATCTGTCTCACCAAATCTGCTTCCTGGCAAAATGTATAATCTACAGACTGAAACCTGTGCAGGGCAGATCGCTGCACTTCAGTGCCCTGGGGTACAGACCAACCCTGATCCTGCTCCAGGCATCCAGCTCGAGCCACACTGTGAAAAACCTCAGTCTTGTAAAATACACTGTGGTCTGTCTGCTTAGAACATAGGCTTGTTATGAATAAAAATCTTGGTGTTCTGCTCTTTTCACCCTGTCTTGTTGGACTAAAAAGTCCTACCTCACACTTTGGTCCTGTTATTATGATAAGTGATTTCAGCTTTTTTTAGACCACAAAATTATCTAGTGGCAGTGCAGACCTGTGCTCAGCAAGTCAGACTGCTGGCAACACTTTTGCTTTCTTCATTACCTTTGCAGAGTGGCATGTGAACCTCTCATGGATTTGCAGAGAGCAGGATAAAATTAACTGATTTTTGGTATGCTTGTCTTGAGTCCTGCCTCCCTCCCTAAGCTCTAATGACAGACATGTAAAGGTTTGTGAACCTGAGAGAGATAATTTTATGAAGAACTAAATTAGATTGGAACTTGAGGAGTTCCCTCAAGGGAGAAACCAGCTATAGAACAATAAATGGGGGAAAATCCCTAAACTTCAATTTCTCTCAGTGTACTGTTAACACATTAACATGGTTTATACACTTTGCAATGTACAGCACTGACTGGATTTGTAGGCTGTGTTTCCTACCAGTACAAAAAGACTTATTTTGGTGGCCTACATCCAAAGACACAGCAGTGGATCACTGTTCATATTACTCAGTGATTGCATATAATTTGGCATCACTGAAACAATCGCAGCTCTGAAAAGGTTGAGCTCTGGGCTATTATGAAGACTAAATTAACTCTCATCACTTGAGTGAATGATCCATTCACACCAAGGTCAAAATCACTAGCTGAGCAGCATGGGAAAGATGACACTACAGCTGACTGACCTGCAGTTGCATATGGATAAGGCTTCATATTTATTATTCTCTCTGACAACCTGGATTTTACCAAAAACATTAAATTAGCCATCTACTGTGAAAAATAATCTTGGGGTGGGGGTAAGGGGAAGGAAAATCAAACCTATTCACATGCCCCCATCTCCTTTGCTGCTTGGGTTAAGACAAAAGTGTGAGTGATGTGTGTGAGTGAGAGACTGAAGCTGCTGAGGCAGGAATTGAAGTTCAGGAGGAAAACGAGGTGAAACTTTTCCTGGTTTCTTCTTGGAATCTTTTAAACTAGCCCATATATCGGACACCTGAGTGCACTGACGAGACAGGAGAATAGGGAAGAAAGGAGGTTAGCAGGCGCTTAAGAGAAACAGAGAGTAGAATTTCCCAAAGAAAAAAATGTTCTTTTCGTCTGGAGGAAGGAGAGGTTTCTTTGTATTCATTCTTTCTTCATGTCTGAAGCATGTTTATAACAAAATCATTCTGCTGGTAAACAGTTCACCAGTAAGGACATGTTTTCTCCAGATGGATTAATATTATTTTAAGTCACAGTATTTGTCAGCTCATTTCTTCAAAATATTATTGGTCTGTCAATTTCTAAATAAGGAGTTCCTTGAAAATGACATTTGTCTTGATAAGATATTAAGGTTATCTAGAGATTTGAAATGAACTCATTGTACTGGTGACAGCAGACTTGTAATTAGCTATGACATTTGTGTTTCCAAGAAAGGCTAGTCCAACATTAAGAGCTGTGGCCCAGGACTTAAGATATTTGCTCTCTTATGGAAGTTCTGCAGGTGACCTTTGACAAATCACAGAATTTATTGATTCTCAACTGTAAAATTGATATAATAGCACTTTCCTATCCACAGGAGCTCTTATGAGGGTAAGTAAATAAATTTCTTATATTTAGAAAGATTAGGAATATTGAGATACACAATAGGAAGAATATTCCTGTTGAAACCAAAACCTATAATGAGAGTTTGTGTAAAATTCAAACACTTGGGGCTCAAAGATATGCATTCAAACTGAATTATATTATATACTCCCATTCTGTTTTCTCCCCTTAGCAGATCCCAGCCATTGTCTCATCAGCCTTTGGAAAACACCCTGACTACTGAGACATGCTTAAATTCCACTTTGACATTACCCCACACTGTATAAAACGTTTAAATACTCAGAGACCAGATCCTTGTGCCCTAAATCAAAGTGAATTTCTCATCCTAATATGAAAAACTAAGTTTTCATTTGGGCCCTATCTAAATTGATTCAGAATTTCTGAATTTAACTTTTTTTTTTTTTTGGCAGAGGAAAATATGACTTTCTAACATAGATGCAAAGCCACCATTTATAACATTCTAAATATTTGTTTAGCATTCTTTCAGAAAACACCTTTCTCCAGAAATTAATAAGCTGGATATTTGCAGAGATTAAACACTAGGGGACTCCGACAGAGGCAAAGTCAACGAAATTAATAAGTGAGCAAATATATTTGCCACTTGTCCACTGCTGATAGTTAGCTTTAAACACTTACAAGGTAAGGCTTGTTCTCTACAGCCATTTATTAACAAGACCGCTAATCTGAACAGGAATTTTCTGGAACAACAGTCTAATAGTTAACAAATGAAAATCTAACCACTCAGAAGAACTTCTGGTTTTTAAATGGTTTCATACAATTTATTGTCTTTTTTAATCTTGTCTTTACCACTCCAGCCACAGGTTCTTGGTGTGAGCATGCGAGAAAAAGGAGAGAAAAAAAAGCAAGGCTATTTTATAATTCAGAATTTATATGTAGAAAGACAAGAATTGCATGTGGATCTGGTCTAGGGAGTTCTACATAGCAAGAATCCGTAGGCAAAGAATCCTGAAGAAACTGCAGGTAACAGTGTAAGCACCCACAACAGAGAAAAGCTGGAGTGTTTTCTAGCTAAACCCACAATATTAAAAGTGAAGCCAGTAAAAGATTTGAATATTATCCTATATAGATGACATTTAAACACATTAAATTTTGGATCTACATCCATAAATTGAAATGGTTATTTTGGGCTGGAGATAGCAAAGCTGAGAGGTGTAGACTGGACATTATGATGCTTAGTTTCTGAAATTACTGAGACTAGCTGATAGTGTCATTCTGTTGTTCCTTACAGAAAGGCAAATATGTCATATAGACATAATGCAATGATAGCTAATCTAGAATTCGTTTACAAATGAATGTATGAATTAGCACAATTATTAATCATTATGTTTTTAGGCTACTTACTCAAAGAGAATGGAAAACAGATTAACATGAATCAGATTAGTCTCCGAAGTGCTCTGCCAAAAGACATATCTCAATGCAAGTTATACTGGCAAGCAATTAATAACAGCCTTAAAGTTTGGTGATAACTGCTCACATATACAAATAATAACGGAAGGGGAAGTTGGAATTTCTCTTTCATCTGCATAGACTTACTACTTCTGAAAGTTTGGAGAACCAACCAATGGTATCTTTAAGTTCAGATGAGTACCTAATCCATGCAAAAATTCTCAAGAGAGAAAAGGATGAGGATTATTACCTTCTACACTTGTTTCTTCTATGTTTAGTAGTTCTTTCACTTCCTGATTATTCATATTCCCAAAGCACTGCACTGTTTTTAATAGTTCAGTTTTTAAAATAGTGTGTGAGTACAGAGGTATCTGGCAGATTCTGAATTATTGACATGCGTCCAAATCATCTCACATTCCTATAAACCATCCTTGAAATTGAAATGGGATCAAAATAAAAGCAATGAAACTGAAACTTATTACAGACCTGAGCTACAACTATCTGAATCTACCTTTTCTATTGCTATTTCTTCTACTGCTTTAGCTACAGTTTTCTGTTTATCTTGCAGCTCCTGTGCAACTGAAGAGTGAAAAAGACCTCCAATATGTTATTCACCATTCATGAGAAACTTCGGCTTAGAAATAAGGCACAAACACATCACAAATAAAGGTACCCAAAGATCTGCAAAGCCAGAACATAAATACTGTTGTGTTTGTAATTGCTGGGTTCTGCATTATAAGAAGGTTTAATTTAAAAAACTTAGCTGTTTTCAGGTGCTTAACTATTGATTGAAAAGCAACACATATTCTAGGTCTATAGTGCTTTGACCGGTCTTCATTTCTTATGCAGCAGACAGTTGTGAACAAAAACACAGAAGCAACAAAGAAGTAAAGAGACCAGTGAATGCATCTTGCAGCTTGACTTCTGAATCTCACATGAAAGCCAACTGGATAATTTGCTGGTTAATGAAGGAAAAAAAATGAACTCAGAAGGATATTTTCAGAAGTACTTTAAGATTTGGTAGTTCAATCCTGTAATACTTGTTTCCCCAATTTTTGAACTCTTTAGAGTTCAAAAACCCTCTAATGAGGGAATTTAACAAGCTACAGGCTCCTACATAATGCAGAGTACTCAGAACAGGAGAGATTATTTCAAGTAGCAAAACACCGTTCATTAGGGAAATGATCACATTTGCAAATCTTCTGAGCTCCATCTCCATGTGTTCAACATTTATTTGTTTCCATGGAGTTTTCATCCCATCTTTAATACTTGTCTATAAAATTAAAAAAATAAACAAACAGCTCCTACAACATTCTAAGTAAAGCCTGAGGCAACTGAAAATGGGAGGAAGGTTTCCAGCTCATCAGCAGGCGAATATTTATAAATGTGTATGGTGCACAAATGCAACAATGTCAGTTTCAAAATTTGAAACCTACTGATGCTGAAATTTAATCTAAGAGGATTTATATTCTTTGCTCTTTGTGCTAGAATTCTGTTTGTTATAGGGAAAGAATCCTGCCTAAACTTTATGGGTTTGATCGTTTGTTTTCAAAGTACAAAACACGTTTCAAAAGTATTAAAATTCCAGAACTATGAACCAGTTCACTTCCTACATCAGGGGTGTCAAACTCAAATGTAATTTTAAGACCTTATAAATGTAGGAGTAGTTGCATTTTTACAGTCCTAAGATTACATTCAGCCCTTTGAAGGCAACTGCAAGGTTGATGTGGTCCCCAGTGAAAATGAGTTTGACACCCCATTCTACATGATGCCCTTCAGAAGCATTAACTGATGAGAGGGCTGAAAGTAACGAAAAAGAAAGAACAAAATTTCAAACCTCTGGTAAGCAGGTTTATCTCTCTTACAGTCTTATAACACATCCCTGCTTTCTTTGGGGATGAATTTGTCTCATTTGAATTTTCTTTGAGGTTCTTAAGGTAAATGTTTGATACTTGGGGAAAGTGAAAGCAGAAGTATTCATGATTTCTCTCTTTAGTATAAGCAATTATTCAAAATAAAACTGGATCTTTTAATGGAATTGTTCATCTGGTGATATTAATACAAAAGAACAAGTTCTTGCTTGAACATCTCTGGAAAAATCACCTTTATGTGTTCAGTAAACAATATTGCAGTACTGCTACTTTAAGTAACTTAATGCGTGGGTGACTTTATTCCTGATAAATTGCTCCACTATGAAAGCGACCATATTGGACACCTGAACAAGATATACAACTACAATTACAAGTATCTCCCACATGTAAATCAGTGATTAGAATGTAGAAGTCCACCTGACATTCAGAAACATATGGGTTTTCTTTGGAATTAAGGATTCATGTAATTCAAAACTTCAAGTAAATCTCAAGTATGCTAAACTCTCATTAACCAAAAACAATTAGCAGCAATAGTCCCATGAACTGTCACTGCAATTCTATTGCAATGGCAAAATCATTACAGTACAAGATACTAAAACTATTAGAATGTATCTAGAAATGGGCTTAAGTTTAGACTATTTTTTTTTGTCAAATACAAAATCAGAAATATTTTTTGCTTTCCTAATCTTGTCAGGCATTCTGTTTCATCAGAACAGAGGGAGTTTTTCCTATTCTTCCACAACAATACCTTCACCTCTGAGATAACTGTACACTCATGGACATTAAAATAAATTTTGTCATCTCCTGGAGACTGAATGGCTTGTGTACAGCTGCAATTACCTCTGAGGAAAAGCTGGTGAAAAGAGAAATCTGTGATGACCACTGAAAGGGACTCCTGTCATTCCAAACAAATACAAGTGAAGCTGGAAGCCAGATTAGTGACTTAATCATAAACTACAAGTCAATAGACAGCATTCTGTTATAATCCATCCAAGGCCAGGTTTTCATAGTCCTTATGTTATAAAATAGGACTACTGCAAAGGTTATTCTTCTAGGGGATTATTAAATGGCCATTTTGAAACCTCCTTTCTTTAGGCTAAAGAAAATATAGAGGAAAGCAAGAGACAGTTGTATAATTCCCTGAAAGACACTATGAGAAACTTATCCCCACCAGGAACCATGTTATCCATCTGTATTCATAATAACATGCACTTAGGTTTGGAACTTCTCCAACTTCAAATTGATTTGCCAAATTTCAGAAAAAATAGTGAAAAAAACACTTTGTTTCCTTCTTGATGACCTCTGAAACACATTTCAGCCTCGGGCACTTTTTACAGCTGTGTACAACAATTCAGAATAGAAAAAAATGACAGATCCCATACTCTAGCAGTGCCGGTAAATACCATTGCAATAATGTTATCATTCACTGTCAGATACTGAAAAGGTACAAATTGAGGCAGACAGTATGACACTGTGGGTGCACACAGTACTATGCGAGGCTTTTTCTTCTCACTACTCTTCATTGCTTATTTGTGCAGACACCACTAATGCATTTCCATCCAGAAGAGGATTATGATAATGAACTACTAGTGCTTATTTTGCAAGTTGAGTTAAACTAAGTCTGAAGTCTAAGCTTGTCATATTGTACTGTTCAGACAGAATAGTTTCAGGTGGTTTCTTAGACTACTTTAGAACAGAGTTCATAGGTTCAGAATACTTGAGCAAAAACCCAAACCACGTATTTCAAAGTTCCTTCCTCAACCACTCGCTCTGCATATGTACTAAGCATGAGGCGCACCCAGAGCCTGTTCTGTGTCCAAGCCTGTTCTATTTATGAGATATCCCCATACCTCTGTGGTGTTTCCTGATCCTTTCCATTCTAGGAATGAGATGCATGCCTGGGAACCAAGCCAGACACTTTCTTGTGGCAACACATGGTAGTAGCATGCCTGGAAAGCTGAATGCTCTCCAGTCACTTAAAGTCTCTTTTTCCTATTGCACAATCCTCCCATCCTCAGAAAGTCTACAGTTGTTGTGTTTGGGTATTTTTGTGGGTTTTGTTTGTTTGTTTTTAAATCACAGCTTCTGTCTGCATTACTTTGTTGCTGATAAGCCACATTTCTGTAGCTATAAACACCCCAGATGTCATCTAAAGCTTGCTTAACTAGGTCCACACTAGCATACAGGCACTGATTGTATTTATTCCTTTGAAAGATGCTGCAAGATCTGCAGATGAAAAGCACATTCAGAGCATTAACTTGACTTCCTCAGTTTGTCCAATCCAAACAATCGATTCTGCCCTGAAAACTGAATTTCAAAGATTTGTCCCTCCCACAAGATTTTTGCACTTTCAGTCAGTGTTTGTGTAAATAAGCTACAGTTCCAATCATACATTTACAAACTTATGCGAATCCTTCAATCAGGCCATTGAGTGCCTTTGGCCTGTGACTCAACAGAATTGCTGCCCAGTGCCCATTGC
Organism: Columba livia; assembly: GCF_036013475.1. Classification (NCBI taxonomy): domain Eukaryota; kingdom Metazoa; phylum Chordata; class Aves; order Columbiformes; family Columbidae; genus Columba; species Columba livia. The sequence goes on from NC_088608.1 coordinate 22,592,717, forward strand.
CATGGGAAGCTGGGTTCTGCAGCTGCCAACCCCCAGTCACTATGAAATCACCCTTAACATCAGAAAACCATAAAATTCAAAGTAACGTATTCACAGTTAGAGAAGTATACAGAAATTCACCAAGATTTGAGATCTGTTCTACTTTTTTTTTATTACCCAGATAAAAACCTATTGCATTTTAGATACTCAAAGAATTTTACACCTTTAAACATTCCCTGGATGTCTATTCAAACATCCCCCTCTGCTCCAAGGATTTCCTGTATTTCCTATAGTCTTAATCTGGATACTGAGGGAAATATTGGCTCCTCTCACCTTACCTTTAGAATTGTTAATGTTCTTTAGATAAGGTGAGGCAGTGCCTTTTCATACTCACGAGGTAAACAGGAATGTCTTTACAAGTATCCCAACACTTTGCTTAATTATTAATAAATTCTACACAAAATATGAAGTAAAAATATTAAATCCAGCTATTGGAAGGAGGCAGGAAGGGATTCATCTCACACTTAATCACATCTCCAAATCCGAGTTTCATATACACAAAAACCTATATGCACAAACCAATGAGCAAGAATAATGCACATGATTGTCTTTATCTGGACATAGCAGCACCCAGTAAACTTTGACATGATCATAGATCTACTTGGGTTTTGAAGTATAGTGTGACATGGACCCAATGGAACTTCACAATGCTCCTTATCACTGACCATTAGGTTGAGAAACAAATTTTTATGGACAGACAATTTTCCCAGGAAGAGCAACCAAGCCATATATGTAAAAGCGGTGTAAGACAACAATTAAAACACGTGTTGCTTGTCTGCAAAAGGAATAGCACTTTCTGTACTGACCTTCATCTCTCTTCCTGCTGTGCCTTCCCGTAAAATGCCTGTGGAGGTCAGTAATGCATAAAGCTGATGGGAGACTGTGAATACCAGGTCCAGGCAACGTACTTACTGATGATGGAATCTTGCCTCTGCAAATAAACGAATTCTACTCACTGTCAACACTTGAGGGGAAACTACTGGAATCATGCTATAAACAAATGTATAAGTATATACATATTTAGACATATAGTCTCTCCTCACAGACACACTTTAAAAATCATGGAGCCTGCAAATTAAAATGAAAGCAAGACAAAGCGAGTGCTCTTTGACCTGGACAGCTTGCCAGCCTGTCTAATAACAGAAGTAGCAGACAAGTGGGAGTATTTCAAATACAATAAGGGATAAGAGCAAGGCTGGTTTACAGAATTAGATACATTAAGTGGCTTGGTTTAAACAAATCTGTGTTTTGGGGGTTTCAAATGTATTTTTTGTTTGTTCAGTTGTTTAATAAGAGGTTAATTTCTGTATTTGATTCCCTATGAAAACAAATGGTTAGGAGCTACTTGAATTAGACAAGATGTCTGGGGGAAATTTGGGAGTTATTCCTCTTTTTAATCTTTTTTTTCCCCCCCCCTCTCTTATTATTCATGAAGCCAATCATTATCCTCAGTGTGTCAGACACTTAGGTAAGTGGGTTTGTTTTTGTCTTTTTATAAATCAGCAGATGTATTCATATCATTCAGAACACCATACTGAAATGGTACTGATTAGTAGCCCATTCTATCTACTAAATACGAAGAAAGGCATTTTGACTTCTATGCACTTTGCTGCTTAACAGTGCAGTGAATGAGACCGTTGCTGAGCAAACCAGTCAAACAAGCTTTTTCTAGGTAGATAACAGAGCTAACCAGTTTGTATATTCGGCACTGGAGGACAGATGTAAGGCAAAACCAAAAACTGAGAACTGTAGCCATAATACAAATTAATATTATTTTATGCTGTTTTAATGTAAATAAAACATCGAACACCTTTGTCCTCCAAGTGTACATATATAATTTTGTTTCCTGGATCTAGAATATAAAAGCAGCTAGATTAGTCTGTAAAAGTTATCTATGCACAATCTTGAACAAACAACTCTTGTTCTCAGTTATTTTGGGGTATGACTGGACATTCATTAGGCAAACAAATGCATAAGCTTTTTGTATGCGCAAAGGAATAAAAGTTGACAGAAGGTAGAGTCTGTTACACGAATATTAATACATACAGTAAAAATCTGTGCGTGGATGTCTCAGCTTATCTTCATAAGTGGAAAATTAACCTGTCTTATATCAAGTTAGTTAAGTTGATGTAAAGATGTAGTTATAAACTATTCATTTTATAGTCAATTGAGTTGTAGTTCAGATCAGCAGTGCATAGTATGTAACCCGCCTTGTCCTAGAGGGCATATCTAAACAGGTCAGGTGAACTGCGTCCAGAAAGTCCTCATTTCTCTCCAGTGACTGTAAACACAGTCTACAATGACTAGTTCAAGTGTCAAGAACTGTCTTCAATTCAACCTGCTAGTTTATAGGAAGGCTACAAACCGCCTCGCTGCCGCTTGATACTTGAATGCTTCTATTTTGACATGAGAAAACATGTTAAGTCTCAGAGATACTGAAGACACAGCATCCCTGCATGGGGGCAGAATTCCCAAAGAAGCTTTACAGAGAAGCAGAAATTCCACAAGGTCCATTTTAAGAAAAGAGTGTGAACACAGATATTTAAGTTTTAATCTTAACTTTCCCATAATTTGGAAATACAAAGTTCTTGTTTCAAATATCTCAACTGTTTTGCTGTTTAGAGTAAGACAGGGCTCACTTGGATAAACACGGAATTCCACTGTCGCAGAATGAGTTCACAAAAGATGACAGTTCAGCAGTGGGCTCTCTGCTGCCCAGATCACACTTCAGCTGATGGAGCCTATTCCATCAACTCTCTCTGTCCATGTGTTTGGAAGAGGACAAAGGCTTTCCCACAGAGGAAGAACTAAAAACCTCAAGCAGCTCATTTGTCCTTTTCAAGATGCTTTCCTGGTTCTTGTGCCAGGGAATATCCTAAAACAGCAGCTCTGCTCTAGACAAAGTTATTACAAATTTGGGGATTCTATCTGTGAAAAAATTTGAAGCAGCACAGCTACACAGGGCGTGACATAACCCAGCTCTTGGAAATGCTGGACCAAATCCAGCTTGTTATAGTTTGCTTTTTTTCTGTCTGGATCCATCATGATATAACACAGTGATCTGGGTTTTGTTCTGTAGTGACAAGCTACAACCAATTCCCTCTGAATTAACTGGAAACTAGTTGCACACACCTGGCAGCTAAAGTAACCTTTAAGGCATTTATTTTTCTTATTTAGCGTTTGTTTTCCATGTGAAAGTGTAAAGATGGATAAATAGACCCTGTCATAGCATTGCTTTTCAAAGCCAAGTGTTAGTAAATTATTTTTCAAGTAAGTAGGACTTGGGATTATTTTTTGGAAAATCAAGAGAACAATGCTGCAAACAGATTCTTTTTATAAAGTTTCATTTTCTACATGTTTCCATGATAGCTCTTGCAAGCCAAAGCAAGGTGAAAATTACAACAAAATCCTAAGGGCTTCATTTTGAAAGTAGATACACGTTTTCTAAATTCTACAATCTTTAATTTAATGACTACAAACACACATTTATGCAATATATGTTAACACACACAGGCAAGGCTAGACTAGAAGGAAAGCAAAGCATCTCTTCCCTTTCTTTGTGGAATGTTTACCACTGTGGTTCAGAATTCTAGTTTTCCAAAAAATCAAGAGGAAAATAAAAATACTTGAAAATGACAGCATCATTGGAGAAAGATCATCTCCAAACAGCCTATTGGTGTTTGCCCAGCATCTGGTTTTTATTTTGCCTGCTTTGCAATCATTTTTGCTTACATGTTCATAAATAATTTAGAGCTGTTCTTTAAAATACACTACTATTCAAATGTGAAAATAGAGTGCCTTTTTAAAGCAAATAGCAACTACAAGAAAATAAAAAATACGAAAATCAATAAGTTTCCATGGGTCTTTTTCCTTCTTCCCCTCTTACATTGACCATTTAAGGGGTCTCAAAATTCTGCAAGACCGAACAATAACACCTGAAATTCTCTGTTCTCTATTTTCTCTTTGGTAATATAGTCTCTTAAGCAAGGAGGATGAAAACCTCTTTTTCCTATTACAAGAGGGACTTTACTCTTGAAAGGCCAATGTAACAGCCAGACTTTAGCAAAACGGCATCGACAAGGAACCATTTTAGCCATCTCAAATCTGGCATGCACAGTTCAGAACAAGCCAGAAGCGCTTTCAGCTCAACCTGCCGCTTTGCAGTATTTTGAAGAGAGAAAGCTTTGTCTTCCATCATCTACCAGTACCTTGATATATATTGCAAGAACACTTTATGCTTTGTCCAGAAACTTATCTTTGTTACTTTTTCCATGGTTTTTGTCATTTCTGGTTGCCCTGATGGGAAAAGCTAGTAGGAGAGGTAGGTGATCATGTTTTAAAGAAGGATCGTTGTATGGTCCTAGAACAAAAGAACGATGACCCATACTGAAGTATTTGGTCAGAGGAGTAAGTGATTCTTCCCAGCAAACACACTAAGTTCCTACCATCAGAAGCAGCATGACTTCTGTTGGAGACTCTTGCCAGTACTTTTATCATCGCTACTTCCCTGCCACAGGAAACAAAGCTGTCCCACACATATGTGATAGGTTTATGCTCTGTAAAAATATTACATTTACTGTGCTTATCTGACACAGACATGGCATGTCAGGAAAATCCTGCCAAAGGAATCTGAGAAAGAAAAAGGCTAAGACTTGGCTACAAGCTTGACGAATTGCTCCTGCCAGGCAAATCCAGCTCGCAGGCTCCCTGGCTGAGCACCTGTACAGTAGAACAACAGCACAGTCAGCCCTCCCACTGAAGTGTGTGAAATAGTGAGCAAACAGACTCCTCACCACCCTTTGTCTGGTGGATCCTCTTAGTATTTACAGAAGTTCTCACAGGTAGCACCAAAGAGTAACAGAGAGAGGAGGATCCTTAGCCTGACTGTCACATGCTTGGGTGGCCCTGTGTTCCTGTCATAGGGTGGAGTGTGTCAACATCAGTCAAGTTCAGAGGGAACATTCACAGAGAAACATTTCTGCCCCAAATGCAGAAACAGTGTCTGTGAATGACCACCTGCTCAGGGCACCTGAGGTAGATTCTTTCTATATTCCAAGCTGACCAGCTGATTAACAGTTAGTGCCTGTACACATGTATAACGCAGAAGGTAGGCACAGGTGCCCAGCAGTCTGAATCAAAATCTGAACCATAGTTTTAAAAGAAACAATCAACAAAAAAACCCACAAAACATACACCCAAAAACCTATCACCAAACCCACCACACACATCATCACCTCTCTCCGTATTTTGATCTGTTCAAGCAGTCACTGAGCCTCACATGCCCCAACAACACTCCAGTGACAAAGGACAAGAAGAAAACACTGATAAAAAATAGACTTCCAACTTCGATCTCAAGTTCATAATCAGCCCGCAATTAGAATATACTTTAGAATAATTTCAATATTTCATCAACCAAATTTTGAAAGAATACAGATAGATGCTTCATTTAGTTCTTGATCTTGGCAGAGAAACAAGTACATTTTATATAATTCGTTGGTTGCTGACTTTAGGATGATATTTGTGAATCTTCCTCAAGACAGAGGTCATAGGAATGGACATTCAAAATACAATGTGGTCAGGTGAGCTACTCTTTCTCTAAAATTTATTTCTAGTTGGAAAAGCTCTTTCTGTTACATTATTCATTCTCACATCGCTAAATACTTGAGAATATACCTTGATAAACAAGGTTCATGCAGTTTTTATTTTGACTGAAAACTGTGATTAGTACTTCATATTATTGACAGTGACAAATATGTCGTAACAGTTCATAAAATGATGGTTATTCTTAACTTATCCATATCCTGGAAAGGAACTTGAGCATCAAAACTTTTTTTTTTTTTTTTTTAATCTGTTTCTAAATCCATGCTGTTTAACCTGAAAGATACAACTTATTTATCAAATTATGTTTCCTTAGGGGTTAAGAAGGTAATCAATGGAGACTGTGCCATAGCCTTTCCTGAGCTGCCATTTGTTACATATGTTCAATTTCATGAGCTATTTATAATTTCGTTTTTAAACACACTTTTTTTTTTTTTAATTTACCTAAAACTTTATTAGATTCTGTCAGTACAGTCTTGACAGACAGCCTGCATACATCTAAAACATTCCCAGTGGAGAAGCATAAAACATTTAAAATCTATATTTGATCTGACAACAGCAGCACTGTGTTTGAATTAGAAACAGATTAGACATAATTGAAGATAAAGAGGACACAAGCATCAGTCCCATTTTGGTGGAGTGGGCTTTAAATTATCAGATTCATCCAGAATACATTACTGAGAAACATTGAATTGTTATCTTTAGACAGCCTTTTCTAAGAGTTTACAATTTCTCAGTTCAGTGAAGCTTGCCACCAGCTTGTTATCAGAACAAAAAACGAAAAATCATTCGGTTCAGAGCACAGAACTGATCTCACCTCCAAAAATACACATTTTTGTCTGATAACAGACACTTCTTTGGACTGCAGTGGTACCACTTCATGCTTTACAGTGAAGGCAATCTTTTTAAGATTCTTCCACTTTTCAGGTAATTCCTAACAACATTACAAGTAGATATTGTTTCTCAGTTAGCAGAGCTAACAACCCTCCCCACAGAGAAACACACATACTTTCAGTCTCCCCTCCCCCCCAACACTTTTTTCCTTTTTTTGAAAAATACCAGTTGACTTTGTGTCATTTGTTCCTTGTGTTCTTATGCAGTGTCAAACATGGACTCGTTACTCAGCGTAATTGGCAAAATGTAACTTATGTGAAAGATTAAAGTTTGTTTACAATATCCTGCATTTTCTAGTTCAAGCACGTTTATTTATATTAAATTTGGAAATAAACCTCAGCAACATTAAAAACAAACAAACAAAACACAACAACAAACAACAACAACCCACACCACACAAACACCAGCCCGATGATGAAACTCACTATAAAGTAGCTTGATAAATACATTATTCTTTTGACCCATCCACAAAAAGAGTGAAAAAATGCACATAGCAACAAGCAAATATTTTAGTAAGTCACAAACTCAGCATTAAATGTTTTCACTTAACCTGCCTAGCTCTTAGGCAAGGTGTGCTAGACTCCATCCTGGTCCCAGGCAAGTCATATTCCCCATGTTGCTTTTAGACATCCCAAAGGCTCGTCTGCTCTACAAGATGTCTCTGTGGCTGACAAAAAGGTCAGCCACAAGTGTAGTTGAATACGGACAAGGGCTTGCATGAAAAATATGTAATTAGACACTAGAGTCTAAAGGCAATGACACAAAGATAAACAGGTTTTTTGTTGTTTTGGAAAAAGTTGATTTTGCAAACATTTATGTTTACCTTGAATCTCATGCCACATAATTCCACAATCCTCTGACACAGATGAACCTCATTTCCTCCTTGCAAGTCATATTGCTCAAAAAGGTTTCCAATCACTATTTGAAGTTGGCTAGAAGTTTAATAAGCACTAGCAATCCTCTGACAATGCATTCATAGATAAGAACACAATGAAATATTTGACTATAAATTGTACTTCTAAAAGGATATTTCCATGGTGAATGTTATTATTCAGCTGCATTAAGAGGCATGAAATATTAGAATTGAAAGCAAATAAATTATGTGGAAAGATTCCCCATTTTCATAGGCAGTGTAAGTCTTTACACTTCCTGCAAATCATACTAGGGGAAAAAAATAACTACAGGAACACCTTTAGTCATTTGCAAAAATCAGGTTGAAAGCAAAGCTCTGATTCATAAAGAACAAGAGCTTTACATACTAAAATATTATGCAAATTATTAGCCAAATATTATAATGGTGCTATTTTTACTGCTTCAAATTTTGGTCTATCAATACTTCCCTAATTCAAGTGATATTGAAGAGCATGGCTCAAATTTTAAAGAATATTACCTTTAACTTGAATGTACCATCCGAGACCAGTTCTGCACCTCTTCGTGCAAACAAGTTCACACTCCTCAAGGAGCAGCAAGGGCTGGCTGTTTCCCAAGGGAAGGGGAGCCAGGAGCAGAAGGTCACCCCAGCACAGACAATGCCCTCGCCAACCAAGGACACAGTCCCACTGGGCCCCGAGCATGACAGCAGAGCCAGGTGCTTGTAACTGGGTGACTTGATAGCCCCACCAGGTGCAGCCAGCAATGAAGCAGGTCATGGGTCCCTCCAGGAGATACAGCCAGGAGGAGTAAAGAGGGGCAGAGACAAGCTACAGTGTATAACCATGGGGGAGTCTATCCATGAAAGCATACCTAGAGCAGAGGTCCAGGTCTACCCAGGAGGCAGGGCCAAAGGCAGAAACGCCTTCCATGTAGCTCAGAAAGACACTAAAGGTCCAGGGCTGAGTTTAAGTGGAGTCCCCTGGGTGTGGGGTGGAGGCCCCAGGTGGGGCTGGTCAGGACAATTAAAGGCCTATTAGTGCCCCCAGGACCCTGACAGTTTGCACACAAGGAGAGTGATTAAGCTGCTAATTACCTGACCTACCTGCACAAACAAGCAATGTGCTGATCCTGCAAGATTAAGACTACTGAGTATACTTTTAAGAATCAAGATTTAACCTGCCTCAGGTTATGCACAGAAAAACCTTTTAAATTCAGGCACAGAGGCAGAATTGAGACTTTCTCAGTAGCTGTTTTCCAGGTCTTATTTATGAAAACTAAAATCAAATGTACACTGTGAATTTCTTAACCAAGATTAGTTGGAAAAGAAATTTTCATTAACCACAAGTGTCCACATTTCAAGTATTATTTTTGTCTCAGTGGTCCAGTAGACAGAAGGAAGCTTTTAACAGTTCTTATTTTTATATATATATATATGCAGCTGTGGATTGCCACATGTTTCATATATTCATCTGGAATGTGAGAGAGCACCAAGACCACGGTTCTGCTGTAAATCAGACACTGGATTAAGTCCACTGTTTCTCACATCCCACCATGAGCCCCCCGACCAAAAATCTTTGACTATTTGAGCCATGTGGTCCCTCTGCATCTCCCAGCTCTGTGTTGAGCCTCAAGAATTGGAGAGTGTTTTATGTTTGTGCCTCTGCATTTCAGGTTTACAAGCACAAACATAAAAATAAAAGTAAAAATTTCCAGGTGTGATTCCTAGGACACATTTGTGCAACTTGGAAAACCTATTCCATGGAAAGCAGACCATATAAACTAATGATCCTCTCTGGCCTTACAATCTATGTTTCACTAATAAAGGAGAGCCACATTTTTAAAAACTGCCTTCAGCTTATGAGTACTTAGGTAAAAACACTACCTCCCTCTGACAAATAAGTTTTACTCCTAACATTTTAATTCATTCCTAGGACAATGGTAGTACAGCATTGATAAATACTTCTCATTAGATCTCTTGAATGGGACTTGAGAACACTAAGAAAAATCTACAATGGACCTTCTTCTAGACCCGATTAAGTCAACAGATTTTACCTTAGAATTGGGAACAGATGGCAGATATCATTCTATATTAAAAAAAAATCCAGTAAAAAAGCGTCCAATGTAAACAGCCCAAAAAACAACCAAACAACAACCAAAAAAACCCCACCAAACATATATGCTCATTTAGAGTTATTTTTATTCTTGCTCCCATTCAAGTATGTACCAATGTTTTATAGAAGTTATGCGGAACCCTCACCTCCAGTTCTGGCAGCTGCTATACACAAGTACTCAAGAGGTCAATTCTAAGACTTTGAAAACGTCATCTATGTATTCCTTGTCTGTCTAGCCATTGGATGTCCCCTTATTCCAGCCAGAGCTGTGCACTCTCCTCCTCACACTTTCTTAGTCAAATCTGTCTCTGGTTTCATGAATGAGTCTCTCCATTCAATATTATTAATATGTAATGTAAGAAAACATTGAGTTAATTAGCACAGAGAACCTGAAAACTTAAGGCAAACCATACACATCAATTATTTTAATGAACAAGCAGGTGCAATCAAATCAAACATAAAAGCGTTGTGTCAAGGCATGGTTGGTGTGGTTGGTGGGAGTCTTTTTTTTTTTCCTTTCTAAACAAGAGAGAAATGCATTTTGCACGTATGACAAAATATTCTTGAGAAATATCATGGACTCATTTACACCTGACCATCTCTTCCTTTTTTGCATCTACTGCACATGGTTCAAGTAACAACCCTATTTGGGCTCTCAGTACTGCAGAAACAGGGGCAGGGCCATGCTGTCTGACAACAGGAAAGAGGCTCCAAGGGGTGGATATAACACTGTCATCCACATCCATCTTTTAGAAGAATCCAGAATTGCCACTAATTTCAAAGAGCTCTTCTCCCAGAGAACAGATCTTCAGAATACCATACACAGCCAATTTTCTACCTAGACACCAGCCCTCACACTCTAAACCACCCTGCGTTAGCTTTTCAGCATGGTGAAAAGTGCTATTTTGAAGTGTATTTTAGATATGAATTTAGACTAAAAGTGACACAGAAATGTTAAAACTCCTCAATACAGTAATGAGTAAAAAATTCAGTCTTCATCAACCAAAGAAAAAATAACTACTTCTAATATATTATGAATACCTTAAAAGCATCAACATTTTTGTGAATTTGATGTTCATTCAGAAGAAACTTAAGGCTAGAGAAGTTATACCTAATGTCCCAAGGACATATTCAAGGCAGCAGGGAGTCTGCAAAAAAGTGTCCATTGTCTCAGTGCTAAAAGGGATAGAAGGGACTTAAAGAGATACTTCAGCCCATCCTTTGGAATTCAAATACAAATACATACACACATATACAGAGGAGGATTGCATATATATATATATATATGTATGTATATATATTTGTGTGTGTATACAGAAACAAAATGGAGAAGACTGCCTAAACCTGAGCTCTTTTTCTTAAAAATTCAGCTCAATTTTTTTAAATTAAATTAACCAATTATATTTAAAAGGTTTATGACCAATTTGATTTGAAACACTTACTTAAAAATCTTCTGATTTTACGATTCACCAACTTCTTTGGAATATTGGCCTTAAAAAAAAAAAAACCCACACCATAAATATGATGAACACCACATTTTAAACAAATAAAAAAAAATGTAAATATTTATATTTCCTTGAAAGGCACAAGAAAGAAAAGTAATGAAACCTCTGCAAGAATGGAAATACTGTCCTTTACTCAGGAACATTTTGGAAGCTCATAATTTGCATAGAATTCCAACTCCCATTTACTAAGAAATTGTCCACAGTAAAGAAACTGCTTCACATATCCAATTTTATCATCCACTCATTAAGTATCACTATTTGTTAAAGTGTTGCTCTGGAACATAAACAGTCACCAAGTACCCCTTCTTCATAACTCCTTGACTTATTTCTTCCAGGGTATTCATCTGGTCTACGTCATGCTAAAAGAACACCCAAAAGCGAAAAAGCAGAGGAGGCAAAGATTAAATTGAAGAAAAGATGTCCTTAGGCCAAGTCATACGGCAAGATCCACAATATCGTACTGCTGACAATGACAATTATAACTTGTCAGTTAGCAGCAAGTTTCCTGTCTGCTCCTAGAAACAAGTTAATAGGAAATGACTGCTTGGATCCACACTTCTCAAGTATCATAATTTCTGTTTCATGGATCATACTAACATAAAAAATTCAAAGTACCTACTGTCATCAGGTAGACACAAAACATTGCCCTCATTATTACTCATGTCCTCCCATATGTTGATTTGACTTACCACACTTGCTGGTGAGATGGGTTGTGGTTCAGATACTTATGGCCGTCAGTGTCACTTTCCAGTAGACCTCAAAAAATTGGAGCCTTGAGTCCAGACATCTTCACCAAGAGTTTTCTTCAGCCCATGAACAGATTTCTAATCCCATGGTGAGATGATGAAAATATCTCTACTGTATGGACTGCTATTGCTAGTAGAGTGAGGCTCACAAACCCCACCCTTTCTAACACTGGGGTTGAAGATATTGTTCTGCTGAGACAAAATTAAGAGCCCTTCCTACTTCTAAGGGTACCAGTGAAGTACAGTTTATACATATAAGCATCTTCCATAGACTGCATCACCTGGTGAAGAAAGGAAATTCAACATCCACAGAGCACGGGTTATGTGAACATGGTTCTGTGTTTCTGAGAACACAGTTTAGGACCTGAATTTCTACTGTTTTCTCTTTGGTCCTGGCATAAAAAGAGCCAACACAGCAGGGACTTGTAATGAACAGGTAAATCCTCCGGTCCACTCAACAGGCAGTGCTGGTAGACCTTCACATCCTTGCTGCTGAGTGCTATGGAATCAAGTAGCCATAAAGTTAGAAAAAAAATCAAGCTGGCAGAAGCCAGCAGAGCTTCAGGAGCAGACTTCCCGGGCTGACTGACTATTTGCTCCTGTCCTCTTCCACCTTTCCCTTTGCTGTCTATTCGCATCATCATTTCTGCAGCTGTTTCCATTTCCATTCTCCTGTGCTCTATCAACAACCCTTCTTTCCTCAACTGTTATTTCACCTTTCATCTCTTTACCTTTTACTATTATACAGTGTAACCAATCTCCAGTTTATCTATTTTGTCCGTGGATAAATTGTGAAATATTTATTTATTGATATTTGTTTCCATCTCATATATTAAAAAAAAAAAAAAAAAGGAATTGCCTAAGGATGATGGTTGCATGTCCTGCTAGTCTGGCAAAAAGTCTTGCAAAAAAAACTTGCATTAACATTACATCTCTAGAAAAAGTGTTTCGCTGTAATTCACAAAACGCTTTTGTCTGCTATCTGTGGACAATCTCATAATTTACGGAGAAGGAAACTGGTGTGGATACATAAGCTCGGTGGTACTTGCAGATCTGGAAGGAGAAACAGTATCAGGTGTCCTGATGAGAAATCAGGCACCAAGAGAGCCTGATCAGCCAATAATCAAAAACAGAGAGTTCTTCAGAAATAGCTTGGAATATAGCCATAGAAGTCACTTGACACCAAATGTGCAGTAATACATGCACTGTAAAGCAAAAGACTGGCTGCTGTGCATAATACACAAGCAAAAGTAGAAGGTAAAGTCATGAACCAGCTTTGCAGACAGTCCATCCAGTTGTAGACTTCAATGTGTATGAGAAAGAGACTCTTAATTGGGCAAGTGAACCAGAAATCTATGAAAAAGAACCAACATTCAAAGAGTATGTGCTGGTGAGAATGGAAATGACTGGGTGCATTTGTAAAACAAAGAGAAGCAGAGGATAAGGAGAGCAGAATGTGACAGCTCACAGACAACAGATGGGAAAAAGCCTCACAGCCTCTCTTGAGATACTTGCCTTCTTGGCATAAACCACTGGATAGGGGTAATTCAGCTGGGGAAACAACTACATTCACATGCTTAGAGGAGACGTCAATTGTGACACTTTTTAAAAAAGAAACAAAAAGTAGCAAAAGTAACAATACCCAAAATGGGTCTTTTCCAAGGTGTTTGACAAATCTGCCTAGGGACAACACAGTATCATAGATGGTTTTGATTAGTTCCTCCATAATATCACAGAAATTGCAGTTGACATCAAGTCCAAAGAAGGTTTAAAAGTCATTTTACTGCTATTAACAACAAGCTTCACTTCAAATAAGGGAATGGGTTTGAATGTTGTCTCAGTTTTTTCAGTCAAATACTGAAGAAAACACTTGATAGCTTTGAACAGCCCATCTGCAATCATGTGGTCTATGTGTTCGGTGTCGAATTTCCATTCATCAGAAAGAGGATCTGCCTGGAGCAAATACTGATTGTCCTGGAAATAGTAATTTAGAGAATCAGTAACAGGGGTTTAGAATTGCTCTTCCCAGTGCGGATTTCTCATCCCAGCTAACTGATCAGTCCAGGAATAAAGGAATTCTCACTTTGATGAAGAAAAGCATTCCCACTATTTACAACATAATTACCTTTTCATTGTAACTTTTACAAGTACATCTGGAACTAATTACTGAAAGCTATTTCCCTTTGGAGTTAGTTTTGCATCAGTAAGTGAAAATATTTGAAAACAGTTAAACTTTTACTTAATCCTGGTTTTCCTAAGTATTTACACTTATTTAGCAGCAATAGCTACTCCCAGGACAAAATATTTACTGGGTCTACTATCATGTAGACTATCTGGTGGATCTTTTCCACCATTTCTGGAATCATATTCTATAGTTTGAACACTGTTGTTCGGGTTTTGGCTTTTTTTGGGAGGGGAGGGGGGCTTGTCATCAAAGGACAGAAGAAAGGATTTCTACCAATTTTTTCTTGACAAAGGGATTTAACTCTACCTATTCAACATCCAGCTTAACATTATGCTTGAATGTTCAGATTCTCTCATCCAAATTTTAAACAAGGTCTCCCTGTCTGCTCATTACAGCCCCAGAGATCTGCACTGTGCCAAGCCAGAAGTAGGCATCAGTTGTTTGTCAAAACTCTCAAATTCATGTATTCTACTTCTCTTTGCAGCATGGTCTTCCACAGCCTCTGGCACAGCTTTGTAATTACAGTTACATTTGCAGTATAAAGAAAATAAGAAAAAACTCTTTGACTAGATTCCTTCCTTCTTTGTTCAGACTATTTAGTCAAGAAATCCTGATAAATCAGTCGTACCAAAACTGAGCTTACCTGTTACACTGCAATAAACCACTGATCTTTCCTCTTAGGAAAAAGAAAAGGACAAAAAAATCAATCATACTTGAACTTCAAATTTTAAAAACATCTAATGTCAGGTTCTTCGTAAATTCACTCTTGCTCTTATTAAATCAACAGTCTGCATCTTAATTATACATTAGTAAAGAATCTGGTTTTCAGCATAAACAAAATGTGCCAAGGTATAGCCCCTAAGACCGAACATTTCTGCCTCTCTATAAGACGGGTGACTGTCCAAAAGGAGAACAGGTTTCTCTGTGCTGCAGCTCCTCCTTTGTCATTCTCCCATACCTTCCATGTGAAATACTTAGATCTTAGTTCACAGGTGATGCAGCCATACTGGAACAATTCTGAATATGGATGTTACCCTGTTTCAAAACTTGATGATATCAGCTTGTTCCTGTTGTATAATAATCTGTTTAAGCCCTAGGAAAGTCTATTTTACTGGCTGTGCATATGCAGACGAGCACTATTTTAACTAAAAGCAGTCCAACATCACAACCTTTAAAAGGGCCATATTAACTTCTACAGAAAGATCCAATATGTGTCAGCATGGTTCCTTAGATGCCACTTCCATTCAGGAGGAAGAAGTCCCATTAAGTAATTTTTTCGTTTGTTTCTAGAGGGGAGGCTACAACACTTCCAGTCAGTGATCACTACAGTAATGACAGTAGTTTTGTCAGTATACATCTCTGGGAACTGGACTAAAATCACCAATAGATTTTATTCCAGTCCCTGAAAGCATTCTTTTCAGCTTACTAAGAGGAGAAGTTTCATAATCTATTGCTAGTCTCATAAACCACTTATGCTTGATTTCATAAATTTCCTGATGTGAGGAATTAGTTCTGTCCACACATTTACAAATTAATGCACCAGGATTCACCCTTTTGTATTCAAAGAAAAGCATACAAATACTTAAGGGAGTGGAGCACCTCCCTTATGAAGAAAGGCTGAGGGAGCTGGGTCTCTTTAGTTTGGAGGAGACTGAGGGGTGACCTTATTAATGTTTATAAGTATATAAAGGGTGACTGCCATGAGGATGGAGCCAGGCTCTTGTCGGTGGCAAACAATGATAGGACAAGGGGTAATGGGATCAAGCTGGAACACAAGAGGTTCCGCTTAAATTTGAGAAGAAACTTCTTCTCAGTGAGGGTGACAGAGCACTGGAACAGGCTGCCCAGGGAGGTTGTGGAGTCTCCTTCTCTGCAGACATTCAAAACCTGCCTGGACATGTTCCTGTGTGACCTCACCTAGGTGTTCCTGCTCCAGCAGGGGGATTGGACTAGATGATCTCTTGATGTCCCTTCCAATCCCAAACATACTGTGATACTGTGATACTCCATAAGACTACAATGTATGATTAACTAAAAACTACAAAGTAACAAGAATCCAGCCGACAAGATAATAGGGAAAAATATTTTAACACAGTTTGGTTTTGGTCTAGTGTAGTTGAAGACTTGAAGATATTATTATGGTTATGTCAGTTTTCTAGTATGTCTAGTATGTATATTCACACACATCTGTCAAAAGAATCTTCTTTATTTACCTTGTAAAGTGTGTTTCTCTTTCAATATGAGAGCACTGCAATTGCTTGGTGTTAGAAGGACATTCTAAAATCCCAAGATAGAGGACCCGCTGAAGAAACAGCAGAAAGCTACAGAATCACAAAATATTTTGTTATTCAGAAAAAGGCAATCAGATGCTAACTAAAAGCTTTCTCAAGTTACCACTTCAGGACTACAGAATTTACTGAAGCAGTAATCCTGAAAGCAAGAGCTACAAGTCTTTGCCATCTGTAGCCTGCATTTCTAGTCACTTAATTTAGATCCCATGTGCAATATCCTTTTTAAAAAAATGAAATCTAAATAGCATTTATCTTATTTTAAACTACTATTAATGTTTCTCATGGTCATGTACTGTGGAGCAAATACGCAATCGTGTTACACTTTTTTGTACCCTGAAGTAAAAATGTATGAAATCTGATACATAACTTGTGCTTATCTCTAGAACAAACCAGAATTTTTATCATAAAACAAGATATTTGCTAAAACAATTAAAAGAAATCCTTACTGTTATGCACTGAAATTTCTTATTGTGTCACTTTATTAAAATTACTTCATACCATCCAAATTCCAGAGAATTATTACATAGAGGTCTGAGGTACAGTGAATGTGTAGTTCCTGTGTCCAGCAGAGGTACATTTCTTCATTATATCAATCCATCCATTCCAATACTCCCACATTTTTGCAAAACAGGATTTGATTCCTCTATCCACAAAATTCTGAAGAGACAAAAGAGATTTCACCTCAATGTCATTTCTAAGTACACAGTGAGACTATAACCTCAGAAAGTGCCTGAAGTGTTTTAAGCCCCATTGTACAATGTTTTACAGCAATACTTAGAGATGATTGATGTGCTTGAAATGTGTTCTGTGCCTGAGAAGCCTCTTGTAACTCCTGAGACCATTTTAAACTGCCGGCAGTCACTGGCATGTTTTTGTAAAGTGCGTCACATCCATTTCTTAACCTAAATGAATGGAAACATTTCTGGTGATAGACTGCCAGTTTTACCATTGTATAAGCTGTGCATAAAACACCAAGTCCACTTGCAGTGACTAAAGAGGTAGCAGCTTCAGATCCAAAACACTCCGTTTCTGGGCAAAATACCCAAGAGTTCCCTGGGACAAGTTATAGTAGGTGACAGAGGAGTTTCTGGTGCTCCACAGAGATGCTTTCATTCTCCCCTCCATGAAGCATCTGTCGGAGCATGGCCTCCTGGCTGCAAGCAAATCCAGTTGTCATTTAGGAATCTCAGTGGCTTTTCCAAAAGGACATGGAAAGGCAAATGCACTCCCAAAGCCTGGAGGATTGCAGGATATTCGTTTGCCAAAACTTCAGCAATAAACATATGGATAGGAGTAAAAAGTGGGCTACAAACACAAATAAGGACAATCTTGTATAGTCGTGAGGCCCACAAGGGGAGAGATCTGTCAGACTCCATGTGGTATGGCACCATGCAGATCTTGACCCTAAGAGCATTCTGAAGTCTGATTTCTGCTGTAACTGTCAAGACAGCCAGTCGCTTTCTTTAGATTTTTCTTACAGAGAGCAAGTTACTTCGTATTGTGTGAAGAAATTTCCCTCTCTTCCACGTGATCCTGCTGAATCCAAAGAAATCAGGAAAAAAAAATACAGTGAGGAGGATACTTACAAGACTGATTCAATGCTCATGGAACAGTTTGTAAAAATGATAGAGCACCCTTTGAGAACTTTATGAGCACACATTTCCATGTTTGTCACTCATGTCAAAGTATACCTGTAATTGCTTATATAAAGATGTGCAGATCTGAGCTTTTAGAGACAGGAAATAGAACCAAAATGTCACTGGCTACATCAGCTTTCTTGTATGTCTATACAATCTTTGCTGTAATTATTTTCCATTGGGATTCTAAAGAACTAGATATGGCCTGTCAAATTTTTGTCTAACTTCATTTTATCCTTTAAGTATTTTGCTTTCACTGAATTTCATCAGAAGGTAATTTGGTTGTGGAAAAAAAAAAATGTCTGAGCATCTGCATATTCATTTTAAAGTGGAAACTTAACATAATTTGAATTTCAATGAAATAAAATGAGAAAGTATTCAGATTTCAAGTATTTTTAAATTTCTCATGAACATTTCAGCAGCCACCAGAACTTGTGGTTTGGTTCACAAAAGCATCTGCCTTTTAAAATCTCACTGTTTCCTGCTACTACTGCTACTCTCTCAAGTTACTTTTTATAGTATTTCCTTTTTCAAATCCCACTGCAGGGAGAACTGATCTGCCGTACTCTTAAGTATGATGGTTGCATTTCCACCCAGACAATAGGTATCATTATAAACTTGATAGTAAAGAGGGAATTTACAAAGTAACTTCTAAAGTCAGCATATTGGCCAGAAGAATTGGCAAAATATCACAAATCCTCTGAATGCTACAGTAGATGTCCTCAGAATGAACTAAATCATCAGATTCCCATGAAATCTGCTTGTAATCAAGCTAGAAATACTATGAAAAACTGCCTGCTTCATGACATTTCAAGAATTCTGATCTTGGTTTTGTTTAGAAGCCAGAAGTGCTAAACTTGACAATTCATGAAAATGAGCAATGTTCTAAAAACCATGGCAGCATTTTGAGAAGATCAGAGAAAATCCACTGCAGGTTTATTTTGAGTTCTGTTCAGCTTTCTCCTAAGTCATTTGGCTAATTCCAGTATGTGTGGAAATATGCTTTCTCACTTTTCAATTACCTTAGAAGGGGAGTTATTTGCCATACAAAATTTCATCTCTTATACCTTAGAAACTGCTGGCTTGAAAATGAGGATGCTGTTCTAAGCATATTTATGTTTCTTTCAAGGAGAAATTATTTTTAATTTTTATCACCAGGGTGTGAAAATGAACAGGAAAAAAATATTACTTCTCTTGTTAGCATATAGTAGATACACAAGGGTGTACTTGCAGAACAGTGATTTCACTAAAAACACAGCACAGCAGAAAACAAAATAAGCCCTTGGAACTAAACTCCTATGAAAATAAAGCATGTGTCTAACAGAGAGAAAATTGGTAGGTATAATCCAGGAAACATTCCTGAGACTGCATATAAAACTGTAAAGAATTAAAAAAAAAAAAAAAGGTAATTGAAAATGTCTAGCTAATTACTTAAAACTTATGCCAAACACCAATCCAAATCAAATATAGCTCTCCTGGGAAAAAACAAAACAAAACACAGCAAAAACAAACCAAAAACCACTGAGAAGTAATTATATTATTAATAAGAGAAATTACAGTAATTAAATTAATAAATAATAAAATCAGAGTATATTAATGATTAAAATTAAAAATAATAATTACGTAAAAGTAATAAAAGAGGGGAGATTTTCCCTGCTTATTGTCTTTGATTCCCAAAGATCTCTTTGTAGCAGGCAATTTCCATTGACAGAACAACAAAATTGGGATAAAAGCTGAAAGAAACTAGTGGCAAGCCTTTCCAGTAGGTTACTAAATATTTGCAACTTTGGAGAAATTCATTGAACAATAAATAAAGAACAGCAATCTTATTCTAAAACATCTTCTTCTAAAACCTGCACGTTTCCCAGAAGTTATTTTGTTAAAATAACTTCTGTTTCCCTAATTGATTGCTTTTTTTTTTTCTTTTGGCTCAAAAAGTAAACTACAAATTGCATTAGGAACTGTATCACAGAACCCTATTTTACAGGTACATTTATTGCCTCTTCATAAAGAAGATTAATGTTTTGTGGGAAATGTAATGGCATTAAGGGATTATTAAGAACTGAATGGTGGGAACAAATTTAATAAGGCTATTAAAAAATTGACTACTGGAAAACAAAAATAACAGAAGAACCTAGGTACCTTTAGTATGAATGGAAGAAAAATGAACACAGGAGAACATCTGTCTGTTTATATACATAAAATATGTATGAAAATAGATACACGGATTATTTCTACAACTGATTACAAGGATAAACCTTATCTTTGCTCAATTTGTAGGGGTAGTTCTGAAAGACAGTTAAGAATGGTGGCTGGAACAGCACTGTGAAAGACTCATATCTCATGCTGCTGGAAATCAGACTAGACAACATGCTCCAAAAATACTTTTTAAGAAGGCATGAAGTACTTGGGGGAGGATGGCGAAACTCTCTAGCTTCCATTAATTCTTAACCCACTCCAAAACACAGAATGCTGGAAATAGTGATCTATAAATGTGAAGAAACACTTTGAAGCCACATTGTGAGACAGTGCTGCAGCCTTGCAAGTGGCATTAGACAAGAACTGATGGTCTTTCAGATATCGTCCTCAGTAGCTCTTATACTACAATGGGGCAAAAGCCAGCGACACAAAGCTCCAAGGAAACCATTCTGGCAGGAAATAAAACAACTGTCCTAAAGGACAGGACAACCATTGTCCATAGTTTCCCCACATACCCAAATAATTTCAGAGATCTTGGTGGACAGGGATGACAAAAATTCTTTTTTCCCCCAAGCTGATTGCACCCCTCATTTAACATCACTTGGAAAAAATGCTATAGGTGGTAATCCTAGGAATTCTTAACTGTTGTGCAAATGCCTGTTGAGACTGCGACAATCCAGTTTGTTCATTGGAACACAGTCCAAAGTAAGCCATCTTACTATGTAAATGTAGTTATAATTCTTCCCACGATACTATAGGACATGGCACCGAAGCTACCACTTCTTCAGATGTCAAGTCTGCAAAAGACAAATTACAGATGCCTTGTGGACAACTTCAAGAAATACAACCAAAAAGTTTATAGTGTGATTTTATATAATTTTCTCCAATAACATGTTTGCTGTATTTGAATATGAATTACCAGCAGCAGCCTCAGTTTCTGGCAGTTTGCAGTTAAATATCTCATAAAAGCTAACTCACTTGTTCTGTTCTGAACTCACTACATTCATGCTGACAGCCCAAATTACAGTATTTTATTATATTGCATCTTCACTGTGTATTTTATTTATCTCTGTTGTGCCTTCTACTTTTTGGCATCTATTCAAAACCTTTACCTGTGTTCTCCTGCTGTTTGTCCTTCTGGCAAACTGTTCTGGGCTTTTTTGTAGCTTCTTTTGCTTTGTACTCAGAGCAATATCTTTTACTTTCATATGCTACAAAGTTCATTAGTTTAGAGAGCTTATGCAGTTTCTCAATGACACCAAATTGTGCTTCTGAATTGCTACACAGCTGGAAAGATAGCTCATGTATTAAATCACCAATTTTGATAACCTGTGAAACACTGCTCATAAATATGCTCCTTATGGCATAAAGCCAGCCTAATTTAGCAGTTAATTTATTTAAGTGAAATGTCACAGTTACTTATAAGCAATTCACAATTCAACTGGTTTTCACAGTGTCCATTTACTGTTTGTTAGAACTTCATATCTTGGTTCTTTATGTCTCTTCACAGGTTCTGATCATATAGCATCCATTAAAATTGGAACTTTTCATGGAGCATCTAAGTTTGCTTCCTGCTCTAATAGGTACATTGACTTCATTGTTTCTGAATTGCCTTGAAAAAGGATGTTTTTCCTAGATCTGAAAAGCTTTAACAATTAATGCCTTAATTTGGCAATACATTACATTGTGTAGCTCTTCAGAGTAAGTACTTTGTCTTCAATTAACTTTGGTTTTACTCTAGAGCCTGAGATTGTGACCCAGTCTCACCATGGGCATAAAATGACCTGCTTCTATTCACTCCAACAGTCACAGAGATATGAACAGTTAAAGAGCCTTGTTTAGTGACACTTGACTTTTCCATTCTTCATATGCATTGCAAAACCTTGTCATCTTTTTAATGTTTGCAGAGAGAATTTTATCAACAGCTTTTTCTTTTTATTTATTTGCTTTCCTCTCTGAAAGACTATTTCTAAATAGCAGCTTTTGGGAAGAGAGCTTTTATCCATTTGTGTTTGGGTGAGATTTTATAAGAGTCATAAGCACCTGTGTCCTGTAAAACTAAAAGGAATGTAGGTGGTAATGGCCCTCTTTCTCCTGAAACTTCATACCACAGGTCTGAAATCTTGTATATCGGAAGTTAATTAGACAGAACTTGAATCGACAATGTTTATATCAGAGAAAGTCGTATGTTTTACTGTCATACTTTTATGAACTGGTGAGTTATTTTTCTGAACATATCTGCTGAATAAAAAAATACGTGCTGTAAAGATCTAGCTTCTCTCTGTGCCGATTACTTCCATCAGAATCACCCTTCCTCAATAGAGAGTTCAAGCTGCTGATGTTCCTCAGGCAGCCATATCCTATCAATCATCTGCTTTGTCCCTTAACTACAGTACAATGTCCATTTTCTCCCATGTTTTTCTTTTGCTGCCACAGCTCTGCATCTCCCCTTCATTCTGTCACTTCTCCATCACATGTGGTATGTTTGTATGTTTATATAAACTGCTTCTCCCACCTCTTGATTTTATGTTGCTTCTACTTCTATGTTTGTTGTACTTGTTGGGATACATCTGCACAGTGCTGATGGTAAACCTCTCCTGTCTCAGCAGGAAACGGCTCCCCACAGCAATCATACCTGACAACTTTCTTTCCATTTTCCTTCAGCTTCTCAAGAAATTGTATTTTCTGAAACCCTACAAATTCACCCTTAGAGTTTTGCTTAACTCAGTGTATTCAAACACCTCTTTTCCATCCATGTTGTTTTGCATGATGTTTTTCATTTTGTTAGATATTTCTCTCATTTGTTCATATATTATTTACTCTGGTACTTCATATTTTTCTTCACTATTTTGATTGTTATTTTCTTGAAAACTTCCATAGTTCATATGAGATCAAGGTACACAACTTCAATCAACTTTAGCAGCTCCCATTGATTTCCATGTGAGTTTTGTGGCTAACTCCCTGGCAACTCTGAAAATACAGCATCTGATGGGTATAATTTATTTTTTGTACCTTCTTTCAACAGGATTTTAGAATCACTTATTTAAAATAATATTTTAAAACATTTTTCTGTTTTTGTGATCTCACATTATTGTGACTTTCAATAGCCAAGAGACCAAAGAAGACATTTTCATCTAAGTTAGAGTATTTGAGCTCTGCACATCCAGATTCAGAACAAATTAAGAAAGATTAGTCATTTCCCCTTGAGTCACAGTCAAATTTTGCCCTTGCTTTTATTATTGCAGTCCATGGTGGTCTCCTCTCTTCTATTACAGATGAACACACATATTGAATAATGAATAAGTCTGCCATCAAAAATATGCAAATCTTGTTCTTCATTTCAGTATTTGGACATATCAATTTCAATTTCCTAAATCCCCTCTTCTAACTGGAGCTTTTAATGATGCTAAGACAATTACCTAACTCTACCAGACTGCCTATTGTTCATCCAATAGAAACTCCTATTTTTACTAGAATGTCAAACTATTTCTGTAATTTTTCATGTATAATTTCCTTATTCTTCCACAGTGTTTCTGTGCCTTAAGTAGTAGCCATGGTGTCTACAGCTAGAAGACAAGGAAGCTTTGTCTGAAAAAGTAATGTATTCTTATAGACCATCTAATACAACTACAAAGAACAGGTGAGCTTTTAGGCTCATAACTCCTTCCTCTATATCTTAATCTCGTGTTCTTTCCAACAAGACTCAAATCCATTGTCACACTTTGGCCACCAAAAAAAAAATGTCCTATACTTCCACCTTCTTCATGCATCTCCAAAAGCAGTTTCTCCAAATCTGGGCATTTTTGTACCTGTTTTTCATTCCAGACATCAAGCCAATGCTCACATAGCTACAATTGCTAGTCCAATTG
Source organism: Columba livia (assembly GCF_036013475.1). NCBI lineage: Eukaryota > Metazoa > Chordata > Aves > Columbiformes > Columbidae > Columba > Columba livia. The sequence continues at coordinate 22,616,664 of NC_088608.1, forward strand.
AAGACAGCAGGTTTTAGCTACTTCTGATATTTGCTTTTAAAGTCAATCCAGCAGTTTACGAAATATGAAACTGAACATTAGAAATACCTACCATAAATGAGAAAGGGAAGTCTTTATTCAAAGCCAGACTGTGATTATCCTTTGTGTAATTTCAAAGCAAAAAAATAGCAGAAGGATTTTATATCATAATATACCGGCAACCAACTGCAGCTGTGATCCTGAATGCTTCCTGTGGAGCAAAAGACCAAGGTGTTGGCAGAGCCCTGAGTCGCCTTCCAGACCAGTAAGGAAGCTGGCTGAGAAGAGAATGCAGACTCTAAAAAGGCCAGGGTACTTTGATGCACAAAAGTTTTTGCAGCCCCTGTTTCAGAGAGGTAATACATACAGTATCACTTACTGTGGGCAAAGAGCAGGATTACAGTCACTGTCTACCATTGCTTCTTAGTCAAATAAGCTGTGATCAGAGTCAGGGTCACCATATGTCCCTGCATAGATTTGCAACCACAACAACTGATATGATATAAATCTTGTCTTCAAAATACTGCAAGATTGTGTTGTAAACAGATTTTCAGTTATTAGCATTGATTTTTAGTTGAGGCTAAGGAGATATATCTCACTTGTCCATATTTTTCAGATTTTCTTTCGCCACTTTTTCTTCACTAAGGAGACATTATCTCCATGTGAAAGAAAGCTTTACATAAAGTTGAGAGCAGTTGTCCAGCAACGAAAGTCTTGAGCATTAAAAAAGAATATTTGCCAAAAATTATTAATTTCCCAACATTTTATATTTAATTACATGAAGGCTAGAAGCTAGACATGAACCAAATACAAATAAATTTTAAAAATCAAGCTGTTCAAGCACACACACACTCATACATAAAAGAAAATAACAAACCTGCATGTGTGGGAAACAGCCTAGCCGTATTCTGCTACCCTTATTCACACTATGTCAAATTTTAGCTCTGAGTCCTGAAAATTGCTTAAGGCAGCTAAGTTTTCATTGGAGGCCTGCCTGGACCATTTTGCAGGATCAGGGCCTGAAAACTTATCAAATGGTCCTACCAACATGAATTACACTAGTTCAAAGTACAATTCTAATTAAAATTAATCACAGCACGTACTCAAATATTTATTAAAATGTTTCTCAACCTAGTAATTTCAGACTATAGAATTTTGAGATATGAAATAGATTAAATATTTTACCTTAGAAGCAGATTCCAGTCCTTTTGAAACCTGAAATGCAGGATTTAATATTGTTCCTGAGTGGTGACTGTTCATCTGCCAAGTGAATCTCACATAATGAGAGAGCTTCCTGCATTAAAAATGTATGGAAAGTTACGTCTCAGAATTCAATTACAAGTATCAATACTTGCTATTCAGAGCAACAGCTCCAAAATAAAGCTCTTTAATTTCAGATTATAATTGAAAGTGCGACCAAATTATTGTATGTTCTGTCACTTTTGGCACCACTGACAAATACAAAACTAATCCTGTACCTGCTACTCACATTAACACTAATGCAAGTAATCCCATTTAAATTAAGTATGTGTAAATAAAGATTATTAATGTAAGTAAAAATCACAAGATAGGGTGGATAAATCCCCTGAAATTGAATTTATTTAGTTTCTTTCTGTAAGATATGTAGTTTCAATGCCCAGTTTAAGCTAAAAGTACAACTGAGAATACAAGACCCTAAATAACAGATACTGCATATAGAGTGTAAGTAAGATAATAACATCAAAAGAGCATCTAAGTAAGAAAATGTTTTAAAAAATCATATCACCATTCACCTTAAAAAGGGCTGAAAAACAATGCTAAGAATAAAAAACAGTTAGATTTAGACTACAGTTTTCCAAGGTGCTGGCTACTTTCAAACCTTTGCATGCTTAGGATCTTCTCATATACAGTTCCACAATCAGTAGTGGACCATCCTAATGATACTTCTGCCGTATAACCAGGAATTTGAGGAGCACAGCTGAGCTGGTGAGGAGAGGAATTCACTTGTGTAGACTCAGAGCTTGCTTCCCAGTCAGCTTTCCATGATTTCCAGTCACTCTGAGCCATCAGTTATGCCTTGATCTGTCATGGCAGCAGCTGGAATTCTTGCCAGCCCTTACTAACAGCCATGTGAAACCACCACTCCGTCAAATGGCAAGGTAAAGACAGTTTGTAAGGTAGAGTTTTGTGGATTGACTCCCCAATCTGTGTCGTCACCCTCAGAAGGATAAGTACTTTTATACAATTTGTTTAAAAAATAAGCAAGCTGTATCTGGGATCAAGTGTGTGTCTTCTGTGCAAAAGTAATAATCACATTTCACCAAAAATTGAATAAGTCTATAGTGTAAATGAAGGACTCCCTGAGCACACATTAGCAAGAGAGACCATAGCAATCTATCATTTCAATGATCCCTGAACAACAGAATCTGTAAGTAATTTTGATAGAACAGATTGTGACAGCTTCATAGGAGTTATTACAAGTTGCTTAGGCAAAAATCTTCAGAATAAAAAGAATCAAAATAAGCTGTAGGCTGTTGTGTCAGTTCACATATGATCACACATTGAAAGTAGCCTTGCTAAGATCAGTGAAAGAGTTCACCAGAACAAAAAGACACAGTGATGGAACAGGACTGACTAAAGTGTCACATATGAGCTAACCATACTGAGAAAACAAAAAGCAGATTTTGTTGTTAAATGAAAACATAAATAAAGCAAAAGGTTTTCTTTTCATCTTTCTGAAAAAGCGAAACTAAGCACTGTACTCCTCATCATATATAAAAATAGTATGCACACACATACGTTAGCTTGACTGGCCTCCCAGACAACCTACCAATCCTGTGAGTTAACTGTGTAAGAACAGAAAAGTCTGGACCTTTTGTTTTTATGAGAAGATAAGCCCAAGTTATTAATTAATGGCATAGTCTGGTATAGGTGGAAGTAGGTGTACTGTCATTATTTGGGTTATAAACCTTTTACCTTCAGCTCCTTCATTTGTCCCTGTACATCATCTTACACAGAGATAGTCACAAGAAACTTGCCAAATAGAACAATGTTAAAAAACTGCAACTAGCTTTCTCCCTGAGGAACAATTCTGCTTTTAAGAAAATGTTTCTCTATTTTACAGAACTCTCAGACAAGACACTTACAATGGAATACTTCAAAGACAGTGAGGGCAGATAGCAAAATATGGCTCTTTCCTCAACTTCTCTGCAGAAGAGCTAAGTTGCAGTCTGTGAAAGTGAATGAGTGGAATTTATCTGTCAGCCCATACCTGTGAATAGAAATAATTTAGAACAGTTCAGAAATATGCTTGTCCACGGTAATTTAGCCTTTCACATCAACACTTCTTTTACAACTGACATCAGTGTATCTTGTCAATAGAAAGATGTTTACATTTTGACAATTTTCATGGCTAAGAAAAACCCAAAACAACAACAACCACCACCACCAAAACAAAACAAACATACATACAAAAACCAACCAAACAAACAAACCCACCCCATCCCCCCCAACAACAACAACCAACCAACCAAAAAGCACAGAAATTTGAAAAAGACAAACTGAAAGGAAGAAAAATTAGAATGTCGATGCCCTAGTAAAAGGCCAGTTTTGCACTTACAATATGCTGCCTAAATTGCAGCATCCTGATGTTAAATAAATACTTCGTTCTGTTCCCTCTCCTCTGCTCAGGGATCACTCCCTGTGTAATGAAGAAAAGCAATTCAAACTTACACAGACCATTTCATCAGTACCTTATTGTGCTTGACAAAATCGAGTAATTGAGCCTACTTCTCTGTCCTACTGAGTTCAGTGGGAGCTTTGCCACAAGGTTCATGAGAGTTAGAGGTGTCTCAATTGCCAGCATGGTTGAGAAGTACAAATATGGTTTACAACAACTTCAATGCATGACAGGAGGCCTAGGCCACAAGTTTGTGTTCTGAATGCAGACCAGAAGCCAAAACCACCAAATGCTAACACACTGTGATAATGACTGATTTACCTAAATTGTGACACCTCTTTTCCACATTTTTGGAAACTCAGATGTGCCTCAGCATTATTAGTCACCAACTTCAAACAACTTTTGTAAGTAAAGCAAACTAAAAAAGAAGAAAGGCATATAACTTAGTAAAATATGATAATGACAAAACAACGTGATACATTGCGTATAACAGTTTCCTCTACAGAAAGAGCTCTATGGAAATGTTGCAGCATTTGTATTTACTAACCTGTTGTATTCCCGTGAGCTGTGTTTATTTCCCTGTGTTTGCCTTCCAACACCCATTAAACTCTGCCCTCATGCACTGAACACCTTTCCTCTCTGACTACCAGTCACTGTTTTCTACAGCTGCGAAGGTCAGTAGTTGGTGTGAAAAGCTTTAAGGAACAGCAGAAGAGTTTGCAACATCTAAGTTTCTTCTATCCTCTTTCACTAATAAAAAATGTTACATTTTGGTGACTTCAGCAAAAGTGACTTCAATCACTGTCACTGGCTTCATTCATGTGCCACCAACACTGGAAGACATCTTCTGGGTTTTTACCCAATAAATAGATGTCTTTGCTATAAAATGCAGATTGAGACAAACTAAAAATAACTTCCCACTTGGTAAACAGTTTGGTCTATCTACAAAATTCTAGCTTGGGTACCATTTTCATAATGCAGACAGTCGCAAACACATTTAGAAAACCGCAATCCAATAGCAATTAAAAAAAAAAAAAGGCCAAAAAAAGTCAGTGCTATTGAATGTATTGAATGCAAACATGCAAACCTGATCACGTAGTGACTTCATCTTGCTGAAGGGAGGATTACTTGGTGCCAGGTCACAAGCTCAGTGCAGACACAAAAGTGAGACTACAGCAGTTTGGGTCAGATTTAAGAATTTAAGTCTTCTTTGAAACACCTTCACTGAAAATCCAACTGTGTTGTTTTCCAGATACAAGTTCTTCTGCTCTCTGCTTCAGGGCAGTCAAATGCAAGTCAGCTTTGGTCCAAAAACCCCACATTGTCCCAGTATATATTAGCTCAGTAAAAAAGAACCACTAATACAGCTGTGGAGCTTTCAGACAGAAGTTGTCTTCTGTCCAGAACTCAGAAGAACTTGTGTCCATTAAAATCAGTTTACACAGGCAGAGGCAGCTTGACTCGTTTGTAGTTAAATGTTCTTCTTCCTGATAACTTGGGAATCAATTTCACTGTACTAAAGCTACTTTTTGAAAACAGACTGTACAAAAAAAAGTATTATGGGACAACTTTGATTAATCAAATTTCAACTGCTGTGATCAAACCATTTCCAAAAGTAGAGTCCTTCTCCACAGCAACTGTTAATTACAGCCAAAATGTCCTGGCTTTCCTTGTCTCAAATGAAAAGACACATTGTTTTTCTGACAATTCATGCAGCATAGGCTGCACTATGTTCTCAGCCCACTGTTTGGGTTTTTTTAATATAAGATAGAAAATTCCATTTAATTTTGTATACGCATTAAATATTAAATTGATTACACTACCCAAATATACAACATTTCAAAAGCTTCATTAAACTGAGAAAAAAAACAGTGCAGAAACAAAGTCCTGCTGTTTAACAGCTTGCCCCTTTTCTAGGGCTCTAAGGAATTATCATCTTTTAATTATAAAAAGCATCCTTAAAATTTCTGAATGCATACATTTTGTTAGACATTTTTTATTCCTTCTTCCAGGTCTAATTTGAAAATTGCTGCAAAAACCCATTTCAGTTTCTAAAAATACATATAATTACTCCCATAAGGTTGAAATCTTACACTTCTATATTTCAAAGTATAAGACTCCAGTTAATCATATAGCTGTATATCAGCCTGTGATAGTGATGATATCCCTGTTAAAAAAAAAAAAAAAAAAGAGTAAAAAAACGTTTTGCTCTTCAGACCTTGATGTACTAGAATTAATACCTATTTCATTCTAGAAGTGCATGAAATACAGAAAAACTGACCAGAGGTGCACATGACTGTCAGGGCACATACGTAGTGGTATCAAGAAGATCTGTGGTTGAGTAAGCTGAATAAACGAAACAAACTTCTAGGGCAGGAAGGGAGGCAGAAGCAGCAGAATTTGGGGCTTTGAGAAGGATCTCTTGTTTTAAAAAAAAGACATGGGTTAGTATCAACCTGAAGGTAATTTCTTTCATTCTGAAATTTTTTTTTTTTTCCAAATTAATGAAAAATGCCATGACCAAAAAAAAAAAAAAAAAAAGACAGAAACCTTTTTGGTTTTCATTTCTCAAAACACAGTAATTTAACTTTAAAACAAAAAATACCACAACTGTGGCCAAATACTCAATATCAGATGATCTGGCTTTTTAAATCATTTGCTTTCATTTTTTCCCAACAAAAATGTTTGCCAACGTTGAGCACAAATTAGGAATGGTTTGAATCTTTCAAAGATCCTTTTTATGATGAGTGTGCTACGAACAGTAAAAAACGTCATCCTACCGTTAGAGCTATCTTTTCCTCAACATCATGCAAGACATAGTAAATATTTACATCATCATGCTTCACTCTACTCCCCTGTATAATGATATGCTGCCATACCTACACTGTCTTCATCTTAAGTCTGATTCATTAATGATTGTAAGGCACACTGAAGGGCTCACTTAAAAGCATAATATCAGAAACAGCTTTTTGCAAAGAGCATCATAAATGAAGTGTCATATAATAAAATCCAACTTGTCTATAAGAAAAGGTACAATTACATTCATATGTATTTCTTGAACACTAGAAAGAATGATATAAAAAGTTTTTAATCAACAAAAATGTACTGCTATCCATGTTTACGCAGAGAAGAGATCATTCCTTAATGATTCTGTTTTTAACATCTTATATTTGTGATCTGGAAGCCAAGTATAAAAATAGGCTTAAGCTAATCCTCACCATACACCAGACAAGTGAGGGTTAAGATCTGCATCTCTGCTTTGTTCCTGCTCCCCTATGGCAAGGTGCAGCACAGAGGCCTGGCTCCAGGTGATTCCATGCCATATGTGCTGCATTTCCTGCACATGCTAGGAGCTGACAACAGCATTTCCAGGTTTACAGCTAGTCTGATTTTCTTGCCTTTTGTCAGTTTAAGCCTGCCCCCTCCTGTTGTTTATACATTTTATTTAATTTGTGCCTTTAAATTTTTTTTTTTTTTAAACACTGAGAACAATTTAAAACATACAACAAAAATGCACAGGAAGGGAAAATGGAAGGATTCCCTGAATGACTTACAGCCAAATTCAGCCCTTTGGAGAATCTGCTCACGGAAGCATGAAATTTTCACAGATGTCTGGGTAGTGCAAGGGTAGCATGACTGACATGTTCTGCTGCCCTTGCCATTCAGAATATTTTTGTGGGTGGCTCTGAGTGTGGGAAGGGCTTGTCTTTCACAGCACTTCAGAACGCAAATCAGCATAGCCATTTTCAAAAGGGGAAGATATACACTAAAACCGCTGACCCACATGTGCTGAGCTTTAGCCTCTCCAAGTGGTCTTGCTGACTTAGAAGGGGCCATTTGTATGTGAAAGGTACAGCATTTGGCACAGGCTCAGTTGTGTGGTCAGATTTTAGGAGGTACACCAGCATTTTTGAGGCTGGTCCTGAGCTCTGCCTTGAAGGGGCAACATGAGGCATGGACAGGATGGGTCACGCTGCAGCAGTGCTCTGCAGAGCTCCAACAGCAGTGGTGCTGGCACGGGAAGGAGAAAAACAGGGAAACAAGACCATTAGGCTACAATTTTGAGGCTATTTTTGTAGCTGTGGTGCAGCATATCTTCTGCTGCAAGAACACCCTACATGCAAAGGGTGGTTCCTCACACACAGACCCTTCATGGAGCAAGCGTATTCACCCGGTTGGCAGAGGCAGTAAGGCAGGAATCACTGGCAGTAATTCTCTTCCAGCTGCCACTTCTCCTTGGGATTTGGCATGGCGATGGTCTAAGCACTGCCAGAAACAACAGAACAACAAGGTAAGTCCAGTGCTACAGACTAATCACTTCTCAGATTAATTTGAAAAGTAAAAGTCTACAAAAGCAACTAGAATTGCTAAACGTTTTGCATTTGTTATAATTACTGTGAACCAGATTTCCCCCTCGACAAATTTCTCTGTCCAAATCTCCCCCAAACAGGACAAAAAAAAAATCAAATAAATTCCATGCATAAGCCTATTTTTAGCAACAAAGTTACAAGTCTACAAGAACAAGCCTTAGAGTCAACAGTGCTAATCCAAAAAACCATTACTTATATTACTTGCAACAAAAGAATTTATTTAACATCACAATCTTATTCTATTTCCACATTCCGGTCAGTAAGGTTGTTTTCTGATCTCATTCATGTAATTAAATAACAGTGAATCTTTTATTAAATTTAAGGCCTGATTCTCATCTCACAGTAATTGACGGTGAAGTTGCTAGCTGAATTTTGGAACTGATCACACACTATTTATATATGTAACATAGATAACATGCTAAGTTTGGGGGTTTGGAATTCTTTTTTTTTTTCTACAGGAAAAAGATCTGGCAGCGTACATCTGTTTCACAGTAAAAACAATATTACCCAGCAATTCAGCTGCCTCCCAGCTTTCGGGCAAACTTTGGTGAAGTGAGCAGACTCCCTGTTTTCATACTTGCTAATTCTGCCAGCTTCCTCTTGAGGAATTTACATGAGAATGTGTTCATTTTCATGCAAGTTAAAGTCTGGGGTTTTTTTCCAAATAGCTTTTCAGAGTAATAAATACAATCTGGTTATAAAACCATCCCTTGCACTATGAGTTAGGTGCTGAGAGTCTGTTTAGTAAAGAAAACACAGTAAACCAATATCATCATTGCACAAAATTGAATCCAAGTACAATTCTGGTAGGTGACATGGAATGCCAATCACTGGAGAAAAAATAAATCTTTCAGACAGTATATTAATAACTCACAGCAACATTGGAAAAAAGAATAAACTGTAAATTGCTCTTTGTACTGAACACATTCAACACCCAAAGAGGAGGAAGCACTTTCTTGTTATAGAAACTTACACTGGTGCAAGAAACGTACCTTCTGGAATTCCAGCTGAAAAACAGAAAATGAATGACATTTCTCTCGGGAGATCTCTTTAAATTGTCAAGGTAGAGACTCAGTAGGAAGCTATTTAACATATTAGTTTTATCGATCATATCTGCCTTTGGAGTGAACCAGCTGCCTTGATTTCAGTCACTCCTGGCTCTCCCTTTTCCTCCTACCAACCATTCTTTTAGTGTACTAGCACAGGCCGAAAGATGAACACAGGCTTACATGCACTACTCTTGCAATTCCAGTGCAGAGCAGACCAAGCAAATGCAACCTTTGTACCGCCAGGGCACTGGAAAAGGGCCTTAGTGTAAACGAAAATGCAAGTCTTCAGGTTATCACAGAATCACAGAATGTTAGGGGTTGGAAAGGACCCTGAAAGATCATTCAGTCCAATCCCCACGCCGGAGCAGGAACACCCAGACAAGGTTACACAGGAATGTGTCCAGGCAGGTTCTGAATGTCTCCAGAGAAGGAGACTCCACAACCTCCCTGGGCAGCCTGTTCCAGTGCTCTGTCACCCTCACTCTGAAGAAGTTTCTTCTCAAATTTAAGTGGAACCTCCTGTGTTCCAGTTTGTACCCATTGCCCCTTGTCCTATCATTGGTTGTCACCGAGAAGAGCCTGGCTCCATCCTCTTCTCCAAGCTTAAGAGACCCAGCTCCCTCAGTTGAATTAAATAGTGCTGACACCTTTGAGTTAACCTTCCGTGTGTATCCTCAAGCCATTGACTGAACTCCCAGAATCTAGTCCCATGCACAGGATTCAGTTAACCCCAAAGCTGCCTGCCTGAGAGGACAGTTGTGTCAAGCTCCTGACACAGCGATAGATGCTGGGAGCCAAAGGTTCACTCTTTCAGCTGAATGAATGAAAATCACTTACTGAAACCAGAACTACGGATCACCTAAAATGTTGCTCTGAAACCAGAACTACGGATCACCTAAAATGTTGCTCTCCCTTAAAGAAAACAAAAAGGTTTGTCTCCTCCCAGCAGTGTGAAAGTGCATACAACACCAAGAAAATAAAAAAAAAAAAGAAGAAAAAGATTGTGTGTGAGATATTCTGGGATACACAGAGTTAATTGTTTGATAAGAAATTCTATGGCTGTACAGAGACGATCTACATAGCTCAGAGTATAATGTAATATGCCTCTCTTAAAGGAAGTTGTCAGTGTCTGATGGGTTTTTATTACAATTGCTCACTATAAAACGCACTATTTAATTACTAGCATGAAAGTGATTCTAGCATAAAGGAAGAAGGGGAAATGAGACCTCTCCGCCTTTTCAACAGTTAATGCACTTGTGCACATAAAAATACAATGCTTTTTCATATGTATTTTTAATGATGCATTGCATTTTCTTAGATCTATGGGATATAATTTCTCTGTTGATGTCCTTAGATATGATGCACTACATAAAGCAATTTATGACCACGATATATGATTTAAATAAATCTAAAATTCTTAAGATTTTGGTCAAGAAGAAGTTGGTGATTTTGTGCCTAAAACTCGACAGTCCATTAAATGGCACATGGCTAAATGCTCCGCTTCAAAAATGTGCTATCTTTCCTAAGACATTTCATGTAGAACTTCTATGATAAGACAACTATTTCCAAAACGTTGAATTAACATTTCTGCAATGCTGTGTATAATCTGGAACTTAACACTTTTTTTTAACCAGCCAACCACATTTCAAACCATCCATTCTTGAAGATTTTACAGATACTGTAATAAAGTAATTGTCAAAACAAACTAACACAGAACGTAATGACAGAAAACGCAACTATTTTTAACAGTGAGCGACAGGTTTTCAACAAAGAAGAGCACAAGTCAGAGTCTCAGACAGGTTTTTTTGGTGTGCATCTTAGAATCTACAAAATGTAGATTACATGGCCATTCCATATTTAAATGCACTACCAAGGGAACAGCTGAACATAATGTGTATTTTCCTTACCCTGACTGAAAACTCTTGTACCAGGACAATCACATCCATTGGGAAAACAGTATTGTCTGGAGAAAGGCCAGATCAGACAGATGGCAGAGAAAAGAGGATCAGTGAAATGTTCAGTGTTGGAAAGTTTCAGTAGCAATGTAACATTTTAAAGGACAAAGAAATTGGTTGGTCTCTTCAGCTTCCGATATTACTAAAGCCAGAGACATGTAGAGCATAAACAAAACACATTTTTCTAAATTAAACCAAATAAATAAATAAATTAAACCAAATAAATCTATTCACCTGTAGTTTTGAGAAAAAGATCTGAAATATTTAGTGAAACAAGGTTTCAGAATGTATATATTATCTTCATATATAATAAAAAATATTTTCCTGTGTTTTCCAAATAAGTATACACTGTATATATATATATATATATGTATATATGCATACACATATATATATATACATACACACATATATATATATACATACACACACATATATATATACATGTGTATATATATGTCATGTCTCTTAGCTTGCTTGATTTTTAAAATAAGTTTTGAAACTAGGGTAATTTGATTCTTATTATTTTTTATTATCTGTATGACCATCTGTAACTTTCAGCTTTTTAACTATTATAAAAACATGACAGATTCAGTTCAGATGTGTGATCACTAGGCTGCACATTTCAAGTCATTGCTTTTTCTTTTATATAGTGTTGCTCACAAACCCCTGAGACAAACAAACAGACACGGTCTGTTTTCATGTTCCATGCACTGAATTTATGGACGCCTAGTGAAACCCTAAAAGAAGGACTTAACCAGATCTAATTAAACTACCAAACAATGATTCAAGAAGAGCTGTTTCTGTTGCCAACAACACACAAAATGATGTGGCTCCATCATCCAGCCACTTTGACTCCACACCTGGGTGACTCTGGGAGGCTGATAAATTTGGGAATGAAGCTCTGACTCGCACAACGGCATCCCCAGGGCTCAGGGAGCTGGGTGACAGTTCATAATGCAAAAAGCATCTGCTGAGACATTGAGGGGAATCCTGGCAAAGTACGGTGGAACCATTGCAGACCCTCTGAACTGTTCAGGGGAAATATTTTAGACAGCCATGCTATCAGTACTCCTGCAAATATTTTTGTATTAAACCCAAGTCATGCATGTGTATATTCTCTGTATTGGCTCCTATCCAGATCAAACACATAGGCAATATGGATCCCACTGTGCCAGTCATCATGCTATACAATTATTTTCATTTGGGCTGCCACAAATATAAAATTAAAGATAAAAAGTGGTACCTCTGGGATGAAATCGAGCTTTTGTTGTTCAGATTATTCCCTTGCCCAGTGACATAAAAGTGATCAGTATGCCATTATGTGGATAAAACAATTAAAAAGTTTCTCAGAACTAACTCTGTCACCCTGGACAGCAAAATTACTGCTGCAAGGAGCCACCAGCACATTTGTTTTCATTATAACCAAATGCACCATCCTCATCAAAATGATAATTTGACAGGGTTTTTTTGTTCAACTCATGACAATTTATCCATGTCAGTGTTTATTGTCTTACTGTCATGAAAGCTCCTATGCAGACTGCCAGTTTATTATCTATACATGAGTTTAAAGCACTATTTTGCTTGATCAGAAATGCCAAGCAACTTATCATTTTGTCTTTGTCAAAATTATTTTGTAATAGGTTGCTGTTGTTTTTTCTTTTTTTTTTTTTTTTCTTAGAAAGCATTCTGTACTGAATCTTTTCTTAAAATAACAAATCCATCTATTGAATTGGTATAGCAAATTCATCTACTGGATTGGTACAGCTTCATTGGAATACAGCGCCATAGTTTCAGTGGAATGTATTTTGGAACAAAACTTTGGGTAGTTGAAATGAAAATAAGTGTCAATTCTTAACCATATTTTCTATTAAACACTTCTATGAGTTCTCAGATATCTGTTATTTTGTCCACTTACAAGAATATAAAGCTGGAAAAACGTGGGTTTATTATTAGCAAAACACCAAGATTCATAAATGCTGAGTTTCAGCATAGATCTGAATATTTCAAGTGCTACTCTGGGAAAGTAATGAAGACAACAGCAAAATATAATAAGGATATAGCCATGTAAAGAAATACAGAAGACTACAATAGTGACCAGTGTTTCAGTTAATGAGGGAATTGGATTTCTGTCTGCAGCTTGTTCTTTCAAATTTTAAGATCTTCTATTTTTAAAAACCCCTCTCATAATCTCTTTTGAATGTTTTCCTAATGCCACCAACCCTCAATACATTCACCTTCCTTCAATGCTGATATGTACTTTCTCAAATTTTCATCTTTTCTGCATTGAATTTTTCTGAGGTACACCAGTCCTGACTCACTCACTCAGCCTTAGCAGTCAGCAATACTCTTCTTGATGTCCTGTTCTTTCTTGAGTTGAGGTGTAAATTTCCTTTGACTCCTAATATCTGCTTGCCTTTGCAGGGGCTCTACACAGAAAGACGGCTTTCCAGCTCCCACTCAGGTAGTTTGTTTTCTTGTGCTTCCCTGTCTGCATCTGAAGTCTCTAATCTTACACCTACTCTGCAAATTCTTTGGGCCTCTGTCCTTGGTTAGTCTTCCCCTCAATATGTACTCCCGAAACGTTACCTCTTTTGACTTCAACGCAAATCCCTGTAGTGAACACACATGAACACAAACTCAGTTCCCCATTGTCTGTGTCTTTCTGTACATACATCTTCATCCACTCCCTGACAGCTTCCTCTGGTTCACTAGCTGATGATCAGCATGGTTGATATAGAACTGTTACTTTCCCCACCCTTCTCTCTCTCCAAGTTATCCTTGCACAAGGTCCCCTGCCATAGCCACAGTGGATAATACTGTCATCCTGCCCATTGCTCAAACACATAATCCAGATGTCAGCTTCAAGTTAGACTTCTCTATAGGTCGTCTCCTAATAACTATATACAATTATTACAAAGACTTGATGTTTAGTGCATAAGGTAAAGTTTTCCCACCCATCCACATAGATAAAAGTCTTCTCCAAGATCTCATCATCTCACATCTTGGTTACTCCAGTATTGTTTCTTCCAATCCTGCCAAATGCCACCTTGTTAGATTGTCAAATCAGAACACACACACTTTATTCTACACTGCCCTTCACACTTGAGAGGAGCTTTTCAGAAATACCTATACAAGATCCTGTTATCTTCAAATCATTCCTTCAAACTCTCTTTTAGAACCATGCTAATTAAATGCTGAGAAAACTGCTGTGCTGTGCTCCCAGAGCCTCACTGTGACTGGGTCCTTCTGCTTCTGTCTCCACATCCACCTGCTGTCATCTCTTATTTTACACCTGCACTGCAAGGTGTTTGGGCCAGGGACAGCCTTTTGTGTTTGTACAGTGCCACACAGAGCAAAGCCCTCTTTATGACTAGGACTCGTGGAGAACGTAGAGCAGTGCTGCAAACCACAGCAAAGCTTCACTGTGGCAAGAGCAGCTGTGTCTATCAGCATAGCTTACTACAGAAGGCAGAGAAACCCCAGCAGACCTTTCTTCCCACACTTGTCTGTTTGCAGCTTCTCCTAACAAACCAGAGTCTGCTTGACTTGGAGACAGTCACTCCAAGGGGCACACCAGTGTCTCACACTTTGAAGCCTGCCTAGCAGTCACCCAGCCCTCTTTCTCTCATCGGAGAAAGAATAAGGTAAAGTTTTAAGAGACAGCAAACAAAAACAGTATCAGAACAAGCAGGGGCCAGATCCAGTACCTATTACATTTAAACAAAATGCTAAATTTGCTTTAATGGGCTTTGACAAAGGTCCACTGTTATAAAGAAAAACAGGCTTTTGCTGAAATTGGTCAAGTCATCACAGTAAGAGGCAGAGCTTTCTTCCAGTCCCACCACTGAGTTATTCAGCCATTCCCAGCCACCTGCTGGCAGTCCACACTCCCTCTCGCAGCAGCCTTCCTGTAAAACTAACATATTCCAGCTGTTCTGTGGGCCCAGGCCTTAACCCTTGCCTCCCCTTACTCACTGTCTTCCTCTGCATCTTCCCTTTTCCCAAGCAACTTCATGTCATGCTCTTGATGAGGCCTGAGAGAAAGGTAAAACGTTTAGATTGCAGAGTAAAACAAACAAGACCCAAATTGGGATGTTCTTAATTTGAATTCAGGCATGGGAATTCTGGAGGGGTGAATAAGATAAAAATAATGATCTGTTCTGGATCTGAGTGTTTTGCAACCACTTGGTATTTTAATTCTAATGAGAACCTAAAAATAAATTATAAACCGGTCTTTAGCATTGCCCTTTCAAACTTTTATCTTACTAAAAAAAATTAGTCCTTGCCACCCAAGTCTTATATACATATTCTATATATAGTTTTCATATATATATATGGATATACTCTTCCTTATTCTAGTTCTATAGAAAAATTCCTGCCTCAGTATATATCTAATATTATAGCAAATGCATCCTTAATATTGTTGCCATGTGTTACTGGTCATCATGAGAACAAAGTCAAGGAAAAAAACCCTACAGTTTCTTTATAAAAATAATAATTTTTTTTTAAGTCTTACTTTGATTTCACTAAACTAAACAAAAAAGGTGTTATGAGAATTTTGTATGTGTCTTCTTGTCGTCCACTTCTGTTTCCAGACACTGCGGTTTGTACTGCTAATCAGATACAGCACATATAAGGAGCACTTATTCTTCAGCTCCATCCGTGATTCCCCCCTATTAGGGGAAGGGCAAATAAGTCCTTGCTGGTACTAATTCTTCAAGAAGATTGCTTTACTTTGCTGCTTTTCAATATACATTTTCACATCCTCAGGTACCATGTGTGGTCAGCCATTGTAACTGTTTCAGTTGGAAAGAACATGAAGTAGAATCTGTCAATAAGTCAAACAAAGAGAAACAATTGAGGTTCTAAAATATGAATCTGGGAGATGGTGGGGGGAGACTACAACGACTGTACAGACACCAAGATAACATGGTGGGATAAATCTAAACCCCTCGTCGCATTCCAGCTGTTCACATATGAACAGCCAATTTATATTCTGTGTGTTCTGCCTGTTTTGTGACAGGACATACACAGTTCATATTACAAAGTCATTAGTTGATATACCTTGTTGCAGAACTAATGTACTCTGTCAAATTCCTACACATGGAATCATTTGGGGTTGAAAGTGAAACATCCGTAAGTGGTAACATTGACTTGCACATTATTGGAGGTATTTACATACAGCAAGCCAGCTGTTAAAAGAAGAAAGCTGATTCAGTGTTCTCTAAAAGACTTAAGACAGTTTGAGAAACAGCCTCACTTGTTAGGAACAACAAGGTTTTGGTGATAATTAAACATACCAACAGGAGGCTAAAGCACACCTGGCCTGCATGTGAACTTTCATGTACTTGAGAATCCTTATAAAGAAAGAAAAAAAGGACTGGAATAGCACTTTTTACTATAAAGAAACAGAGCAACAAATAAAATTCAGTCCACTTACCCTAAAGCATGGGAGAATAGGTTCAGAGGTGTTTCAAAATTATGCAATTGAATTCTGAAAGAAAAAATGAGGAAACAGGGAAATCCTATGAAACCACAAAAAAGAATCCTGTGGATCATCTTCTCTACTGAGCCTGTATCCAGAGGCTTTTCCCTGCCCCTAAAGAAGCTAATCATTGAGATATGGGATCTAATCTGAATGTTTAGTTCTAGATCAAATAGAAGTTATTCCTTGGTTCCCTTTACCTTTTGTAATTTGGGGTTTTTAGATCCTGCTCTTAAGCTTTCTAAACTCAGTGTCCATTTGAAATTTTTCAATATATGAGTACCTTGTGAAAGGAGACAGCAGTGTCTGCCAACATAGACTGCAGCTGACTTTCAAGTAGCTAAGATGGCAGTCACATGGGTTTTGGTATATGCATCATTTGAAGATGCTAACATTATGTGTCTGAAAAGTAGGAATTCAAGAAGAAGTATTGATTTTAAACCTGAACTACAAATATCTCCAATCTATTTTCCTATTTGACTCTTCAGAGAGATGTACAGGGAAACTGAAAACACGGATTTCCTACTCAAACTTCTTTTTATGGAAATCGGTGTGCCAGCAAAATAGCCTTCAATTGCCACTCTCTTAAAATGGCTGCAGGAAGTCCAAGGTATGGGGATACGGGGCAAGAGTCATGACTTTGTATATCTTCTCTCTACCATTTTAGTAACTGGTGCCCTTACTATAAGCTAGTTTTATGGTGATGATTATATCCTTCTAATGTATTGTACGACAATGAAGCTTAATAGAGATGCTTTAGCAAGCTCTTGCAAAGCAATGTATCAACTTGCAAAAGCAAAAGCTGACAAGTTTTTAAAAGCATAGTTATTGCTATTACAAGTTGCTAAGGAAGGTGTTTAGAAGTATTTAAAAGACCTGACCTCTGGAATAGATGGCATTTTTCTGAAGATATTTTCTTATTTTTTTCTTATTCAGATGGCTTCAAATGGTGATTTGGCCAGCTGGAACCTGGAGGCATATTCGCTTCATTACATACATTATTCTGTCAGCTGGAGCTTATTTTTTGTTAATACACAGACGGACACAGAAAACCTTCAAAGGCCTTACAAACGTATTTTGTTTTAAATGTAAATACCGGCCTGGTATCATTAGTAGCCAAACTAGCTTGTTTCTCTTAGCATTCTACACCTTATATGCCAATAATCTCAGAGCTTTATTTTGCCTGATATAAATTTTCATTAAGCCTGAGAAGGGCTCTTTCTGTCTTTCCTGACTGATTCAGGTTTAATTGGCCTCTAAGGATAGTGAGCTGCTTGAGGGTTCTTTCAGAATCTGTGTTCCTCTGCTTCTTTGCCAAATATTTTTTTATTTCATCTAGCAATTTGTTTCTATCAGCTTATTTTCCTCATTTTCCCTGCCAGAGACAAAGCTGCTACATTTTTTTTCTCATTATATTTTATAAACATTCTCCCCCAACGGTATGCTTAGAAGAAACACTACTTCTCAGGTAGCTCCACCTTTTCTTTCGAAGTATATTCTGATATGACCTAAAAAAAAAGGTTTAGTTGGAAGATTTTTGCTATTTGTCTCCACTAAAAATGTATATTTTGTACTTTCTTTAACAGGGAGGGAGTACATAGGAAAGACTACAGAAAGATAAAAAGAATGGGAGAGAAATAATAGGGAGGGGAGAGAGAAATAAAATGTGGAGACAGAGATGGCTGACAGAAGCACTCTGCTTCTGGCCCAAATGTGGCGGATGCTTCCCACTAAAGCAGATGTCTCAAATTAACACCTTGAATGAAATTCTGCATCCACTGAACATCAAGAGGGACAAGATTCCATTGCAATCTGTGAGATAAAGCCAAATAACTGGAAAGATGTTTTAAGACTGCCTTTAGAATGCTTTCTGTAGTCTTTCTTGAAATGAAACGAATGAGAGAGAAGAGCACAGAAGTAAAACAGTTAAACAGTTTCATGAGGTATTTATGCTTACCTGGTTGAAGAGAAGCAGGAAAGCATGTTCTCTTAGCTCAGATGTTGTTTGTAACTAGCCTTGGATCCTTTTGCTACCTTTGCCTTCCTCATAACTTGCAAAATTTTCATGCTCCAAAAAATAGGAATCTAAGATAACAAGCAATAATATTTATTTGCCTTAATAAGTTTACGTATACAAAGTATGTATATGGAAGGATACAAGATCTCTTTTATAAAACAGTGAAGCACTGCATATACACATCAAATACTGTACCTGTATCTCAGCCTGGTTTTGAAGTCTTGGGCTTGCAGGACCACGTCTCACTTGTCTGTAATGCACAAATCTTCTGCACACACTAAACTGACGGATCACAAACTCTGCTGCCAAGTATAGAAACTAAACAAGAAGAGAGTATAAAACTTTTGGTCTCTATGGTCTTTTCCAGCTATTGCTGCTTCAAGAGTTCCTTAGATTAAGCTCAGATTAAAATATACTCAAAGAGAAACGTTATTTTAAATTGCAGGGATCACCTATATGTACTGAACAGTGCACTTGAAAAGCAAACCACATTTTGCATGCACACACCAGTCTTTAAACATTCAGGTTACAAAATTATTACATTTGACATCTCAAATGTGGGACGGGGAGGGTTAACTTACATAACTTTACTAATTTTTACAGCTGTTTACATGCTCTGGTCCTGAAAACTGCAATCTTACTACAGTATCTGGTGCTGATTTTCAAAACTAGCCTGTTTCTAAAGTATGAAAAAAAACCATGAACATTGGGATAAAATTTACAGCCCTTACTCAAAAGGTGTGTTTCACTTGACTGATTTTTTGTAGTGTATCGCTGAACTGAGGTTTACTGTGGCAATCCCTCACTTCTGTCACAAAAGTAGACATGTGCCTTACAAAAACAAAAGCATAGAACTTGTTTGTAAACAATGCATTAACTAAGGATTTGTATATTTAATTTCATTTTTGTAGAGGTGAGAATGAGAGGTTTTTTTCCTAATTGTATAAGTTCCATTGTATGAAGTTATATAGATGGGATAATACAAGCTTGCATAGGTTTTGAAACCTATGCGATAACTGGACAAGAGACATTCACAAATAGTTCTTTCACGTTTGTTAACATTCACAGGTGTACAGGTCCCTCACAGTGACATCAGGCCCCAGTTAACTCTTTGCCCCCTTTTTACTTGTTCAACAACCAAGAGCAGGGCCCTCAGTTTGTTTTTTTTCACACAGTCTCTCTCCTAAGCAGGACACAACAAAGTTTTGACCATTTCTACACCAAAGCTTTCTGCCTCCCACAAATAACAGACAGGAAACATCTGTTGCTCTTCCTCAAAGAGGCAGGAGGAGCAAAGGGGCTTCTAAGAAATTTGGAGAGCTGTGGAAGAGGCCAGTGTTAAGGGAGGCTGAAAGTGAAGGCAGTGAGAGGACGAACACTGGGAGGTGACAGCCAGAGCACACCCCTGGTTGCTTTGCAGTCCCATTCACCAGTGTCTGGTATTGTATACATACCAAGAGGGAAAGCTGTGAAATATGCCAGATCCTCTGATCCTTCCACCTTTGAAATATTTCTCATAGCTTTTCCTTCCTCTGAGGACTGTTAAAACTTCCAGGGAAGCCAGAAAATACCTCCTGCTCCTAATCATCTTGGATGAGTGAACACATAATTGGACAGAGAAGAAAGCTAATTAGCACAACTGAAAATGGTACTGTTTTAATTCTTCAGGTAAATACTGATGGGGGGGGTCTTTTTTTTTTTTTTAAATAAATGTAAGAGAAGTCCCAAAATGACACTGGGTAGTGATATAATTTTAAAAGGTGTGTCGTTTACAAAAAAACATTTAAATAGCTCCTTTGAAAGTATCTCAGGTTGTTAAATAATTATGTATTTAGGACACATCACATTTAGTAAAAATATCTGCAAAATATATGGAAAAATTACAACTAAATCCCATTATCTCAGTCAGCAGTTTTGGCACAGATAACCCCAGATGGAATTATGGATTAAAGAGCAGAACACAAGGCACTGGGTTGTGTATGACACCTCTCATGGCCAGAATGACCTTACTCACTTCCCAGTGGCACAACAACGCACTGACCATCACTTAAAAACCAAAGCCCAACACTGACCAAATATCACTTAAAAATGAAGCCAAATGCCACATGGTCTTACCTTGGCCCACACCCCTGCCAGGCCCACATCAGAAGCCATCTTTCAGAAGCCATCACCCTTTCCCTCCCCAGCCCCCATGGCGCTCATGCCGCCTCCCGCCAGTGAAGGAGGGGCGAGTTGGGGCTGCCGTGCCGCCCTGCTGCCGGGCCGCGCATCCCCCGCTGACAGTGGGACCCGAGCCAGCCCTTTGGACAGGTCTCCAAAACAAATATCATTACTCAGATCGTGGTCTGTGTGTGTGCCCGTGCAGGCAGAGGTAGTGGAGTCACGGCTGGGGAGCTGGGGCTGCGGACGTGTGTGGATCCGCTGCCCAGCACGAGCGGGACCTGGGCCTGCTCTGCTCTCAGCCCTCTTGTATGGCAGGATTGCCGCGGAGAACAGCTCTAACCACAGCAGGCAAATAAATTTGTGTGCCTGGGAACTGAGAAATAACCTTTTTATCAGAAAATAAATACAGCCAACATGCAAAAGAGCCATGGAGGCAAAGAGGCAAACAAGCTTCATTTTGCCGCAAGACCAAGCCCTTCTCTTGTACTTGGTTTCCAATCCAGTTCCTAAATCCTGCTATCCCTATATTTAAAATGAAAGGACAGGATTCAGCCAAGACAGTGCTCTAGCAAGCACTCTACAGTCCAATCTTTAATGCAAGACTATTTTTCTCCATCGTAAATCACCCTCAGTAGTGCATACTGCCAGATACGAGCTTTATTAATCAAGCAATAATGCACATCTACAGCAAACCTCAGTCTTGCATGTGCTCTCTTGCTGGGCTTATAGTATCTGGTGACCTGTCAGGAGAATTATGACAGGAAAAATAGGCACACAAAGCAGTAAAGAACCAAAATGCAGTAAGGACTGCTATGAAAGCATCATGAATGCGGGAAAGCTTTATACAGCACTCAAATTTTGCCTTCTAGCCCTCATTCCTCTCTTTATCCCATCCCATCTGATCCACCTACAGCCCCCCTGAATGGCTGCCTTCACACTTGTCTGGAACCTGGACCCCAGTGGGTTTCAACTGGGGGACCAGGGATTAGGACCCATAAATTGTATCAACTCCTACTGCTGTGTGTCTCCACAGCCTTCTGCAGCCTGGCTCCAAGTTACTTTGTCCAACCCACCTGTTCCTACCTCTTTCCCACCATCCTCACTTCGTTCTCATGTTTACGAGTCTTCCTACCAGCCCATACACTCTGCCATTGCTGCTGTGTTAAGCAGGCAAAGAGTGTGACCTGAAATAGCAGGAGCTCAGAGAGGTGGAAGGTCCCAGAGCAGGTCACGGCCAAGACAAGACATGGATTCTTCTCTTTCAGAAGCCATCATTTTCACCACTAGATTTTCCACCATTAACATCTGTGGTACTAGAACAAGACTCTGGTACCAGGGAAAAGAATGGTTTGCAGAATGCACAAAAAAAAAAAAAGTCTCCAAAACCCACAGTGAGCAGAAGCAATAGGGATATTTTGTATTCAGCTACAGTTCCTACGTACTGACAATGACTTATGCAGTGGCCTAGACAGAGGGGACAGAAACCAGGAATCAATTTAACCAGTAAAAGTAGATCAGTCCCATCAGCACCATCATGATGATAACTCCACCACGGAGCGAACACATACACAAAATCCCTGTGATTTTCCCTGCAAACCTCTCCTATGGTGTCATTTCTTAACACAGCAGCAATGGGTGCTTGCAGACTGTTATTCTACTAAGTGTCTGTCCGTCAAATCAAAATGCAACCTGATGGAGGAAAAAAAATCCAGTTAGGAAGCATCTTTGATGAATTAGCTATTTGTGGGGTTTGTGCATAAATTGTGAATAGAATTCTGTGATTATCTTCATAGGAGACTAAGTTCTATAGAAACGGGAGGAAGAATTGAAACAGGAGGAAGAATTTAAGAATGTGGACGAGCACGTGGCCCAGCATATGTGAAAGTCAGGGACTCGTTGGATAACATAAGATTTCAGTGATATTTTATCCATGCTTGAAATCCAGCTCAGCCACCTCTGATAGTTCTGCCAGGGGCCAGGAGGTCCTTACTTGAAAGACCTTTCTGGAGAGAGGTGTGTTGGATTATATGATATCACTTATCAGCTGATCAATAGTGCTTGAAAATTACTTGCTATGGTGATCTAGCAGCACATCATCTATGCAACAGGTATTGTTCTTCAAGCAGTTCTGTGAAAAATGCAAATATGTTTTAAGATATAGAAAGAATTAGATCTCATTCTATCTGTAGGCATGCCACTAGCATGCCCAAGATTGGACCTTTCAGAGGGAAGAGGAAAGCTGTGCGCAATAAATAGTTCACATTCTTGCTTTGGAACATTTTCCTGGTGGTGTCCCTCTCATGTTGAGTTCAAAATATGTGCAATTGGGCTTTTTGACTAAAGAGAAAGCAAAGCAGGGAAGGGAAGGTTATTTCCTTGCAGACAAGTTCCAGAGCATTCTTCTGCAAACCCAGCAGTGACAGGTCTTGAGAATATCTACCAAGTTGTCCAGACAGGGACTCAGTCAGTGTCAAGATGCAAAAGTGAGCTCCAGGGTTACAGACTCTCTGGTTTGAGTCAGAACTGGCTTTCCTTACTTTCAAGATTAAAGAAGCAAACATGTAGAACCCCTTGTATCCAATGTTTCTTTGATATGATCTTTCAGAACAACCTGATGCAAACCACCAGTACGCCACTGCTGTGGATAACAGATGCAATTCCTGTCTAGTAGAAACACCAAGGGTAGCACAGGTCTTCCTCTGCAGACTGGTCAGGGAAGAGCCACATATTATTACTTCACATGTTTTCATTAATTTTAACACATGCAAAGTTTAAACGTTCTTTGTATGGGAAATTTTAGGTGCCAATGACCACTAAACTATGGAATTTACTACACATAGCTTGTAGTTAGGTGTAACAGAGACAGTGGAGAGTGACAGGACAGGTTTTCACTGGCAGGAACATTTCTGGCTTCTGGGTGAAAATGAAGAATCTTCAAATAACATATTACCTCCACACACACATATACAGAAAAATCTATGTAAACCTTATATACAACACAGTACATCCTGTATTGTTTAGCTAAGAATTAAACTATGTACACGTTTTATAAAGAGTTATTTTCCAAGCACAAAGGCTGAGACACTGTGCAAAGAAGTCACGCAGCACAATTCTAACCAAAGGGGCAACGTGAGTCTTGGGACTGCTGCAAAACACCAAAATCACAAAAGCTTTTTACTCTTTACTTTTTGCCTATGGCCTGTTGGAACTGTGGGGAATTGGGAAGGAGCGATGTATCTGGACAAGAGGGGTGGAAGGCTCCCTCAGACCCCTGTTTCACTGCCAGGAAGAGGTGCAGTCACAGGTCCTTGTGACAACTTACTGAACCCATTTGGAGCAATATTTGAGACTGCATAATGCACCTACGCATCTGACTTAAGATTCCAGCAGACATCCTACAGACACCGATTATGGGAAAGATGTTCCAGAATACACTGAAGTAGTAACAAACGACAATTCTGGAGCATCAAATGGAGGTAGCCTTTTTATAGAAAATATCATCTGCCAGATAAGATCTGAGTCAGCTACATCAGCTGCTTCTACGCTGTTCTACAGTGCATGCTCTGCAGTTCTGGTGGTGGTAAAAAGCCAGAGGAAAAAAAGCCACCTGCTCATTTGTGCTTTACTTAAAGGAACTAAGAACTATTTGTCAGGTGACTATTATAATAGCTCCATTCCATCACTCCTCGACACCCAGAACAACTTGTTAGAGAACATATCGGAGCTTTCCTGAAGCCATTGGGAAGGCTTACCTTACAGATTACAACATCTCAAAATGCCTCAAACCAAAGCCTGATATTTCATGTTCAGACAAGATGAAAGAAGAGCTCCGTGGAGTCCCTTCCCAGAGTGAAATCTGAATCTTCGAACCAGAAATCCTGCTCGTCACAAGTGTTTCGCTGATTATATCATTCTCCTTAGTGATATTGTCCCTTGGCCCAGGAAGCAGCAATGATTAAAACCTCTTGTACTCTGCAAGAACCTGTAGTAGTTTGTAATATGCAAGCATCAAACCATCAGTTCACTCAGGATTGAGCCCAAGAATACTTGGATTATAACAAGTCTATGTACAGGCCTTGTACTTATTGAAAATAAGTACCCTGACGGTTGAAATTAGGCTGCTCTCATGCTCTCTTGCAGAACCCATTTTAAGATCTTCTTAATTAGTGATTACATCAGACTGCAAGAGATACAAACTATCCAAGGACCTAAAGGCTACTGTACCAAGAAAATACACAAATGAGGAAGCCTGACGTGAAAATAAATGTGTAAAATGCTACAGATTGTACCAAAAAAAAAAAAAGGCAAAAAACACATCAAACAACCATCAACAGGGACCCATGAAGAACTGATCTGCAGTTAAACTCAGAAAGCATTCCACAGAGTGACTAATTTTGTCTTGGTATGAGTTGTTACAGTGACCACGACAGAAATCCATGAGGTAGCAACAATTCTTGACACATCAAAGATTTTATACTCTGAGGCTCGTGAACCTTTGCCCTGGAGGTGAGCAGAGATCTTTCAAAAATCACTGCCATGTAACATGTGAACACATACAGCAGCATTCTCAAACAACACTAACAGACTGGCTGTGAGCCACTGGGCAGGCAGCCCTTAGACTGCAGGCTTTCCCTCAGACTTTTTCTCACACATTTCCAGTTACTTTCTTCCAAAACTTACCTTCTGAAGCTTCTTAACAATAAAATATCCTTTTGAAGAATGCCACCTGAACATTAATTAAACTAATCACTTGATGTACTAAGCATTAAAGTTCTGAGAAATAAACCAATCTCAACTTCAGCAATGAGACATCAAAACCCTTGGCACCAGAACATCTTCATCCACAGATGCACATCAGGGAAACTGTCATGCCATAAAACTTCTGTATTGAAAAGCAGTTTCATTAAGAAGGCAACCCTCTCCCCTCCCTCTTAAAATAATGCACTAATATAGCTACGAATGGCTGGAGAATGAGAAACTCAACTATTACACATTAAAGTAATTTACACTAACATGCTCGGTGAACTAAAACAGCTTTTGGAAACCACGGACACTCACCTAAGGGAAGCGGATGCAGAGTATGTTAAAATATTGACAGCATCCATGGAATGGTGCAAGCCCAAGCAGAACTGCCTCCTCTCCCAAGCTGCTGCTCTTGTGTCTTCCCAACCAATTTCACTCTTATTTTATCAAATAGATTAAGCTGGTGGGAAATTAACTCCCTTTTCTCTATACCTGTCAATTTCTCTTGCTCTGAATCTCAGATTTGCATTAATTTTTTTGGCATTAAACTTCAAATGCAGAAAATGTTCTGTTCGTGACTTTTTCCAGCTCTCTCTTTTCTAGGCCAAGCTCCACCTGATTTATCCTAAATTATCCTGGTCTGTCTTCTGGATGCTTGATACTCTCAAGACTTTATATTTCACAAACAAAAGCTTTTCACGTTCATTATGGCATCATGTACAACCATCACTCTCTTTATTCTCACAGTTCTCACTGGTCAGTCTTAGTCCGTTTAAAACCATCAACTCACTATTCCAGTCATATTTTCTAAACTCACAGCTTTTTCCCTCTTGTACTTATTATTTCTTCCTATGCCTTAGGCAAAATGCCATTATCTTTTCTAGCCACACTTCCCCGTCAAGACTGTGTGTATTGTGTATTATAAACACCAGGAGACTTAAACGCAACTTCATCTTCATAACCTATAGGATGTGTTTCCTATGTGCCCTGCTCAGCATAAGGTCAAAAAGTTACCACTACACCAACACAGTATATAGCACCTGCACAGCTGTGCACATCACATGCAGACTGGGGTTTGAGAGCAAGCAGGTGCTGTGTTACCATCTCCTTGCCCGTAAGGAAAGGAAACACCATTTCTACTTCCCATCATCTAGTGCAAAATAATAAACAAACAAAACCAAATATCTCAGGCTACCGAGATATATTATGGAATTACACCTTATTAGTTAACAAGAAGTACAGTAAACTCAAGTCAAAAGAAAAAAAAATAGTGTTTTATTAACTACCACACTGTTATAATACACTTTAAACGTACAATAAGGTAGCCTTTAAATTTGAGGTGGTTTTAAGAATAACAAATGAACAGATTTCCAAATGTTTGTAAATAGGTGAACTGCAGTAATTATTGTACATTTTTTGAAAATGGTATAGCACTTACAGACTGGCTATATAACTTCATTTTGTACATTTTTTCTATAATTGAAAATATAAACAGTAATTAAAAAATAAAAAGAAAATTCAGCATAATAAAAAACATATATGTTTATCAGTTAAATGTACTGGATACATAAAATTTTTAAGGGAAGAAGCAAAAAAGGAAAGATGGCTGATATTTAAATGCAGATTGACTAACCAAAACTAAACAACAAACAAATAAAAACCTCATAAACCCCCTAGTTCACTATGACTATATCCATATGTTTGGGAGTACTGTCAATATGGAAGTGATTTTTCTGTTGTATTTGCATATGTTATATTTCACTGGTAATTTACATGATGGCTTTTAAGGCCCTGGCAGACAGATGTTTTTTTGGAAAAAGATTTGATAGAAGTCACTGCTGAGATGCAATACACCTTATTTTTGGTCCTCCAATGTTCAAAAGAAGGGATATATACTTCACTATAACATTTGCCTTACCACCCAAATGCCTCAACCTATACATATTTTTTTTTAACATTTTAAGCTTTTAAAACATTGGTTATATTGCCCACCTTGGTTATTGAAAGAATATTAACAAGACATTATTTTGGCAAATTAAATCTTAAACATGGCTTTTCAATAGGATTTAAAAGGTGACTATCCCTAGAGTTCCATGTTAAAATGTAGTTTCAAAATCTTACAAGAGTAATGCTTAAAATATTGTACATAGTTAACCTAATTAAAATAATTAGCTTCAAAATGACAAGTTGATGAGCTAAGTAAAGCCTACACTATGGAACATTTGCTTGGAAACTTGATTTGTCAGTTATGCATAATAAAAATTCCAGTCATCAAGAAAATTACAAAATTTCTTTTATCATAACATGATTTCTTTTCACCCATCAACTTCTTTTATCTTACAATAGATAAATACCAACATGTTCTCATTTTTTACACTAAACCACACAGGATTGATGCATTTGGTTAGACTACCATTTCCATCGTTAAATTTTTTTTTAATATAACTTGGTAAAATTTCATCTCTTCTAGATTCCAAAAGTACCTACAAAACCCATGCAATTTTACCATTTTAATATACTATGGAATATCATACAAAGTAAGGCATTTCAGTGTCATGTATAACCAAGTTACTGTCAATCCAAAAATTTTTGCACATCAATAAAAAGATATCTAAGAACTTAGGAACAATATTCTTCTCACTACTGTATAAAAATAACCACAATTAATAGGTATCTTGTGTAATATTTACTCCATTGTCTCGTTTCCTGAAACTGTGACAAGCTGTAAAGGTATTTCAGTGTTGGTAAGAATATCCTGATTGCTGGTGCCAGATGTATTAACAGTTCCTATTCCTGAAACAGAACCTTGTTGAATATTTGCAAGGATAAGTGTTGTTCCTCCTGCAGTAATCAGAGTATCATCAGGTGTTGCTTCCACTGATGCCAGCACTGTACTGCTAGAGTGAATACCTTTTTTATTCTGATGTGTTTTAATGTGTTTGGCAAGGTGGTCACTTCTCATAAAGCGTTTTGAACATTCCGGACAGACAAATTTCTTCTCACCTGTCACAGAAGACAAGAAAACACAACATGTTTTCAAAAACATTAAAAGCATCACATGTACACTACAATCTGGGATAACTTCTTGGATTTAAGAGTCAGATTCCAACAACATCTATACTGAAGAAAAAAGCGATCCAATGGAATTAACTTGTGTGTTAAACTTGTAGACATCCATACAAATCCTTTAAAAGAATTGATTTATATTCCTGTGTCTCACTGAGTTTGGGGAGATCTTTCGGGCAACTTAAAGAATATTGCCATCTCGTATCCTGAGACTGCTAAGTGTCACTGCAATTATTACCAAGAAATAACTTTAAAGAGGAGAACAAAACCTGGAAATGATTGACAGAAAAGACTATACGAGCTCCTGCAAAATCACAGTCAAGACTGACAGACAAGACCATAGGGTGGGTAATTCAGGTTTGAAGGGACCTCTGGAGGTCTCTAGTCTGATCTCTCTCCAAGCAGGGTCAGCTACGAGGTCAGCCTGGTTGCTCAGGAGTTTATCTGGTTTGGTCTTGAAAACCTTTAAGGCTGGAGAATGCAGAAACTCTCTGAGCATCTACTTCAAAGTGCTTGGCTGCCCTCACAATGAGGAAGTCTTTATATCTGGTCTGAACCTCTCGTTTCAACTTATTTGTCGTCACTCTTCTTCTCACCAATGCACCACCATGGAAGTCTGTCTTTGTCTTCTTACCGGTGGCCTTTCAGGTACTAAAAACTCCCCCCGCCCTTACCAGGTTCCTACAGCCCCACCCCACTTCAATGCTCCAGTTTCCTGATCATCTTGGTCACCCTTCACTGAAGAACTCAGGCCTGTTGGTCAATGCCTTATATTCAGGTCTGAAAACTAGCTGCAATATTCTAGATGCAGTTTAACCAGTCCTGAGAAGAAGAGGATAATCTCTTCCCTAGGACTAGTGTCTCTGCTTCTGCTAATACAGCCCCGGCCATCTTTGCTGATGGTTCTTGCTCATCTTCTGGTTGTCCATCAAGACTCCCAGGTACTTTTCAGTAGAGCTGCTCCCCAACTAGTCAGTGCTTAGCCTGTGTTGCTGCAAGGGTTAATTCCATTCTAGGTGTAGTACTTTGCATTTTATCCTTGCTGAATTTCAGCCTGTTCCTTCAGCTTCAGTCCCTCTGAACAGCAGCCTTGCCCTCAAATGCATTGACCAGTCACCCCAGCTTGGTGTCATCTACAAACATACACAGTGTGCACTCCGTCACCTCTGCCAGGCCAGTGATAAAGATGTTATAACAGGTCAAAGGATAGATCTCTGCAGGGTTTTTTTTGGTTGGTTGGTTCTTTGTTTTTGTTTTTTTAGAATCTATCTGACCATCCATCCAGACAGAACCTAACGTCCCAGCTTGGGTTCAAGCATCTAACATGTCTAACAAACGCATATCATTAGGTACAAAACACAAAGTATTTTTCACAGACATTGCAAAGACAGTTTTCTAAGCAATGTAAATGCTGATTACCACAGAAATTATTTATCTGTTGTCATGGGGTTTTTCAAACAGTCTAATTTTAAAAAGTAAGCATCCTGTAGAATGGAATTGTGGGTTCAGTTGTAGAAAAACAGGTAATACAGACAATAGATTTGAAACAAACTGCTCCTTGAAAAGACTTAGACAATTTTTTTTTCTTTGTATTAAACAAAAGGAGAAATGTGAACCTGGAGTCCCTCATGGGTGGTCTACTCATGAAACCAGAAGATGTAAAACGATACACCATCACATGCTCTTGCGTGACTTTGCGGGTGATGTCTAATCTCTTTGACCTCTAGCCCTCTATTTTTTTTTATTTTTTTTTTTAACAAGAGAAAATTATTGAAGCTTTAAGCTGGAACAACAGTTCTAATCTGGTTCAAACCAACGGAATGCATTGCTGAACCTGAATCAAAGTATTCTGATTAAACTACATTAAATATTAGCTTAAATGTCAGTTCTTAATCAAAAATGGTAGCTTTTTTTCCTCCTCAGACCTACAAAAGAAACCAATATTCACAGCTCTAAGTATTAGCCAATTTTAGAAAAGCCACACTACATTAAAATCAACCCAATATAAATATCTGTTCTCCTCTTAAAAGTTATTTATCCAAGCCCTCTCCATGACATGTCTTTAGTTACATGCCCCAGAATCAAAGACTGAAAACCTGTGTGCGTTCTTCGGTGCCGCTGAAGCTCATCGCTGCGTGTGAACCTTTTGCCACAGAACATCCAAGTACAAACAAATGGACGCTCTCCAGAATGCCAGCGGAGATGAGCTCGCAAATGTGAGGTCTTCCCATATACTTTGCCACACCCAGGTATGTGACAAATATGTTGCTTCTTTTTTCCCAAATTGGAGCCTCTGTTAAAATAAAAAATAAAATTTTTAAAAAGTTATTAATTCGAATACTTTCCTCCTAAATATTCATACTGATCGTACATAGAAGTGGGGTTACATATCCCAATAGATCTGTAAACAAACATGAAAAGCTTCCCACTGTTGTTTCAAATAGAGTCCAATATACTCCATTAGAAGCTGGAACTAAATTCTGTAATGCTATCCTGATTCTGCAGCAAACTATAAATTCAACAGAAGGGTAATCTGTAGCAAGCATGCATGTATATGAAATTGGAAATACAGTCACTACAGCAATTTGTACTACTTTGATGCTGAAGTGCCCATATTTTAAACTGCTCCTAGGTTCAGTTTTTACCATATCGAAGACAATTTTGGCAAAGAAAAGCACAAATGACTGCAGTTGCCAAAACAGAAACTGGAGATTTTGGCAACTATAAAGGGAACAGATGGGACTTTTGGCATCTTGGGGAAACCTTAGAAGCAGTCTGGGGTTGAAAGACAAGCACATTAACCTGAATATTTCTACTAAAAGGACTGATCTTGCAAATATTTAAATTAATCTATTGGTATTTCAGAAAAAAAAAATATCCATTAAAATGAACATATAATTCACAGATAGTATAATCCATACTTGTGATCTTGATGCCTGTTTTAAGATGTTGCCTCACTGAAATGATAGGTGATTGGTTCAGGGGAAGCACCTAGCACAAAATCCCAACTTTTTTGGTGGTGGTGGTTTTTGGTGGTTTTTTTTTTGTTAGATAAAATCAGGAGAGAGAGATAAGAGCCACTGAAGACCCAGAGAAAGAGATCAGCCTGGCCAGCACAGGGCATCATGATTGATTTTAGCCAATTTAAGTGTTTGCTGCTGCTGAAAGGGGCACTCTAGGGAATAGATCTGGCTGACAACGCAGCTCTATGAATGGTAAGTGCTGGTACAAGGGAGGAGATTGGAAAATGCAGCCAAGCATCGGGCCACCTTATTCATCAGCAGTGTTAACTTAGAACAGCTTAAGTGGATTCTGAAATCACAGTCTTGGGCACTCCATCCTCCATGACTGACTAGACAATTTTCAGTTGCCTCCCCAGGGCAATTTTTTTCCTTAAATTGGGTGCTCAACTTCTGCTTAACAGCCCAGTGGCTGAAGAATTTGCCCAGTAACTATTAGACCTATATTCTTATCCCTACATTCAGAATAACTCTGTTTTACATCTAACAATGGTTCAGGGTAAAATGCATACACACTTTAATGAGCTAGCACTTGGAGCAAGCATTTCTAAATAGGCACAGAAATTAACTCACTCTAAAAACTCACAGCATCTAAAGGGAATTCCAGCCTAAGCACATACACACCTAAAACATTTCAGACAGTCCACAAAAGTGAGCAACTGAAGTCCAATTAAGTCCTAGAAAATGTTTCTAAGAAGTCTCGCTAGAGAGCGATCTTCATAGTGCTTCATGAGTCATTTCGTCTCAGAAGAAAAAAATATCACTTTGGTAATAGAAGAGACTCTGCTTATCTAATTTTCTTGGTTTTATTGCCACACCTCAAATCCTTAGCCCCACAGAAAGTTCACCCGTGTGTTTGATCCAGCTTCTGTACAAATTTCATGCAAAAAATTCTCTGGCATCTGACCTGAGATCTTAAGCTCTTTGATCATTCTTAGTCTCGGCAAGAACGCTTCTGACTTAGTTTTCCTTTTCCAAACTAAAAGAAGTCCATTTCTTTAGACCAAGACAAGCATTGCCTTTTTTACATCTCCTACCTCAGCTGAAACATCCATTTTTGGTAACCTTTGGTACATCTAAACTGTCAGGTTCACGCTCTTCCATGGCCTTCTCTCCAAGCCAAGATTAAAAAGCAAAATTAACTGTTATGTCAGGCATTTATCTTTGTGCTATGCCACCTCCACAAAAGCTCAGTATTCACAAGTTTTGAACATTCAGCCAATCTCAAAGGCATTTAGTAAAACGTCTTTAGATTGCCCCCCTTTCGTTTCCAGTTGCTCAGCCCCTGCAGACGGCTGGGTCAGCACACAGAACTCACTCAGAACTCACAGTTCCAGTGGCATCAGCCCCAAACACCCAGCTGCCCAAAGCACAAAGAATTTTTCTGTATTCCTCTTTTGTGTTACTGCAATCGGTTCCACAGTTCTCATGCTCTACATTCACCATCACCTAATGATTTGGTTCTAGAGAGCTCTTCTTCATGTCCTTTTGTTTGGTGGCTCAAGGCATCCAGCAGTTGCTGTGCAAACCAACGGAACACCTATGGCCCTCCTCTGTTACACACTCTTGATGACTGAAAAAATTCTCCACAGGATCCCACTCTCCTGTGTCTTTAATTGCCTGTCCATCTCCATGTAACTCTAAGTTACAGTGCTCAGCCTCTGCTTTTTATAACAAAATGTATTTTTGCATTTGAGAATATACTTCTGTATATAGAATATTTTTTGCATTTGGTATTTCTTCCTCACACTTTCTCCAAATATAGCCTTTCCCTCTACAGTAATCAGTAAAAATATTTTGTAACTTTGCATGATACAGTACATAAATGTGACACAAATGACATGAAATCACATCAAAATTCCCCTAAAATCATTTTTAAGATTCCTAAGTCAATCATTTGAAGTTGTTTAATTGCACCTTCGGTCTAGGCTGAAGGAGAGAAAGGTTCAACTCATGGTCAGCTTACTGTGTGTAGGTGGTGTAGTATACATAATTCTACCCCACCTAATTAGTGACAGAATTCTCTAGCAGACTCTGAAGTTCAAAGTGAGGAGAAAGGGATGCACAGAATGAAATCTGCAAGACTACTGTGAATGAGTACCTAAGTGTATTTATTCTACACAGCTTCATACAGGCATCTGCATGTTTGCTTCATGTGCGCTCTAAACTGACTGGATATGAGCCAAAGTCTAACCGGACGCCTTGCAGCTGTGACAGTCTGGCACGCAGCCCTGACACGTCACGCTAAGAGGCCTTTCTTGCTGCACTGGTCAATAACCATCAGCACTGAGTAAAGGGATATGACGCAAGCTTACTCCTTGACTGGAGTCTGCAAATCAATTAATATTTAAGTATTTTCATAGTACTTTTTACCCTACAAGGATTTGAAAACACGTTTCTCAGTAACCATGCAGAATGCAACCATTCCAGCAGGAGATGCCTTCATGCACTGAGAAACTGGACTTTCAGTCCAGCAGTACTTCCAGGAGGAACATTCAGTATTTCAAGGGTAAAACATACACTTACTTTAAGAAAGTGTATTTTAGAGGTATGTGCCTAAAGTGGTACCCAGAAGCACTATTCCTCTATAGATCCAGACAGAAGTAGCTACATCTCAATGTAATTCCTGATGTAATTGAGAGGAGGGTGAACTTTCCACCTAACTTCAGGCTAAGACAGTCTGTTTGGGATCAGAGTCATCCTTTGAGGTATGTCTCTCTCCACGTGCTTATCCATTTACTATATAAGCTTGAGGCTATAAGGTTTTAATTTACACATCTAACACATCATCCTCTTCCTTTCCTACCTTCCCCCCTGGCAAGTAAGGTAAAGATTATAGTGGCTTCCTATTTCACAGGACTAGTACAAATATAAATCCTTTGAAGACTGCAATGTAGTCTAATTCTGTCTGAGTAAAAAGACCAACAAAAGCCAACAACAAAAACCAGAAAGAACCCCTCAACTGCCCTTTGCATCCAGAAAACAGAAAAGACAAAAAAATGCCAAAACTAAGGCTACACAAAAGGTGAAATTATGATGAAGTCTGTATATGTGAAGCCATACTACCTATGTGAAGTACTACTTTTTCCTACAACATTCAGTGCTCATTGTGTGAAATGCCATTCAGCTTTATCATACTGATTTAATGTGCTTTTGTTGTCTAACTAGTTACATATTATTTAAGTACTATCTTATATCCAGCATTATTCATTTCCCTGGAGTTTTTTTTCCCCCTCATCGTGGGAACTCAACACTCACACTGTCTAAGCAATTCACAAACATTAATGAGTTTATCATCTTGCAACACTCCTGTGTAGTGAACTTGAACTAGTACAGTCATTTCATACATCCAAACATTAAGTAGCAAGAGATCAAGGCCAAAACTGTCAAACACCCACTAGCTTTAGGCATCAAGCTCAATACAGCCTAAGCATATTTGAGAGTACTTCAGATGTTCACAATTCAGCTCAACTGACTTCTTTACAGGAATGAACTCAGTACTCCTGCAGTGGAAAAGGTGGGGTGGGTAGACAAACACCTCCAAAACTCCAGAATCCTGTTGCTGTGGTCACATATCTCATTCCCTAACAGATGCCAATCATTACACATCCCTGATTCACTCCCTGTGCATCATCCATCCCATCCACTGAATGGCGCTGGGATCATAAAAAAGGTAGTATTTAGTAATATAATTAGAAACCAAATGATAATGCGTATGCACAAGGGATTCAAGTTGCACAGGCTATGTTAACTTTGGCATTTGCCAACTTCCAAGTTTTCAATTCTTAATTCTAAGAATCACAAGTTCTATCTGAAGAAATTTATAAAAGCAAATGTCCTATCATCTGAAACATTGCAAGTCATCAGCAGAGGTGAAAGGCAAATCAAAACTCAGAATTACAGCACTAGAGATAAACAAGTAACTGTAGCAGCTAGAGAACATGACCAATGTGTATCAGAGGGAGAAATAAAATATTCCTCCAAGGCAGCTTACTCCTTTTGCTAGACTGTGAAAGAATGATACATTCTGGTGGGTAAGTTGCTGTAGCAACTGTAGGCACTTTCACTCTTTTTCTGTTTCCCTGCCATTGTCTCTTTCATTATCCTGTTTCTATTCCAGTCTGAATTCCTCTCACATCCTGACTTCCTGTCCTACTTTTCCTACTTACTTTGTATATTTGATGTGTCCTTTACAGTGGATTTCAGATTCTCACCTATCTAAACGCTGTCCAAGCTCTTACCTCAACTCCTCAGATTCCCCTATCTGAGTTTCAGTTAGGTTACACCCTTCTCCAGACTTAATCAAACCATCTCTCAGAAAGATTATCTCTTGGGCTTCAACTTTAAAATTTGGTGTTATAGCAACTCCACTTAGAAGGAAGAGGATTGTAAAGTACAGAAGTCTCTAAATTAAAGCCACTGCAGATTGGAATAGAGCACAAGGAAGATGGAACTTGTGAAATCTCCATGTTTCCTAAGAGTGTGGCCAGTGCAAACCATATTTTCAGGATTTTCTCCCAGACCGAAGCCAATCTCAACCCAGGGTGTACTTTGGGCAGATCTTCATGGCAGAGCCAAGGTTCACCAAGAACACAGAAATGTCTGGGCCAGGTTTCATGGAATGACATGAATTTAGCAAGAGGAAGCTGATGGACAAAGATGCCACACAACCTTATCTGCAGAGATTATCACCAGCTTCAGTTGTGATGTAAATGTATAGGAGTGCTTCTGTTTTGAAGACTTAATATTTACTTGGCATATTACCTTCTTTGCAAGCACAGAGAGATATCTAGAATATACAGCAAAACCCCACAAGACTTGACAATAGACATATTCAATTCAATCAGAACTATCTGAATTAGAGCCATAGAACACAGACAAGTTCTTTAAAGAGACCTCAGTAATTTACACTACTGTTCTCACATAAATAAGACTTCCATTTTAGAGAATAAACTATTATCAAAATGGGCATATTTTAGTGTACTGGAAAGACACTCCCCCACAATTATGTGAAGCACAAGCACACCTAAAGGTTTTCACTTGCAAAAGGCAGTCTATTACCCCCACTTCCTCTCTTAAATCCATAATTGAGATGTTTAAAAGGAAGTGTTTTGGAATAGAATATTTATAATAGAAAAAAGTCAGATACTTCCATGAGTCGTAGAATAATAAAACATGGCTTTTTATGCAGCCCTGAAGTTTTATACAAATTGGAACTTAGTATGTCTTTGTTAGCCAAATCTCCACTAACTTTGACTGAAAACAATCAGACAATTCAAAATTCGGTATTTAGAGCTGTTATTATACAAGCCTTGTTTTTGTTAGGAAAACAGTGAATAAGAAAACTAGAATAACTGTATTTTTATAACATTCTAAAGCAATCAAACTGAGGAAAAAAATGCTCAATCAATGAGGAAATGCGGGAACACAGGATTTAATCAAACCCCTGACATAGGATAGGAAGCCAATCATGGATGTGCATATTCCAAAATATTTCATTTTCGTATTATTTAGGGCAATATACTATCCCCCTCACTTGTTCAAGGTGGCATCTAATTCCAGATTTTTCCAAATAATCACAATGGAGTAACTCAGAGAGGATGGAATGATCAATCTGCCTGTCCCTCTGCAACCCCAGAAATAAAGGTGGCAGTCCTTTATTGCACAAGCTCTTTTGCACAGACCTCTAGTTTTCTCTGACTGCAGACAAGTGATGTTAGCTAAGGCTTCTTTTTTCCTCACTCATTGTTAGTTTTCATCCTCACATGCATTATATGACAGCGAATGCTACGTACCTTCCACCACCTTCTTTGCAGTTGGGACATGTGCAAGCTACTCGTCGCAGCCTTTTTCCCTCTTGATGTGGTTGGTCCCCTTCCTCATCCACCACCTGTACTCTCAAATGTGTTAGATCATTGGTATTCAGTGTAGAATCACCACTGAGCTGCCACTCTTCCGGATCAGGCTCCTCTTCTTTAATCCTAATATCTGAGGAAAGAACAAACACAGATCCATAAGTAGCCCATTAAATAGAGAGAAGGAAACCATAATGATCAAATCTTTTTACTGCTGAGAGCACTATGTCAGTCAAAAGTCAACATCCTTTAGCGCATACCGACATTGCTTCTCTGCCCCTGTAACCCGCAACGTATTTAAAAAGTTTATCTTACTATACATTTCAAAGTTGAAGACAAGCTATATCAAAGTATTAAAGTTTAAGTTTGAACTGTTCTTAGTGGGGAATGCTGTCACCAGGAGGATTTTGCTTGCTTGAAACTTGGGAAAAAATGAGGAACAAGAGGTTGGACAGGGGTTGAAATAAAACGTAAATGCATGTTTCAGATGATTCTGAGTAGCCATATATGTTTCCACAGGATTTCTCAATTAGTGTGAGGTGTAGCAGAAACGGTCTTTCTCAATGATCTTCAAAAGTGTTCAGTATGCACAATGTTACTGTGCATACTTATATTAAGTAATACTGTGCATTACTTATATTAAGTAATATAGGAAATCAATTAAATATAAGGTTTTGACCTAAGAAAGACCAAAATACCTAAGGAAAACAAACAAAAAAAATATTGCCATTTTCCCCTTCTCCCCTCAAATTTATGCCTTTTCCACTATACATAGAGAATATAACATTCAGGGAGGAAGGTTATTCAGCATTAAAGAGAGGTAAGCAACACACAAACCACTGTAACGTTTTGATGAGCTAGAGTCAAAATAGATCTTTGCAGTTTCATAGATGCAAAAAAGCCTCTGAAGTTACCCAAACAGGACAGACACTTGCAAGTATGGGTACCCTCTCCCTGGAGGGCATTCACCCATTCTAATCCAAGAACTAATTAGAGCACCATAGCACACTGTGAAACAACAATTATTTTAACAAATGTACATCTTAATAGGAACATTTTTCCCTTCAGATACTATTCCGGATTCCAAATGAGCTGAAAGTCTGTTAGTCTGGAATTCAAAAGCCTCTTCTTTTGTTTGACAGAGTATTTACTCTGGATTTTTTT
This sequence comes from Columba livia, assembly GCF_036013475.1. Lineage (NCBI taxonomy): Eukaryota > Metazoa > Chordata > Aves > Columbiformes > Columbidae > Columba > Columba livia. Next base: position 22,655,230 of record NC_088608.1, read on the forward strand.
CAGTGAAAACAGAATGAATCATAGAATCACCTCCAGCATTCATGTATTTAGACATAAAGGATTTAACTACACATAAAAATATGCTTGGTGCTAATGAAGTTTCAGTCCAGTCTTCCCCAACACCATAATCATTTGCGGGACTGTGCTGTAAATGACATCACTCCTGTAACTAAAGTTAAAATAATTCTCTAGGAAATCACTGCATTGAGAAAAGAATTCTAGGTCAGAAACAGGGAAGTCAAAAAATATATTCTGGTTTGGCTCCAGAAGTCAATGCTAGAAATTAAGTTTGCATGAATATGGCAGGCCCTGAGCTGTGGGAACCCAGCACACTCACTTTTGCTGACCCTTCACACATGCAGTAACAACCAGCAGAACTACTGGCTTGTCCAAAGTCACCTGCACACTGAGCTTCACTGCTACCAGAAGAAGTTCACCATTTGAGACAGCAACATAACAAGTATCTTTCATGTGAAGACCTGGAAAACCTCTGTGGTGACTTCTAGTCTTCTGCATCAGCCACCAAGCTATCTTTCCTACCAAATTAAATCAGTTTCTGAAACTCACCTATTAAATAATTGTATTATATGTAATAATTTGTATACACATGTTATGCACAAAATTTTACATTAGCAAAGATTAAAACACTGTAGAACATACAAATAATTTACAGAATTGACCTTTTAAACTGGGTACTATTAAGTCTACTAATACACTCACAGCAACTTTAGAGAAAGGTGAAAGCCTGATTTACTCTTATGCAACTAGGTACGTAATTGGAATTCAAATACAGAAAAGGGGCAAGGCTGCCAGCACGCACCAGTTCAAGCCTCCCAACAGTTCTTTAGGCCTGGATATGTTGTATACCATGCTCAAAAATCAAATGTTCCATAAAATGTACATGGTATGAATTCTGTTTTTATTTAAAATCAGAATTAACGTTAATAAACCACTCTACTAAGATAATTTCATTATGATCTTCCTACCATTAGGCACTAGCATATATTGAGTTTGTAAAGCCAGCAGCTGAATCCAGTTAGCACCGCACACACATACTTCAAAAGAGATAGCAACATGTCCTAGCAAAGATGAATGGATCAAATGGGTGTGTGGATCTCTGCTTCCAAGACCCAATTTCACTACTAAAGTCAAACATTCCATATAGCATAGGATTTATCCTGTTATACTGACACTCCGAAGTCACACTCTAATAACAGAAGTACACCTAACAATAGAAACATGTCCAGAAACTGTATTACTACACACCAGTATCCAGGACTTTCTGCCTTCAGCTCATGCAATGTTTGTTCCACGTTGCAAATCTCCATCCTATGTTCCTACCACTTTTTTCATCAGTATCTCTCTATTCTCAGTTCCTCCCAATCACGACCATTATTGCAGCAGCACAAAGGTTTGTGATAGTTTCAAATAGTGGACATATAAATTAGAAAGTTATTTGGACAAAAAAAGATGGACAGACAAAACACTCCTAAGAGCTGAGGATACTGGAGAAAATAACAATTTGCATGGACATACAATAGTTCATAGCATTACTTTTAAAAATGCAAAACCGAAATCAAGTCAAAGTAGCACTGTGTCTGTAATTTTGTGCTGTGTTTCTTGGTTCTCTTGGTAAGGTAGACAGTTCAGCTACTGCTTCAGGTATTCTGAAGGACCATCTGCTACTCCAGGCACACAGAAAAGTACAATGTAAATTGGCAATTTACAGATAGGATTTTTTAATACTTAATTATGTAGATTATACTTTAAATAAAATAAAATTAAAAGAAATATCAAAAGATGAAGTGTTTATCTAACCTCTCCAGGATGCAGTATAGCAGAGAGCGGATTGTATCAAATCCTATAGTGAATCCAGCTGCCTTAACAAGGTCCTTTGAGCCAGTGAGGCTGTTGCTCTCCAAGTAGGTTTTACATTATTTCAAGAGATGAGGGAAAATTTCATCACTATTTTGGGGGGGGAGGATGGGGTGCCACTGTAGGCAACAGTAAGAAAATGAAGAAATAAAATGGGGAAACCCTGGAGAAGAGCAAAAAAGAAGAGTCTTCTCCAACGCAATGGAACTGGAGATTATGCAAATTCATATAGATAGCAATGACTCCACATTTCTCCCTTGGTGTTTCTCTGGATGTGCTCCACTGTAATTCAGTCTCAACTGACACAATCCTAGGTTTTATACATACTCTGCAAAAAACTTGGCCTAAAAAATTTACATAACCCCTGAAGTCATGACAAGCTGATGCAAACACCTGTAAATTTAAGGCAACTTTTATTTTCTACCAATTAAACACAGGGTAACTAAAGGTTCTGTTTTCTTTACTAGTATTTTATTTCCATGCTTTCAAACTTCTATATGCCCTTACTTCTTAATTAAATTCAAGACCCAGTACTAGGTAAGCATGAAGGGGAAATTGAAAGACAATGTTTCAAACTACCTACAGATTCTCAAAACCATATATTCTTTTCAAGTTGTTCTTGGTATCTAGTGAGCTACATCTGTTTTGGGTTTTGCTTTCCTCTAAAGGATGAAAACTGGGATCTTGGTGTACAATTTTTGTTCCTAAGGTAGTATTTCATAGTCACAGAAAGCCCAGAGCTGGCTACAATACAGAGCAACTTTAAGTGTATTTGGCAAATAAAAACAATAATTAAGAGATTTTATTCAAGCACTTAGGAGAAGAATAACTAAACTGACAGGATGAAACCCTGCAGATGTAAATGTAGCTTAAACTATTCTCGAGTCCATTTCAGCTGTAGTGTGGAGGGAATTACTGCTGCCCACTGATACAGCCAGGTCACTCACCTCACCATGCATCAGATGAAAGCATCGGCTAAGCTTCATGATCTATCCTGGCTGTTAAAACTAGGACTTTGAGAAAAGGCTGTTTTCTTTACATAGGAGAAAAGTTATTAGTTTACCTAGCAGCCATACAAACAGGGAAAAACAGAGAAGGGAGAAGTATGCAGTGCAAAAACGCTTCATTTGAGGACTATGCTCCCACTTTTATTTTTTTTTATATCTGCCTCTGCAGAATGTCACATAAATGCGCTCTCAGCATTACCTGTTACTGTCTCCAAACTGTGGGGTTCTAGTTTAGCTGCTTTTCCTAGACACTGAAAGCCACCTTGCCTTTTTATTCAGCTGAGCTTTACAAGTTCCTGATCTGAAAGGCAGAAATATGGTCTTTCAACTGAAAACAGATCTGTAGTAGCGCTGCACGTACCTTCACAGCACCACAAATCAACTGTCTGCAGTTTCAATGTCTTGTAATCAGTCATGCCTATTCATTTATTTTTCCAAACAGATGCTGCCCTTCCCACCCATCCCAAGAAAAGAGATGTGAATTCCCATCTCCTTTCCATCTTCCTCGTTGAGTTGGTTTTCAGTTTTCTCTACAGCGCAACCCATATTCCCTCAGTATCCTGACTCATTTTGCCTTAATCTCTGGATGTGAGGAAGTTTCAATAGCTCTAAATCAGATTTTAAGTTTCTGAGGAAAACAACTTTTGTGTACAAGTCTAAGAGCAGAACCTTACAGTGCTGAGTAAGCAGTACCAGCAAAATGATTAAAAATAGAGCTATAAATTTTTTTTCTTGCAAGAAATGCCACATACTGTATTTCCAAGTGATCCTATGCATTATTCTAAGCCGATTATTAAAAAATTTAAACCAGGAAAGTACTTAGGCCAGTGCTAACACAACACATATTATGCATTAAATAGTTACTTACCCTACAGTAACTACAGTTCTTTAAGATACGTTGTCTACAGACTCTCAAGATTTTGGATTCTTACAGACAGCCATGCGTGCTGCAGCATGCCCTACTTTTTCCTTTTTTCCCACGCTTGAAAATGTAAGAGAGGATAATCAGAAAGGGGGAAGAAGAAGTGATCATTCTTGATATAGAAGAAGCCAGGAACTGCAGAAATAAGTAAGGAAAGCATGAGGACACAGAGAATTCTGTGACCAGCGGGGTGAAGTATTCCTGCATAGAAGAGAATTAGACCGTTGCCAGGGTCAAACAACTGAATTGTCAGCAGTAATTCAGGAAGGCAGAACTGTTCAATAAGTATTTCTGTTCTGTATTTTAAGTAAAACCAAATAACAGTCCTATCACTAGATGAGAATGAAAAGCTTCTCACTAAGTCTGGAAGATGTGAAAAGAGCTACTGCAATAAACAATGAATCAACAGATTAGGGTAATTTTCATTCAATAATTTTAAGAGAAGGTTGAAGAGCTCTCTGCAGTTTCAATGCCGCAAGCCTTGCGCCATGTAAACGCTGCAGTGAAAAAGCTATCACTGTGGTAATACTGAAAAAGGTGAACAAAGACTCAAAGAAGAGGGAAAGAATTAATGCCACTCAAAATGGGATTATGGGAACAATTAGATTCAAAAGTAATATTTTTTTTTACATCAATGATGACACCATTGTTGATGTAATATATTTGAGAGTTCTGCACAGCAAGTGACTTATCAGGATACAGTAAAACATTTTGATTAAGAAAAATTAAGTAGAAAACATACATGGAAAACATTGGATGGATTAAAAACTGGTATGAAGTTTAAATGCAGACTGAGAAGTATCATTTCTGTATGATAAATAATGACACGTCACTGACAATGTGTATTTTTCCCCCCTTTTGTCCTTACAAATTACTACCTTTCAAAAAAAAAAAAGTGTCTTCTACAAGCAGTGAAAGACAACTGATCTACAATGCAGCCCTATCTTCAAGAGAGCAATCACAACTGGGATCCTGGGAAACATTCCTGGCATTATGGAAAGACCGACGTTGTCCTTGGTAGAAACTTCAGATGCTTTTTATGAGGCAGATGCACTGACAAGTCAGCTTGAGAGATCAGAACCAAAGTATGTGATCCTGCCAGGAGGTTCAAAAGGCAAGAAAACTGCACAGAACCTGAAACAATGGTCCTAAAGTGCTGAGACTGCAAAAAGACAGAAGATGAGTTTCCAGTCTCCTTTTTAAGTTGAAGCAGTACTGGCAACACAATCCCTCACCTCACTTCAGGGACACTTGCCATACACCCCCACAGGTGTAAGAGTTTTCCTTCTGTTTCAGGAGTATCTTGCAAAAAGGGTATTTGAAAAAGGAAAGAGTACCTGAAACTGGGTAATATATTCTTTTGTGAACACCCTGAGGATATCTGAGCCTAAGATAACTCAGGCCTTAATCTTGAGAAGCTAAGTTGCATCACCAGACACTCAGACACATGACAGGGTATTCACTTGGGTAACATACACACAAAGATTCATCTCAACAACCTGGGATGCAAGAAAATTAATTAGATGCTGAGCCATTAAGGAACAGAGCAGAAAAGCACATGTACAGATACAGAAGAAGGATGCAGTAATTCAGTCTTTTCAAGAAAAAAATGCAAATCTACTTCACAGTAGTAGATACTGCATTAAAAAAAACCTCAGACTAAAGTTATGCAAACTTTCTGACACTTGAAGTGATATAATTTACTATATGCTGTTATAAGCAAGGTTGTAAAATACATACAAGCATGACTGTATGATTCTTCTACAAAGTATTCATTTCCTGTTAAAATAATGAGAAAATAAGGAATGTAATTTTAGCATGTTGAAATCAAAATACTTACACAAGATTGGTATATAAATAGCTCTAATTCTTGCACTAACTTAAATTTGTCAGAGTTCCCAATTTAACTTTTCATATTAAAAAAAATAAAACAGTGGGGGAATTGCTTTTAACTATCTTGATTTTATAACATGCAAATTAAATGCCTCAAATGTAAAGCAGCTAGCCCAAAACAGATGTTGTCAGATGAAAATATTTACTTAACATCATTGCTTCAGTTTACTTCATGTATTTCATATGACTTTTTTTAATAATCAGATACAGTTTCAAATAACACCCTGTCCTTGTCTCAAAAGCTTGGTATAAAGAATGCTTTAGAAGGCAAAACTGCATAATTGAAAGGAAAATCAATAAGGTTAAAAACTGGAACTTAAAGAGAAAAAACTAAGCTGTATAACACTGAAAACCAGACAAAAGTTTTTATGAAGTTCTAGATTCTAGAAGAAAGCTACACTTTAAGTAGCATTTTGCACTCCTTCACCAGAAGCATTAAAACATTGAAAAGACCGGCCCTGCAAGCAAAACTGTAAATACTCTGGTTTTAATTTTGTTTGTTTGGTGGTTTAGTCTGTTTTACTTAACAGATGTTAGACTAAAGCTTCAAAAGATACCAGCAAACGAAAGAAAACATGTCACTTGAGCAACTATTTGCCTTGAAAATTGACTGCCAATTTTTTGGCCAAATTTAGAATAGCTAAATTATTTCAGCATGATAAAGACTTCAGGTTCTGGCAGGAATGGAATGAAGTCCCCACCACAAATAGCCAACCACTCCCACCACCAAGCAGTGTAAGTTGATGAACAGGCATGACTGTGAGCTTCAATGGCAGAGGGGTCCCTGTGGAGCTGTGGGTGCTCCTGCAGCGCAAGGGCTGGAAAGAAAGACATCGAAATGAAGACCTCAGTTTTGCAGCGGCACTTGGAATAGTCGAAGAGATGCTTTTCAAGAGCTGACTCAAACTGTAGACCAAGCTGTAAAACTTTTAATAGGATTTTTTTATTTTTAAATAAATGAATCTTCCAGCTGAGTGCGTCTGGGTTGATTAGAAGCAAAGTCCCTTCTCAAGCCAATGCTACTTTCTTTCAGGTCACTTGCTAGTTTCTTCAGATGCTATTGGAATAATCAAAACAAGTGTAAAAAAAAAAAAAAAAAAAAAGCATCCAGCATCTTATTAATCAAGCAATCTAGATAAGACCTGGTAAAACTGCCTTTTTACCAGAAATAACCAATCCAAAACTGTGATTTAGTACATTAATAAACTAGCTGCAACACTATTACAATTAGATTTTGATCAACACTCTTATGTCTCCTTTGTCTGGACAATGGCTTTAGGGGGGAAAAAAAAAAGTCTAGTAATCAAAAAATTATTTCAAATTGACAGGACTTACAGGATCAGAAACATGAATACCAAGTTGGTAATTTCAGTACTCTGTTTTTTCCAAAAATAATGTTACTTTATATGTAATGTTTGAAGAAGAAATCCATAAACATGCTAATAAAAATAAATATCTCTCTTGAACGGGTAAGTTGCTAAAGAGTAATGTGAACTGTGTGCATAATGGCTCTTTTTGTTACACACAATGCAGTATTTTATTACAAACTGCCAACAAAAGGAACAGGCTACTAGAAAGCTTTCTCAGGTTTAACTTCCTCTCAAGCGCAGAAGACCGAAGCCAGAGCACAGGTGAGAAAAAGATCTCTTTGCTAGTGTTTAACATGGAGATGCTATTTGATACAGCTTTTTGTTCTGAAAAGCAATGCTGGAGAAAGTTTCAGCTATGACAAAACCCTTTCCTTCTGCACCTCAAGACAACATTAAGCACAATGAGGAGGAATATCAGTACTAAGTAGCATTCTAAGATGAAACAAGCTCAGCCAAGACTTTTCAGAACAAATTCTGGGCAATGGAAGTCTCTTGTGTATGTGTGTCTTGTAAAGTTGACATTTTGGTAGAAACATAATTACTTGGCATTTTTAAAAATAAAATGTACATTTACCGGACAAATCTATTAGCTTGGTATTAGGACTCTGATGACTTTCCATTATGTAAAAAAAATGTAGGACATAGGTAAAGACATTTTTTGTTCTCCAGCACTTACGAGAACAGCATAGATGTCCTCTGCTGCTTACCTGGGAAGCAAGGCTTGGAAGAACACCTCACACAACAGGTTGTAGCTACCAATAAACTAAAACCCAACTCACAGTTTCCACAGCTATGCCACTAACAGAGCAATCTACATTATCCAGACTTCAGATAATTACCAACCAGCTCTGACCCAAGACTAGGAACGTTCTTTTTATTTTTGCCTTATGTAGAAAAGTTTTGCTACATGAAAACAGAAAAGACAGCCCAGTTGTAGTTGTCCTAGAAGGAAGTGCATTATCTGAGCTGGGGGGAGAAAATACACGGTAAGCCTTCTTATCTTGCTTCAAAGATTGTTGGTAGCAACCTCTCACCCTCTAGCTTTAACATCTCTCATTCTGTTGTCCCTTCCACATAGATTCCTCTTCCAGTTTAAAACTAAACCAGTTTTACTCATTTGCAGATTAGAAGAGCAATATATTTTTGATTGCAAAAAGAATTTTTATAATGCTTCTAATTGCATATTTATTCTTCAACCTGAATAGGGGGTGTTATATCATATTGTAAGGTGTTACAAATAAAAAGGGGAGGAACACCACTGAAAACTATGATCTCAGACAAATTCGATATAGATAAAACACCAGATACATATGGAAAAGACACTGAAGGTCACTCAAGACAATTCAGTCTGATACTCTCAGTTAGAAGCAGTTTCATGTTGATTTTTACTTTGGAAAAGTGAGTTTCTTTTAACATAAAGAAGGGATCAATTAAATTCTCCACAAATTTTGAGGAAGGCAGTTTTAATACCTTCCAGTCCCTTTACTATTGCTAGACAAGTAGGAAAAATGTCACTATAAATCTCCACCCTATCTTTAATATAATCAGGTATTTATAGCTATTCACTTCAGGCAATAGTTTCTGCCATTCATCTACTGCTTCTGTCTATTTCATCACATTTCATATATCACATTTACTCTCTTCCCATCCCATGTGAAATTCCTCAAAGGAAAATACAGTTAAGGAATGCTTGATGGAACTCCCTTGCATTTTATTATGAACCGCCATTGAAAAACGCTGAAGAACCATCAACAGACAGACTAAGACACACAACAGGCTCAATTCCTTTTTCATGTGTCTTTCCTTTCGGTTCTTGTCTCCTTCTCCTTTCTATCTTTCTTCTCAAGTTTCTGCTATGTTACTCCACAAGCAATAATGTTAGCTACATGATCCTACACCAAACATAAATCTCAGAAATAAATAAGTTCTCATCCTCCTTGTATTTAATCTTAGCCACAGGGCCCTTTTTCCAAGAGTTAGATTCTGACATCTGAATTTAGCTGTATTATCACGCACAGTACATGTTTAATATTACTGATGTCTATGTCCACTGTCCTCATACGTAACAAGGTGTGATGGAGACAAACCAAGACTTTCTGTGGCCAGTGGATACAGAAAATTTAAGAATCAAGATTACCCAGCTGAGCAAATGCTGTAAGCAGCACACTCGTCTGTTTGGTGTTGTTGCCTATAAACCAATGAGGAGCAGGCTCATCTAGGTCGGGGTAACTTCACCTTGCGAAGTCCATAATACAGAAATCATTCCCAAAACAAAAGGAACTAGAAAAACATCCCAGCTCATTCTTTTAAATTCAAATTTTACATTCCAAAGGGAAAGCAAGCTTCCTGACATAGAATATACCAATAACTAATATATCAATAACTATGTAAGTATTACAATCAGTAGGCTTTTGAACCAAGCCAAATTCAGCAGCTCCTCTAGGCATTTTTCACTTAACATTGTGCTCTTCCCACATGCTTAAACAGGCATACAACAAAAAACATGCATGTTTTACTTAAACATTTATGCTTCAGTATCTTAATGAACCAGAGCCTTGGATCACATAATTGGAACAAAGCACCGTTTCCCAAGCAACTTTTTGCAACAGCTCCCTCCCAAATTACCCCTGCTGCTCACGCTGCCCCTCATTAACTATCCAGGGTATAACCCCACAATGATGAGATTAAACACCTTATGGTACAGCAAAACGTCTTGAACCTCAATCATATCTTTTTATTGTTTCTTTTAGGTAGCTACGCCCTAGAATTTGGAATGCACTGTATCAAATTTAACAAAAATAAACAGGCAGAGATAAAACACATGGCAAAATTTATCATTAGCAACTGTACATTCTGAAACATAATGCAAGTAAGTAGTACTGGAAATTCACATACATTCTTAAGCATAGCCTCCATTTTTATATTTATGTCCTTACTTCACTTTGCTTACATCAAGTTTTGCACACTGTAGCTACACTGATATTACATCAGTAGGAAACAAATCTAACAAAACAGCAGATCAATAACAGCACCTCAGGGGGTCTGAAAATTTTCGGGGGAAAAAAATTCTATCAACATAAATATTTAGATTTTCCATGAAAACTTCATTTATTCAGGACTGAGAAGAAGGAGGTACGCTAATGACACTGCTGTCTTAGAAGGGTAGTGGTTGATAGTCAGATTCCCCCTCCACAATTTAGTGTGCACATCTTCTGGATGGTACTCAAAAGCAGTGATAAACATTGTATTAGAAGTGCTGTTAACTCGTATCACCAGTTGGGAGCTACAGGAGCTTATACTAGAAGAAGTAAAGTGGGATTATGTTCTACCATTACATGAGTTTCTAATGGAACAGTAGTTTCAAATAAAATCTACCATTGCTATGTTTAACAAACTGTATTTTGTAGGCTTATGCAGCAAGACAACACTGTTACAGTTATCACCATTCAAACCAACCACATGCAATAATAAAAACCAATTTTCTGCAAAAAGAGTAAAATAAATACCTGCAGGACTGCCAGCATTTTCTCCTTGATGCAGCTGAATACCAGCAGAATCTATAGAGTTTACTGTAACTGTCTGTAGATTTGGCAATTGAGCAGTGCTTAGACTAACTGGAGTTGACGTCAACGCCCCACCTGCTGCAACTTGACCAAGAGTGAGAGTCTGCACAGGGGTTAGAGTTATTTGTTGACCCGGTGCATTCTGAATTTGCAAGTTCTGCAAGTTCTGAACTCCTTGCACTTGAAATGTCTGCCAGGTTATCTGCCCAGAAGGGGTCACTGTTTGCGCCTGAATTAAGAAAGTTCCAGGATTCAGCTGCAGTTGAAGATTTTGAAGGGCCTGTTGAGATATACTTTGACTTGCTTGCACACCATGGATTGTCTGCTGCGCAATACCTTGTACAATCTGAGCTTGACTGGTTGGCTGCTGAGACTCTTGAAGCTGTATGTGCTGTACAATTGGCTGTGCTGTAGACACCTGAATATTCTGAGCCTGCGTGTCATCAGAGACTGATGTCTGGATGTAATTTCCCTGAAGATCAGAACTGTGAACCTGCCCACTAGTTGTGGTCAAGTTGTTTGCATTTTGTTCCAATATACTTGAACTGTCTATGGTAACGGGCAATTGTGATGAAGATGACGTTGGCACAAATAAGTCATTATCAGTGGCGGTTTCTGTAATTTCAGGAGAAACTTGCTCACCAGTCCTTTCAGGAGTATCTGAACTATCCATGGCCTGTCCGGTATTTATCAAGTGCCCATCTGCATTAATGCCCGCTGTCATGGTTTGAGAACCACTGCCAAGTCCCAGAGAATCTAGATCAACACTATTGATGGGTACAAAAGTAATATTTCCTGGCAGTCCAAGGGGGACGTTAGCAACCACCTGTGCTTGGCCGGGAAAAGACGAACCACCAATGGCAACTCCCTGAACCTGGACTTGACCAGACTGTGATAAGATATTCTGAATATTAGCTGAAGGTGTTCCAGAGGCAATGATGGTTTGATTAGAGCCAGGAATGATCTGAATTTGACCCGTTTCTTGATTTATACTGCTATTATCAGAAGAGGCTGCAAAGCCAAGTTGAACTTGCTGACCATCCGCTGTCTGGATCTGGGGTATTACTTGGTATTGTACGTTAGACACTGTACCATTCGACGAATCTGATCCTGGTGCAACAGAAAAGATTTGTTGATTTTGCAAACTCTGAATAGGAAGGACATACTGCCCACTTGAAGTTACTGTGGCAGCACCTGGAATCTGTACTATATTACCAGCTTCATCCTTTATAGTGGCAGGAGCTGCAGACAAGACCTCCCATCTATTTGGAGTTCCTGTTAATTGCACAGAAGCCAAATCTCCTGTCTGAATAAAAAGAAAAAAGAAAAGACAAAATTAAAACACGAGACATACAGACTATATGCTAGAACAGTCATGCAATTCAACACTAGAGATTGATCCACTACTGCAAAACATGCAGCCCATATGAACAGCAGCAACTGGATTAGAACTACAAAATACAGATTTTGTAAATGAGCTAATGCCTAAGTCAGGGTAACCAACCTTTGGCTCGTGAGCTGCATGTGGCTCGTGAGCACGTCAAATGCGGCTGCTGTGCCACAGCTGCCTCAGGTGACCAGCAGCAAGGTTACTGTGGTGTGGGGGTTGCTGGGTTATCCAAATCCCTAGCTGTGGGAAGAAGAGAGCTGGCAGGGGCTGCTAGAGATGTCATTTCCAGGGTACCCTGGGACTCAGCTACGCTCTCTATGTTGCCTGGCACCTATTGCACAGAAGTGGAGGAATTGCCATGAAGCCAGTGTCACCTGCATCTCCTGGAGCTCCACTGCCTTTTGACTCCGTTTAACCTACGGCATAGACATGCATGTTGTGACTCTCAGACAAACCAAGAGTGTTAAGAGGTGACTTAGACGGTTGGAAATATTGGACAGCCTCAGTTTAAGTTATGCATCATACAAAGTCCTGGTATTTATAAATTTGTATGAGTTACTGTTTCACTGGGGAAGAAGGCCTATAAACTAAGGACTTTTATGCCGAAATCAGTTACATTAGTCACATGTTTCCATGGGGAGAGGGGAATCTATCTTCATTAAACTGGAACAATAGAAAAGGTCAATGCTTATGAAGAGACCCCCAGACAATTAAAGAACCTAAGGACTGATGTAGTATGCTTTTGTTTCTTATTCAGTAAAGATAGGTTGCACTTACCTTGCTTTACCAAAGCAAGCTTTTTCTGAATAGAGTATTAAGAATTAGATTTAACATCCTGCAATGCTTAGCAGAGTCTCGTGTAGTCAACCAACTCGGTATTGTAAACAACCATCAATCTAAAAAAGATGTAATTAGGTTTCTCCTTATCTGTTTTACAGCACTACAGTATACCAGTAGAATAATTTAATATCCAGCAACAAGTAACTTGACTTACAACTCATTCAGCTCTGCAAAACAATTTTTTTCTCTTCAGCAGAGCCCACAGGACACAGAAAGAAAAGCTCTAGTTTGCCCTTCTGCACGGATCCTGTGACTGCTCCTGGTAGGAGTCACCAGAGCATGTTGCAGCCTCCTTCTGGTGCTGCACTCTGACTTCCTCTAGAATAAAACCTGGATATGCAAAATCCAGTGCACAGCTTGTTCTTCTCTAACATGGCACTGAGACTTAGCCAGCCTGAATGAATCCTGCAGCACTCGCGGGAATTTAGTCCACAGTGTAGGCTGGGACTTGGCTAGTTTCACTTTCTTATTCTATTCCGAGCAGCAGCACTAGAATGTGCAAAAAAATACTCTATTTAAAGTCTGAGTACTTTTAAAAAAATAGTTCTACTGCGCTTGGCAAGCTTATTTCCAATAAGGAAACACACATCTTCATTCTAAATTACTCTCAAGAGCTGTACAAATAATAATTGTGAATAATGCTAGCCTTCTTTCGCCCTCCAAGATATAGATAATCTTTCAGGTAGTTTATTAGTAAATAAATACAGCATCACCAGAACAGAACTATTTTTATGGCCTTAATGCTTCAAGGATCAGAAGGAGAAAAAGGAGTAATGGTAATTCCATTTTATTCTTTTCCTCTTATACTGATTAGCCTTTCATTTAAAGAACGTATTTAAATCTTTTAGTCTTTCAAGCTTATAATTTGAGATTAGAAAATGTAATATTCCATATTACACCACCTTATCTAAAAAAAGGCAAAAAAATCCATTTTCCTCTGCTATCACATTAGCTTTATACTTTTGTGTTTAATATTGTTTACACATAGGTACCACTTGCTGAAATGCTGCTAAGAAAGTTCGTAACTATTCAATTCACTACTTATTAACTGAAGGTTTTATAAAGTATCAAAAGGCTCATAAAAGTCATAGGTAAACAGTCAGAAGATACCAAAAGCAAAAATACGATTTTTATGTTTAATGTGTCATAAAATAAATGTGTAATATAATGTGCTGATACTACCTGTTATAATGGGAAAGAAAAAGTAATGGGAACTATTACATGCCTGACAATTTCTCACTGATTTAAGACTACGTACAAGCAAATGCTGAATGTTTAGGCTATAACTGGGCTGACCTAATACACAATAGTGTGCCTATGTCTACTCATAGGTAAAACATGAGTATCCTCCACAGAAATAGTTCAAAGGCAACCTGTCTCCATTATATGGAAATGACCTACCTCATTCTCCTTCGCAAACATATGTTGATTTCCATATCACCATTCAACGGCCTTTGCCCTTTTCATGTTGGGCACATATGTCTCCTCACTTTTTTATGATCTATTAAGATCTTCCCTCAAATCCTGCTCTGCAAGGGTTTTAGCTCAGTAGAGCCACTCTTCTAGTAGATGCACTTGTCAGTCCACAGAGAAGTTCAGGGTAGCCATGCATGTGGATATAAAGCCCCTGTACAGAGTTCATGAAATGCCTGTTATTGACATGTTGCTCTTACAGCTGCTGGTATCAGGCACCACCAGATGAATCATGAGGAGGGAGGGGCGAAAAGAGGGTGAGGCTTTCAAGAAGCTATCTGGCAGCTATCAGAATTACTAGTATTAAAGCATGAAAAAACCCTATATGGTAAAGAGTTTTGAAGATGATCTGTAACTTCAACTCATCCTCAACCTGTCATAACAAGCTTGACTGTTTTACCCTTTCTCAAAGTCTGCTGAGGTAGCAGGACATTTCTTGGGCTTCTTTTCCTACTAAAAAGAGTACCAGCCTTTCACTGTATCCTTAAGCAACCAAGCACTGCTGTAGCAACTCAAAGTTCTATCATCAATGTACGAGCAGCAACATCTACAGCCCACTCGTTTACTGATCCTTATAGCTCAGTCTTAACAAGACAGGGTAGAGATAAAGCACAGTTCTTTTCTTTATCAACTGATGCTCAGGCAGCAGTTATTTGGAAACTGCTCTTTTAAGAGAAGGCTGGACGGCTGCGATGCAGAGGCCCTGTGTCAAGAGAAATGGACACAGATCTGAGGAAGTCCAGCTTTAGCACCACTCATCCCAGAAGGAGAGGACAGGGAGCACCAGGACTGCGCCGGGAGCAAGAGCAGGAAACAGGAGAAAGAGACAGGAACAGAGCAAAAGAGTTGATGGTACAAGGCACGGGAAGAATTAAAATCAAATTACATGTCCACCTGAAGAAAGGTCAAGTACCAGCAAAGAGTGGAAGCAACAACCACTCTTCAGCCTGTCTTTTGATTCTTTAACAAGCCTTGTATAATTTCCAGTGGGTAAAATAAAGAGATCTTTCTGAGTCGAAATTCTCATCCCTGAAGAACGAGGGATCATGATAAATAAAAATATAACAACAGTCTTGTGCAATTTCTTTAGAGAAAATTAAAACAACATTAAGTCAAAGGTGGAAGAAGACAAGAGAAACCTGTACAAAAGACAAAATACCCTTTAAAGTAATATAAACCATGTTGAGGGTTGGAACCCAGGTTGAAAAAAAAAACAACATCCCTCACCAAAGTAAAACTGGAAAGGGCAGAAACATCCTGTAAGAACTGGTGTATGTTGTAGGCATATACCTACAGTTACCTGCATTTCAACACATCAAATGTGATCAACTGGACACATGCTATTAGTATTCAGTATTTTATTGTTAAAGAACTACCAAACATTTATCTGTGCCTGTCTATTGTGGACTGCTTTTTGCTGCACTTTTCAAAAAGTCACTTTTGCCCCATTTAGTCCTGGAGCAAAAGCATCAGCAAAATGAGCAGAGGTAGACAGATAATGAGTCACGAGTTCCTAAACATTTAAAAATCACATACCTAATAAACAAGATTGGCCACTGCCTCATCCAAATTGTTGTTTTATGAAAGAGTTAGGGCTCTAATGCACGAATTTAATACCATATGTTTACCAAGCTACAGTAAACTATCCGCACATTCTTAGGTCATTACAAATATAAGATAAAATGCATTTGCTTCAACTCTTTCATTAAGGTATGAGCTAACACATTCTATCTTGTATTTGCCATAGGGTTAAAAACATGTTTAACATCAGTCACTGTGGTTCAGCTGGCACAAAGCTGCTTGTAAAGATAAATTAATTCTGTTGCGCATTTCAGACCTCTGCCAAAGAACCCACTCAATTCAGAGAAATACATCTGCCCAAATCTAAAGTTTAGAGAATGAAAGAATGTTTCAGAGAAAAAATATTACCTGGGGTTGCTTAAAATGTTACTTTAAAAGACAATTCCAATCTGGTGAAACATATTTAACATTTAATTGTGTCCCATTTAAGGAATGTCTACAACTTTTTGCTTGAGATGGACAACTGGACCCCAAAGTTTAATAGCTTGTTTTTAATCAGCAGAAGTTCAGAACCTGTCTAAATTAGACAATACAATGTCCCTGACATTAGTAGAAATGAGAAAGCTGCAATATCAATGAATAAGACATGGCAACAAGGAGGCATTTTTAACCAGATTGTATGTAACTTCTTTTATTAATTATTAATCTAATTATGTGAATTAATCCCTATATAATGGCATGCAAAACTAGAATTTTGAATAGAAGTTTGTGTGAATTGGCTCATTTTCCTTGTGCCTTCAACTCAGGTGCTAAAGGCTCACTAAATCATCAAGAAGGGTAAGAAAGAGGACCTGGGGCCTCAAATTGATCTTTGGGAAGGCAAATAACCTTGAAAATAACCTTGAGAGAAAAAAAAACTAGAATAACCTTCAAATAACCTTGGGGGGGTTAGCAGGGAAGAAGGTGACCAGAAGTAGTCAGCTTAGACTTAAGAAGGGGAAATGATGCTTAATTAACTAACCTGACAACCTTCTATGATGAGGTGACTGGCTTGGTAAATGGGGTTAGACAGAGAACAATAGTTATCACTAATTTAGTAAGGCTTTTGACTCTGTCCCCCATAACACAATATTTTTTTTCCCCTGTAAGGGTCCTCAAACACTGGAATAAGCTGCCAAGAGATACCTCCATCCTTGGAGATATTACAAACCCACTGGACATAGTCCTGAGCAATCTGCTCTTGTAGACCCTGCTTTGAGCATTAGGGTTGGGCCAGAAAATCTCCAGAGATCCTTACCAGCCTCAACTGATCTATGAAATCTTACGCTTCTTACTAATGTTTAAATATCAGAGAGAAAACTTTCTGTTTTATGCTGTCTTTAAATATGGAAACGTTTGGAAACATTTTTACTTTCTCTAAAACTGTAAAGAAAATTAAACTAAATTTTTGAAAACATCCTTAAAGCACCTGTAAACAGAACTTCTACACTTGGTTCTGATCCAGCACTATGAAGACATAACTGGAATGCAAAAATCAAAGAACATTTTAAAAGATGAGCTTATGGACAGTAGCAGGGGAAACACACTGTTAGGTACTACATTCTACCTGAAACTTCTGTTTTGCAAAAGTATAAAATGGAGAGCAGCAAGACAATCCCAAGCAGACTTTTCTGTGGTGGCTGAACACATCCTGGGCCATCTGTTCATGTCCAGAAACAGCATCAGGAAGCTGTATTATCACCCATAAAGGGGAAAATAGATGTCAGAATAACTTTGAGCTTCCTCAAAACCATCATATACCCAAAGAGCTGAAAAGTTTGGATAACACTGATACATGGTATTCATCCATATTTTTGCCTAGCAGAGAATAAGAAATTTAAAATGCTTTCATATTTCTCCATTCTATCAGCACTATTACTATTTTCACCTAGCTGAAGTTAAGCTAGTTGCACCCCAAATGGTTAAGGTAATGTTCTGAGGTATAAACCAACTGGAAATCCAGATTTTCATTAAGTTATGTGAAGCACTGATACTCAATTCTAAAGCTCAAGATATGTCAAAGCAGTCTTGTAACACTCCAACTTTCACTTGTAAAACATACAAATGCTTTGTCTACAGCAGAGAAACAACACTCATCTTCCCCATGTTGCTAATCATCAACCTCTCCAAATGCTTTCCACATATTGTTGGTAAGCAACAACACAAATAAATCATTCCCCCCCCCTTATTTTTGTAAGACTAAAGAGCCAGTGCAGCCTGCAGTGCACTAGATAGAGCCACACACCACAACAGGGGCAGTCGTCTCTGACAGCTCCCGTTCTTTGGCAGCTCTCAGAGCCAAGCACATTCTCAGCCAGTGTGCCGCTTGCCTCAGTTCACCCGTCTTCCAGTCCTACCACCCCACGCTTCCATCATTCAAGCACCAAATCCTCACCTGTCCCAGCTATGCCCAACACAACCACAAGTATGGCCCTTGGGAGCATGATAGTACAAGAGACCATCTTTAGCTTTGCATTGTGATAAAGAGAACACGAACAACTGGCTATCATCAAAACTTTGTAGCTTCTTAAACAATCACCTGATCATGTGACAACCATACAACTGACCATTGAGATCTGGTTGGACCTACATTTCAGAATGTTTCCTCTTTTGTTTTCTCCCCTATAAATGGCTCTGCCACCTTCTGCTTTGCTTCTCCTTTTCACATAATGCTAAAAATCTTTGCAAATGTTTAAACTGGAATGAAACTAAACGAAAAAGAATCCTAAATATGGAAGAAAGGCCCAAACTAAAACTTCTCAGACTTTAAACTCCCAAGAGAGGGAAAGATATCCAGAGACGTCAAAACATATGAGCTGTCATTCTAGGTCAGGCAGTAGTACATACCATCCCAGCAAGGCTTTTTCATATACACCAGCAGGCAGCAATATTCAAGGGGAAGTTTCCATGGCAAGAACTTCAACTGGCCATGGATGCAGCAGTATGGCAACCAAGGAAAACATTCTCAGGTAAGCAAGCCACAAACTCGAGGCCATCTACATTAAAACCAAATACCAGCAGGCAAAACGCAAAGCACTGGTGTCAGATGATTGTAGGCAGAATAAATCATGGTGTGAAAGCCTAAGCTGAAAGACTGCAACCTCCATCAACACACAAAGATGAGATCAGCAGTAATGTCTGCTAGTATTTTGTCATCCAAAAGTAAATATAGCTCTAACCAGAATCCTGGGCCAACTTGAAAACCTTGTGGGCTGGAGACAGTTCATTGACAGAAAGCAAGGGAGAAGAGGGCTGAGTTTAGTTCTGTTAACTGTCTCCTTCACTTGCTTTCTGTAACAAGCAGTTGCCACATTAATTAGTCCTTCTAATCCCACCAACCCTTTCAGTGGCATAAAAGTCACGTCCACTCAAACAGCAGGCTTGGATTCAGACACCAACATAGAATCATAGAATAATTTCAGTTGGAAAGGACCTCTGAAGGTCATTTGGTCCCACCCCTGAGCTCAAACCAGGACCAACTAGATCACTGCAAGCACAATCACATTTGCTCTAGCTCTTCCCCAAATCCCACACATGCAATATTCCCTACATTCCTATGGGAGTTTTGTTGTTGCTGTTGCTTTTAAATCATACTCCGTGTCCCCTGGAGAGCAGCTGCAGCATACCATTTCAGCCAGAAAGCAGCGTGCAGTAACTGGCTAGCCCAGTGTACTGTCTCCAGCCCTGCCAGTTCCTACCAAACGAATGTCAGTAAAGCATTAACAAAATAACCCCCAAAACACAGCACTGCTATCCTTACACACACAAGCTCTCCAAATGCTTTTAAAAGGAAATGCCTAGTTTAAATTCTACTATCCATTTATAGGGCTTGAGAGTTCTACCACACGTCCAGCAGTCAGAACTGCAGTCTGGGTACAGGAGATATTATTGGGAAAGGATTGCCTCCCCATCGCTACCTTGGTACCTTGGGCACCATCACTCATACACAGATATCAAACTGATTCATCTATACTCCTGGGAAAGGGATGAGCATCACAAACCCAGGAAGACAATATGTCTGTGTCCATGCCTACAGATTTCACTTTCCGCATGAGTTATGAGGTACCTGCAATTTAAGCCTTTTAAGCTCCTCCCTTCTTCTACCCCTCAATAAGATACAATCAGGGGACCAGAAAAAAAAAAAAATCTACATTGCACTGAATCCTTTTCAGCATTCTGTTTTTCACAAGGAATATATTTCAGGGACTTTAGAATTACAGAATAACTCTGTTTGGAAAAGACCCTTCAACCATAACCTAACTCTAGCACTTAGTCCCTACACTCCCTTTATGAAGGTCATCAATTAACTCCAGTGTCTAGTTCAGCTACGGTAGGTATCTCCTCCAATTTATATTTAGTTTCCACCCAAAAGATTCTCAATCATTCAGGAGCTATATTGTAGGAGTGTAAAAATTATCAGAATGCTATAACCTAACTCACAGCAGATATTTAGGAGGGGCCTATCTGCATGTATTAAAAGTAGTGAGTTTATATTCATATTTAGTTTTAACTAAGATTTTGGCTTCTCTTGAATTGCTTCCACCTTGGCCTGAAAAGCACCCTATACATAAACATAACACCAGATAAATTTAACCAGAATAAAGAAGTATTATTTCAAAACCACTTTACCCATTTTGAACTATCAGGAACCATTTCTCCTGTACTAGCACTCTAGTACCCTGACAGACACAACAATGCTCATGCTAAGCAAACAACCCATCCAAAGGATGCACAATTCCAGCTTTAAAATAAGAACAACCTTAAGGTGGATATAGGAAAGCAAGCTACCACTTAAGCATAATTCATTTATCAATGTGTATGTTTATGTAAGAGCAAGATGCAACATTCCACTTTTCAGCAGTGTATGCATATGGTGTTATGAAACAACTTTTAGAAGTATCAGACACTTAATGCCTACAACGATTTTTAGAAGTGTACTGCTTAACAAAATAAACAGGTTTAGCAGAAAGGACACTTGAAAGAGGGTAAGAATCTTAATATATTTTCAAGCTCTATCATTAGTCTACAACCTGCTGCATGATCTCCAGCAACTATTTTGCTGTAGCTTCCCTTTAAGTAAACTGAAACATACAGCTGAAAAGTATTTTGAAGGGTAGCACTGGAGTATTTAGTAAAATTAACATTATCATTTTGACATTTGTCAAAAGCTTGCCAAAGCCACTTCTTCCATTGATACATTTTGCATTTTTTTTCCAATTTGCATAATCATAAAAACATACAAGGCTGTTGTACAGCACATTTCAAAAAACAAAACTGACTTTAAAAGCAAAAAAGGAGCTTAACTTCCTTGTTTTTAAACCCTTCTTTGTACTAAAAAAAAAAAACACACAAAAAACCCCACAAAGATAATATATGTGATTTCCCAAAGACTAAGGACAAAAAATACTTCATCATGCTATTTTAAAAGGTATCTCAGAACTCCCGTTTAATATACCGATATTTTTAGGTACCAGTTATTTAGAAACGGTCCATCTCTTAACTTCATAAACATACGTCAACAAGAGAGCTTAGCTAGACCAATTAAGGAACATGCGAGTTTCCATTAGGCTTTTGTTATGGAGATGGTTAAACTAGCTCCAGTAAGAATACATTTCTAGCCTGAAGATCCACCTCGTCACACAAGGTCCCAAGGTCATTAAGGCTCCTTTCAGAGCCGACAGCGCACGAGAGATAAGGACAGAAATTCAGTTTGCAAAACGAGGGGCTGCACGATTACCGCACCTAGAAAAAAACAGCGTCGATACAGGAAGCCGCGTTCCACCACCGCGTTCGCTCCTAAACAGCCATTTTACTTCTAACTACATCCTCTCCTCCAGCCAGCCTTCATTTTGTGCTCTGCCGGGCTGCGCGGCTCCAGGCCCACAGCTCCGGAGCGGGGCCGGGGCTGCGCTCAGGTGCAGGTGAGCTGCCTGCCGGCCTCGCCGGGTGCCGGGCGAGCCGCTCCGGTGCCAGGGCCGGGGGAAGGAGGTTTCCCGCCTCCCCCCGTTTTTGAAAGTAAATGAAGGCGCCGCTCCCAATGGCGGGGGAGGGGGGAGCTTGGCTCCCTCCTCCTCCCGGGAGCCCGGCTCCTCCTGGAGAGGCAGGGGAGCCCGGGGACCCCTCTCCTGGCAGGTCGGCCCTGCTATCGTCCCTCCCCCCGGGCGGGCAGTGCCGTGTGTCCCGTCCCTCCCCCCGGGCGGGCTGGCTGGCTGTGCTGTCTCTCCCCCCGGCAGGCCGTGCGAGAGCGGCGGGGCGGGCACTCACCGCTCCGGCAGAGTGAGAGGCAGCGGCGGCGGCGGCCTCATCCTCCTCCGGCGACGGCGGGCCGATCTTGCTGCAGGTGGCCGCCAGCAGAGCGAGCGGTGACGGCTGCGCGTCCTACCCACAATGGGCGGGTTCAGGGAGAGAAAGTGGGTGGCGGTTAGTGCGGGACAGCGACCGGGCTCCTCGCAGACGCGCACACAGGAAGCGGCGGCGGCGGCACCGGCTCCCGCACCCGCTCACAACGTGTCACCCGGGGGAGGGGGGGAAGGGGCCCGGTCGGGCCTGCGCTTACCTGGGGGGTGGCCGCCGCGGCGGAGGCCGAGGCGGCGCCGTTGCCGTGCTGGAGATACTCGCTGTGGCTGCTGCTGTCCACGTCTAAGGCAGCCATTTCCTCTTGTTTCACGGGCTTCTCGGGAGCTGCGGGCACAGCGGGGAGGGGGAGGGGAGAGTCACTGACGGGAGCGATCACCCCCCTCCTTCCCTCTCCCTCCCTCCCTCTCCCCCCCCTAACCCCAGCGCTCCCCCCGCCCTCCCGCACGGAGCCCTCCTCCTCCTCCTCCTCCTCCCCGTGCTGCTGCCCCTGCCCCTCTTCTCCCTCCTCCCCCTGCTCCTCCTGCTGCTGCTCTCAGTGCCGCTCTCGCCTCGCTCGCACACGGACGCTCCGGGGCCGGAGCGGGGACGCGCAGGGCCGGAGCAGGAGCAGGGAGCCCCGCGGGGCGGCTCGGTCGGTGCGTACGTACCGGTCATGGTGTGAGTGCGAGCGGCCGGCTGGCTGGCTGGGCGGGAGGCAGGCAGGCAGGCTGGCTGGCTCGCACACAGGCCCTGCTGGCGGGGGCTAGGCGGCTGCCGCCGGGGACATGCTTATTGTGCTCACGGGCTGAAGCGGCGGCGGCGGCCCGAGCCTACTCCGGGTTTTTTTTTCCTATTTTGATTGACGGTGCGGGAAAGCCGAAAGGTGGGGCTTGCAGCGGGAGAGGGGGCCCGGCCGACACCGCCGCCCGCCCGCCCGCCTGCCAGCCCGGAACTCCCGCCTACGCGCGGGCGCGCGTGCTCATTGGCTGCGCCTCGCCGTCGCCGCCGTTCGCACTGGCCGCCCGGCCTGCCAGTCACCCGCCGGGGGCGGGGGGGGCGCCCCATGCCGAGGCCGCTTCCTGTTTGCCAGGGCTTGTGCGAGGAACAATGAGCGGGACCCGCCGGGAGCCCGCGGCCTGCTCCGGCCCGGGCCCGCGCGGCCCCCGCACCGCGGGGAGGCGGCCCCGCCGCGACGCCGACCCGCCGGGGGGACGCGGCCCGCGGGGCCGGGCCCCCCGCCCGCGCCGCAGGGCTCGGCGCAGAGGCACAGCTGCGCGGCGTCGCTCTCCCCCCGCGTCCCCCCGCCGCGCGGTGCGCCTGTGCCCGGGGGGGCGACGGGCTGGGACCGCGCTCTTTTGAAATCGCCCCGGCAGGGATGTCAGGCTGGCGGCAGCCGCGGCTCCGAGGGGACGGCCGAGCTGCGCCCCGCCGGCAGCCGCCGCCGCGCTTTGTCCCCGCCGGCGCTAAGATGTCGGCGCGGCGGCCCCATGGGAGCCGGCCCGCCCGGGCAGGCCCTGCCTGGCCGGGCCCCGCGCCGCCGCCGGAGCCCGCGGGACAGGCCGCCCCCTCCGGCCGGACGGGGAGTCCGGGTCAGCGGCGGCCTCTGGCCGGGGACGGCGTCGGCCCGGGAGCTGCAGCTGCATGGGCGGCCCTGTGGGCCCTTGCTGAGCTTTCTGGCCGCGGTGGTGTCAAGTCAAAAAGCTCCTTTGCCTCGTCTGTAAAATAAAACCCACCGAGAACAAGGCTGTGTGGCATGTACTGCTGATAGGAGTGGCACAGTAACTGTGTGTTCTGCTCAGAGCCGTGGAGCCAGGCCTTGGCACACATTCAGCACTTGGGCCAGCAGATCGTCATTTAGTCACGTTAAGGGAATTAATAATATGTCTTTGAGCGTCAGTTTGCTGCTCTGCCCCTCACATTATGCAACACAAAGGAAACTGGGAGCTCTCGGATTGCTAAACTAAGGCAGGAAATATGTTTAAAGCATTATATAAGTATATGATGATACAAAAATGATGATTAGTGGGGCCTGTTTCTGTTACACTGTGTGGTTTGTGGAAGGTTCCTGTAAAGGGCAACAACTTCAGCTTGGCCTTCCCTCATGTCAAATGCGTGTGCTGGGTGACAGGACAGCGCGTGGGCTGGGACAGTCATTTAGACCCTTCGCTTGTAGACTCCTCTGATGAATGAGTTTTTCGTAGTTACCTTTCATGTGGTGTTTCAGGGAGTCTATGGATGAGGCTGAAAAGCATTGGACTGGAGAACACAAACCCACTTTCCTGATAGAATATTTAGTGTAATTATCACTGAGAATTACCTAGGAGATACAGTGAGCATAGTGTCATATGTCCATAGTTGTGCTGAGTATTTGAAACCACAGGCTACCCAAATAAACCCATGGAGAAGTTAGTAACTAGGAAAAACAGAAGTATGGTCAGGATTATCAGCTGCTGCTCTGAGCAGAGAATAAACTTCTTTTCAGTCAGTCCAGCACTATGACCTTGCAGTAACTGCCCAAACTCAGCCTATAAACTACTGCAGAACAGGAAAAACTGCACTGACAAAATATGAATTTAGTATCAGGAAGTTATGATGGAGGAAGACTGCAGTATCGTCCCTGTCAGTGGAAGATTGCTGTTATTGTGTGATCTGTAGTCTTATTTTAAGCTCATTTACTTTTGCCAGTATGTTGAGAGTGCCTTCAGGTGATTTCTAATACTAAGTTGTATGTTAATCCAAAAGCTGTTTGTCACAATTAGTTTTTTTCCAGGGTAGTAAAAGAAACCAAACACCACTTCTGTTTTTAAAATGCCTGTATTTATGTACATAGTCTCTTTTGAGCCTACTGTAGAATCAGTTGTTGGCAAGTTAAATAACATAGACATAAAGGAGAGGGAGTTTTGGTGGGTTTTTTTTGCAATTAATATTTTTTTATTTTAATAACAGAACACTCTGAGAAGCAAAAGTTGTAAGTAGGAACAGAAGTTCAGATTTATTCTGACATAATAATATCATGGGTAAAATAATTTTTAAACAGTAAAAGCTGGAACACATAACCCTCAAAGATGAGTCAGTACATATAGGTAAGCAAATTTTAGGAGAAAAACAAAAATGCAAGATTACCTGGTCCACAAGCCTACTATAGTGCCTAAAAAAAAATGTCTTCTACAGCTGATACAAAATCTGCAATTTGTTTTCCCATATGAGAAGCTGTTGGTGAAATGTAGCCTGTCACCCTGGAACCAGAACTGCTACAGATGACTTTGGATGTGGTTCTTTTAAAGATTGATCCATAGGAGAAATAACTCCCATTCATATGCTGGGAAAGTGGGAATGACAGTAAAAAAAATGGCCCTTGCTAATTAGTGGGGTATCACCAAACGTTATCAATAGCTATTTGCTTTAGGAAGATTATATTATCTAGGACTAAATATGAGTGTTGGTCTTTCTTCTGCAATTGGGTGTATGTTGGGAGCTTTATGACTTCAATGAGATGTTGGCAAGAGAGTCGTTTACCTGTGTGGATCTGATTGCAGGCTTGGGACATAACTGCAATGCCTTAGGGCAGAAGGATTTGAAATATCAATAATGGGGGTTTTTTTTATATTAAGGAGTTTTTCAGTGCAATGAAACTCATATGTAAGTAGGTGTCACTAGTGGAGGACCAACTTTGTCTAGTCCAGTACCTAAAATTAAGGAGGGACAATGATGATAATATTAAAATCAGATAAAAAAGAAGCAATACATAATAGAATATTAATAGGCTAATTAAAAATAAGATTAATTACAAGAAAACTGCAAAAAAGGTATGCTATTATGCAAAAGGGGTCTAAAGAAGAGACTTGGAAATGTTAAAAGGAAAGTGATTGGTAATAAGAAGAAACTGTGTGTATTTACTACTTCCCAGTGAGGATAAAAATCACATGAGAAGCAAAATTTAAAAAATCAGGGAAATAAGACATTATTTGTAGGCTTTTGTTTATCAATATACTAGCATCAAGACATTCACTAGAATAATCCTGTTTGCAGCTGGGAGATTGACATATCCATATTGGGTGAAGTTTCTGTTAGGTGGTGGTCTGCTGAGTGAGCACTGTGCGCCATCGCTGCCGAGACTGAGCTCCATGCCCAATTAGAGGAGCCATTGTTTCCTCTTTCTTGAGATTACCCACCAGATATACTGTATCAATATGTGATCTGAATAAACTAACCATGACCAGTTTATTATTGAAGAGCCTCTCCTTTTTACACTCTTGTCACCTGCTTCTAGGCTGCTGCTGGTAAACTGCAGGTCCTGGGACAAATTCTCAGTCCATTTGCTGAAAACACTGTGTTGTAATTTGAGCTGTGTAGATACAGAGAAAGCAATAGCGGTCTATACGTAACAAGAATACCTCTGCCAGATACCAAAATGCAGTTGTTTCAGAACCGAGATGCAGCCTTTGTGGTAAGTAGTGGTAGAGTTCAGGAGAAGGAGTGATGCCTGCCAGCTTCTGATGAAACTTCAGGGAAGGTTTTGAAAGATTGAATAAAATGCGAATTGGAAAGAAAGCTCAAACTGACATCTACCCTCTAGTTTGGCTGTAATGTCAATGCCGCATTTGCCCCCTGTCACTTGTATCTCATTGGTTTAAGTCTTGGAGCTCGGTCTCTGTGAGGGCATCAGTTTGGTACAAGTTCCGAAGGAAGCACAGCACCTGACAGAACTTTCATCCAGCACAGTGCCTGCTATATGTGGAAATGTCTTTTCTATCTGTATACTCCTTTGAAACTTCTGAGTTTTATTATTTCTGCCTTTAGTAGTCCCCTTCTATTGGTGACCCTGCATTTATATAAAGAAATGTATTATTTCAGGGTCGTTGGTATGTGGTCCCATTCAGTTTTCATATCTGTGTTACTCAGTTCCTGTGTAAAGTGCTGGGCTTGCCATGCTGACACCTAGAACACAACTGGACAAGACTGGCAGGAACATGCTCTGCTGTGGTGTGTTCTGTACAACTGGGAAAAGCTCTAGACTTGGTTAGCTTTGGTTTTGAAAGGCTGGGTTTAAAATGACATTGAAGAATCAGTAGGGATTTGATTCAACAAGCTGCCTTAAAACATAGCCTTTACTGAAGCAACAACAAGCAGAATTATCTGTAAAACTCATGCCTGAAAAAGTAACTAGGACACACAACCCAACAATTCAGAGGAGGTATCATTTTTAAATTGAGGTACCTTCTTTTACTTTAGTCATTTGTTTAAAATTTCAGTAGCATCTGAAAGGCCATATGTTTTGGTTTCGAAGTGCCAAACATGGGTTTAGTACTACAAAACCCAAAATAATTAACAAGGTTCTGAATCAGACCTGCTAAACATACTAGAATTCAACTTCATTCTGAATTTTTGCCTTCCTTTCCAATTTGTCTTAGCAAACAGGAACAAGACTCTAGCTACTGGTCGTGGACATCGCACTCTTAGTTCCTGCGTCACATATGGGTCCATTTGCTTAAGAATATGGGGAGGTCTTTACGTAGGGCACAGGCAGGACTGACGGGAGGTTCCCTTCTGAGGTTTCTTGAGTCAGCTGGTAGTAGTTGGAGATAGTTACATGACTTGAGTTCATGTCTTTAGAAATCAAGAGAGAAATGAGTCCTTTCCTGGTGTAAAATCAGCGAGGAAGCAGCAGTGGTCAGCGAAAGGTGTTGCCTGGCGTCCTGCGTCATCCCCCAGCACACACCTCCTGAGCCTGGATGAGTGGCTGCGAGAGCACAAATTTGGCAAGGCGGGAGCAGGCTTGAGCAGTAGGTGTGGTTTGACCAGAAGCTGAGCCAACCTAATAGCTCATTGACCTCACCATAAGTTAATCAACTTAGACAACTGCTACAAAACAAATCCTGCAAAAATACTGTTCCCTGCATTGCAAGCTAAATTGAGTCAAACTCAAAAAAGCAGTGGGGTACAGGGCTCCATGGGTGGGAGGAGGTGAGGAGAGGCAGGACTCCCTTCAGCAGCAGCAAGTTGATTAGTTCAGAGTGTCAAGCTTGCTAGACTGGACCAGAACTTGCTTTTGACTACATTTGTGTAAAGTGCCTGTCAATAGCCCAGGATTTCTGGCATCTGTAGGAGCCCAAACAGTACTCAAGAGCATCTGAAATATCAAGGCATTTCTACAGTCTGCTGCAAAAGTGTGATGGTATCCAAGTGTAACCATATAAAAGACAAATCATATCTACTAAAAGTGGAGTTAGATTTTAGAAGAGCACTTTTGTTTTAAGTGGGAAAGCAATTCTAAAAATACTAGTTTCTGCCTGAAATCACCCCATTAAAGAGAAACCTGTGGTGCCTGGATCCACCTGTTAGCAGGGAGAAACATTTGATTCCCCTGATCCACTCACGACTAGTGGAAGATTATGATGGGTTAAGGAGAGGCCTAGCAAACGAATGGACTGCAGAGCATTCACAGCAGGAACATGCCAGCTCCGGACACTTTCTGCACTTCACGGGAGGTCTGGGACACACAACCCACCCACAGTCAGAAGAAGAACCTGTGAACAAGTGGCCTAACAACCCAGTCGGTACACAAATCTAAAGGCTGTGACTGCATCAACAGAGATGACAGGTCTCCAAAGAATGGGGCCAACAGAAGCTCTGTCCAGGCTCTACACATGCCAATGTGTGAGGACAGTCCTCTAGAACATAGTTACTAGCCTAGTCATTGTATTTGTGAATTTTTTGTAAGCCATTAGGACAAAGTAAGTCATGTTCCCTTTTAGTCAGAATTTCTTCCTCATTTGTTACAGCTGCAACTCTCCCTGGGTGATACGTTTGTGTATACTTTGCAAATTGTCAAATTCCATGGGGACGTCTAATATTTGACTGGTAAACAGGCTCCGTCCTTAATAATATGTTAGAGAAGACTAATTCTGCTGTTTTTTTCTTTCTTATGTTAAACTATGTGACTAAGACAGGAGAAGCATTTCAACGTACTTGCACGAAGGCTTTTTTCCCATTAACTGTATCGTCTTGTTTTTAGTTGTGTATACAAATAAATAAAGAGTATATTAGTTATATCTTGTCTGCAAAATTTGGGTGGTTTTTATTCAATTTGCAGCTTATTCCATCTAAGTAAGAACTTTTTTCATTAACAAAATTTGTTTCTTACAAAGAGGAAACATTCATCTACTCTCTCCCATTTGGAGAGAGGTGGGAGGAAAAAGACAGATACGTACGTAGCTGACAACTTGCCCTTGAGCAGGTAAATTGCTGTAGACAACTTTCATGTCACCTCACTTAAATGAGAAATACATGTGTCTTTCTTTCAGGCTTCCTGAAAGTTACTGCCTTTAGGCCCCATCATTATTCTGTCTATGCTTAATTCCTATCCTTCAAGGTCATCACAACAGATACAATTTAATTACAGAAATAATTAGGGGGAAAAAAATCATAGATCCTTTAGGTAAGGCTTGAATAATTTTTCAGAGGGAGAAGTCCATAACCATGACTTGCAGAATCAGTACTGTGACATCTAAGGATCCTTCTCCATAGCTTGTCACAAAATGGGAATGGAAATAAATAAATTGATATGTAGATAAATTCATCTGAGAGAAAAAAATGTCTCTTGTTATGTACTTCTTGTTTAGTGGAATTCTGTGTTTCTTTCAATTTGGCATTTTAATAGTACTGATAGAAAAGTAGGACATTGTGGAAACGAAAGAGCCTGGCAAATTATATACATGCACTTATGTTTACTGAAAAGTTGAAAACTTAATTGCAGGAGTTACGAACTCTGAAAGAATTTTTTTTAGAGGAATGAAGTGGCATATTTTTAGGAATCTCAGTCTGGATTCCAGTTCCGGCAGCAAGGTCAAGCAGGACCCTGTGGCTGGCTCTAAGAGAAGGAATTCTGAGGCTGCAGTGGGAACCGCATCCTGTGCTGGCTCTGGCGCGGCCCAGGGTGGCTGGTGAGCAGCCCCAGGGCCAGAGGGTGACGGTGGTCTGAACAGCAAGGGATCAAGTAAGTGTCCAATTTTCTACGTAAAGGAGATTGATTGGCCTGGATGACAGCTCTGCACTCTTACATATCTTTAGGTGTGGGAGGGGTTTTTGTTTCTGTGAAGAAAATACAAACAAACAAACAGCCCAGACCATCTCTCGACTGGTTGGCTTGGATTGGATGGCCCCGAGGTGCCTGATCCACTCTCAGTCCCTTGTAAGGAACCCCAGTTGCTGAACAGGGTTTTGGCATGTTCACAGTGGCGTATAAAGCCTTTGCATTTTTTCCTACAAGTATAATTTCATTAAAGTAGACATAAGCATCAAGAGCAACCGAACAAATTAGGTTTGTGCCTTTCTGCTTGTTAATTTTTAAAGAGGAGGTGGAAAGTTCTGGGGTTCATTTCAGGTTTTTCTGTGTCTACGTTGCAGGAAAGTCAGTGTTTAATTGGACAGCACAATGGTCACAGACATGTTCACCTTACTTTCCTGCAATACCACAGACAAGTGGAATTGCATCACAAATACCAAGGAAGAGAAAGCTGCGTGAGATTTGAAATTCCAGTTCTGGTCATAGAAAAAACTTTTCTGGGGAAAAAATATTAATTAAAGTTTATCTAAGAAATGCCTCAGTAAAAGAATCATCAATGTAATTCGGCTTAAGTCTGAGAGAGGCACATTTGAGGCTTAAAAATGACAATAATTAACACACTGATGGTGCTGACTTACATCACCAATAGACATTTTCTTAACTGCTAATTGACCTCTTCATTGCCTTTTTTGCACCTCACTAGCAATCGCATAGTTCACACTACTTCTCAGACCATGCTGCAGATCACTCTTGGTCCTTTTGACCTGTTTTCATTTCAGAATTACTGCACAGGCTTCCCAGTCTGATGACACTTGCAAATGTCTGCACTGCACTTGCTGCAGGTGTCCTTCGTATTTCTAAAAATTAATTAACGAAAGTTAATTATTTTTTAATGTATTGTTTCTCTCTCACGTCAATTAATATCTGAATTACTGAAGTGGATCATTGCTATTAGTTTGTTTTCACAAAGCTGGAAAACTCAGAAACTCCACTATCACCTTAATTACTTACAAATGAAGGGTAAAATGCCTTCCTTTCCGTGGCAAAACTCCAAAAGATATAATGGAGACAGGATCTCGTGGCAAGCATACAGACCCTGCACATTCTTCAGTCTCAGCAGGACCACTCGGGCGCTGGAGGCGAAGCATGAGTGCTCTGCATAACCATCAATATGCAATGCCAGGACAAGGATCCCACTATATCTTTTACTTTACAATAGTAGTGTCAGATTTTCAGCAATACATGTGGTAATTGAATATTCTGTCTGCTGCGTAGAAAGAAAAAATGAGTTCATACTCCTTTTTTTCTCCCAAAGAAAAAGCATTACAGTACTTCTTTTCCTGGCCTGAATTCTTACAGAAATTAAAGGAGTTTTGAGATCATTATCTCTCTGTATGTAAAATAAATCTCTGTGTTTGTGCGCATGTGTGCATACATATATGCATGTACCTACTTGCACCTTGTGCGAGAGATGCAACAAGAACAAACAGTAGTAAATTTTAACCACATCTGACAGAGTAAGAGAAGGCCAAAAATGTTACATTCCTGTAGATTTCATGAAAACAGGCTGCTAAAAAGAGAGACCCACTGCAGCTTGAGTTAAACCCTTACTAAACACCAAGAAAGCTGCAAAGATGAAAGGTGTTATGAATACTCACCCACAAGAAAAGCTGCAGTCAGAGCTCCCAGCTATGTAGACCTCAGAGAATCCAAACAAGATATCACCCGAGGGAAACTAAGTCCCATCAGATCCATAGCTCACAGTTCCACTGGTTGGTGCTGGATTACTATGGTGTAGCTGGCCAGCTCTGAAGATGACATACTCAACATTTGCCCTTTGACTCTGGGGAAAAAAAGATATTTTTTTTTTAATATAGATTTCTCAAACCTGATAATCTGAAACCCAAGATGAAAGGGAGGACCCAAATGTGTTCTCAAAGGCCGCATGAGATGTTCTCACCAGAGCCTCAGTGATCTGCATGCAGCACACTAGACAAAGAGAAAACAGCATCTTCAGGTTCCTGAACTCTGGAGAAAAACTTCATACTGTGGCAGCCAGGACTTTGGTCTTGTTTAAGTTAGCAAAATCCAGTGCTGTTAAAAAGTCTTTCTTCCCATTTCCTAACCTGTCACATCACTGATGTCCAAGGGTCTAACTATTTTCAGAAGTGTGGTGAGGGAAACACATCTTAGGCCCATCCACTTTCTAGATTTTTCTGTAATAAAGCTGTGGTGTCCATAAAGAAGACACAGGTGGAGGAAGGAGTCGGCTTCTCAGCACTGCTGTCCCTTGCTGGCGCGGCACGGGGGCCCTCGGCTTTGCTGGCCTGCAGGAGACACGCACACCAGCGCCACACATCTTTGGCATCTTGCTTGGATGCTAAAAGAAAACTGAAAGCAAGAGAGGGTCCAAACTGGTTGCTGTACAATGTCCCAATAAACACACTGTCTTCATGACACCCACTGTAGCACTTGTCTCAGTCACGTTTTCTCCCTGTTCATAGCTGGGGCACATTTGACAAGGTTTGTTTGCTTCACCCCAGAACTACATATTCATCAGGGACAAACTTTGGTGCTGCAGCATTCGCAATCCCCTCTACATGACTGTCTGTCTTTTTATGTCCTAGTCACAGTAACGCATCCTTCATCTATACCTCTCTCCTGCACTGTACAGTTCAGACCCTCCTTTGCTAGGCACGTTCACGTCTCTAAAAATATCGTCCAGGAACGTTTTATTCTTCTTCATGTTGTGCAGCAAGGAAACTTGGCTCTCAAGCTCAGCAATCTTGCTCGTAGGTGCTGAGGCAATCAATGCACAGAGACCGCTTTGGATGCCCGTAGCCATGTCTGGCAGCGCTCTGAGTCACAGTCCTTCATGCCCCACACAAAGGAAGGAGAGATAATGAAAGAATTCAGCAGCCAAATCCTGCTATTCCCCTCTTCTTCCCAAAAAGGTTAACTCCAAGTAAAACAGAAGTGTCCATTCTTGTCACAGGGTGACAAAGGGATGCATGTGGCATTATTATTATTCTTGCTGCTACATGTGTGTGAGGTTAACCTGAGAGATTTTTAATGAACTTTTTTTTTTTTAATCTTCTGTTGCTAAGAGAATAATAATGACCTAGCACAATAATAAGAATCTCCAAGGCTTGGAGCAATAAAATCAAGTTACAGTTTCCTAAACTAGCTACATTTTGCAATTTTATGGGAAAATAAATACCCATTCTCTTCAGTACATTATACCTGTTGGTGCCTGTTTTTCCTACACTAATCAAAAATAAATAAGACAAGGAGCCTTCGTTTTGTGTTCTGTCATTCATTACTGAAGGATACAGAGAGGAAGTCAGAACAGCATGTTAGTTGAATAAGTAAATATTTAACAAATTGACTTCCATTTTAACAGTATAAGGGACCAGTGTCATAAAACCATAGAAATTTGGCAGTACTCTTATCTTTTTTATGTGACACTCAAATTAGTCACTGGAGCCATTTTATTTCCTGGATGAATGATAATTCCTGTGGCAGGACAATTCAACATAAACATCTGCAATAAAACAGGTCAATTAAATCTGCAAGTTAATTCTAGTCCAGAGGGAGAAAGCTGGCTTATTCTTAGTTACTGTTCCCTAAGGAGTTTAGACCCCAGGGCAGTAAGGCTCTGCATGGACTAGAAATTAAACGCACATGCTTGATTTCTGAGTTTCTGGGACCCAGACCCTCACAGTTCTCTAATTCATGATAATGGTCGTAGTTGGAAGTGCTGTAGTCAGAAAATGTTTCCTTATTCCCCTGGTTTTCAGGCACTGAAGGAGGCAGGCTGGAAGCACATTTCTAAGGCTGCAGAAAAAAACCCCAGGGCTTTCAAAATTATCTGTGAAACTTTGTAATCTGCCTCTGGGCTTTCCATGGGGAGAAGAAACTTTCTGTGCAAGTCATCATGAAGAGCTCCGGTTTGGCTTCTGTGAAAAGTATGAGTTAGATATTACATTCGTCAAATAGAAATCAATAGAAATTAAAGTATGTCAATGATTTCCCACAGGGTCAGAGAGGCAGCCACTTGTGCATCAAAAACGAGGGGCAGCCAACATGGCAGTGAGCTAATGCCCCTTTCTCCCATTTTCTCATCAGTTCATCTGCCATTTTTCCACATTCGATACACAGGTCATCTGTGTGATGGTTATAAGCAGAGACGAGACTTCACAGAGAACATAACCTACTCTATCCTGAGCAAAAAGGCCTCAACCTGCCCGGTATCTTGTTTTTAATTCAGCTCCCCCTTCCAGTCTGGGATGTATTAACAGAATCTGAGAACTCCCAGCTAGTGCCTCTGCGAAGTATTTTCATTGCTGCAGCTAATCTACAAAGACAAATATTTTCTTGTTTACACTGTGAGAAACAAAATAGCCTTATCTCCCAATGGAAAATATTTACTCTTTGTGGGATACCAACACTGTTCAACTCCGAAACTGTTTGAAATCCTGGCTTGTTGCTTATCTAATTCAGCAGTGCCCCTTATGGAAATCAGAGAACTCCCTGTGATACCGCTCTACCTCCCTCTGGGAGGACTCAGTCCGTTGAGGATGTTCTTCTCATAAAATTTCTGTTGATTGTGGAAGACATTATTCTCATTTCACAAAATGGATGAGATGTGCAGGAGTATCAAGAGCCTTGCCAGAGCTCACAGCAGAACCAAGAACTAAATTCCCATTTTCTGAGCCCAAATCCATCCTCCCTTTTACCATCTTTCCACCTCAAAGAAAAATGGAACAACATTCTTTTTTGTCCATTCTATTCTTTGGAAAATGATTTTCCTTCCTGTTGTAGATTTTCCACATACACATGCCTTCACAACTTGCAAATTGCTGCCGTCAAGCATCATTGAAGGTCCTGGGAAGCAGAAGGCAGCTACAAACACAGCTCCCAAGCAGCACCAGCCCAGGTCCTGCCTGGACCACGCATCTGCAATTAAGGAGATGGGAAACACCTCCAGGTGTTGTAATGGTGGGAGTGACTCTGAATTCTTCAACAACTCTGTGTCCTCTTGGGCACTCCAGTATCCGAGTGGGGACTCCTGCAAAGCCCACACAGGACATGCCGCTGCCTGGCCCACGCTCGCCGTTTGAGGCCATTCCATGCACACTTGTGCATAGGAAGCACATCATTACAGCCCCCGGGCATTACAGCCAACTTGGGCTCTCCAGCCTGGATGTTAATAGAAGCCATTCCCAACTAGTGCTATTGCCAAGATACTGGCTGGAGATTAATTAGATTTGGTTTTCCACCTTTTTTTTTTTTTTAAGGTTGGGCTATATGTAAAAAAAAAGACCAAAACCAATTTTTGCAATTCCACCTGTGCAGTATTAGTAACTGTTTCCTTGTGGGACAGTGCTCCTCTCTCATTCCGCTCTGTACGGTTTTCAAGCCTTGCTACCCACCCATCTATGTTGTTAATTCTCTCCGACATTTCCCTGTATCTTTCTTCCAGAGAAGAAAGGGGCCATTGAAGAATATCGTGCCTTGTCTCAAGCAGTTCCCGAATTGATCCCTCAAGGCTCAGGGTGGTGAGAGGCCAGCACGGCTCAGAGGCAGAGCCCAGCGGAATTTGTTGAGGAACCTTTGAGCCCGCAGCACGCTGCTTGAAAAGCATTTCTCCTTCAGACACATTCATGCCTCGAATCATTACCAAATATAGAACATATTCTTTAAAAGATAGTGCTTTCCCCACATGAGGTATCTAAAACTGTTGGAAAAAGCAAAGCTGAAAAATACAATGGTACCCCTTGCCATATATGAGATGTGATTGAATCAAAATACCCCACAGCCTGACCTGGTGGCCATATGAACTTTCACTTTACTCACCTGGGTAGGTGTAGGAGATACAACCAGACTCCTCAGGGGCACAGAGGTGTTCACACACACACGCACACGGGCTGGGCTCTTGCACGCTGACAGAGAGCACTGACATCCCTGCGGTCAGGCAGCCTGCTTGTGCGTAGGCAGGGACATTCAGCAGGATCATCAATAACAGGAAGATTTTAAAAGTAACAAAAGACAGCCATTCACTGAGAGCAGCGCACTTGGAAATAGATTAGGAGAGCCATAGTAGCAAGATGCAATGTATATACCAGAGAAGCCTGTACTCTGGGTTGTGTGTGTCTGTTGCAAAATAGCACTCAAATGCTGCAGCGATAGGTGGTCATGTTACTTGGCTGAGTGAAGGAAAAAAATGGAGGGGAGGAGGGAAAGCAAACTGTCAGCCCTCCTCAGGTGGGAATCTGGACAGCCTGCCCGAGCATCTGAACGTTATCATGCCTGCACTTCTGAGACACGAATACAAATGCATCCCTTAGATGCTTGCCAGCTGATTGCTTCCACCTTGCATTTTTTTTGTATGTTCTTTTTGGTATCATTGTAGTATAAGTCTGAAAAATACAGTCCGGACATTGAGGAAGTGGGAACACCCAGTGTTCTTGCATGCTGACACTGCGTTCCTAGAGGGTAAATCTAGTTAAGGCAAGTTTTACTCCTCTGCAGAAACTGAACACCCCCCCCGCCCCTCTTAGTGTACATCTTTGATCCATCAACTTTGCACATGGAGCACAGCATGTCTCCCATGGAATTTCGCTGAGGGCTGTTTTCCCCTTGTGCTGCCAGTGAGACCCTAGGAGGTGCAGTGTTCATCTGTTACAGCTGCAGGACAACAGCTGGAGGTCAAGAAAATCAGAGGCAGAAGGGGCATCAAAACTATTTTCTGACTCATCACAAAAATCGACAGAGGAAAAAAATGTATCTTTAAAATCCTCTCAAGTTATCTTAATATTAAACATTAAAAGTTATACAGTAATGATACTTAGAAGTCACTCCCAAATAAAGAATTTTGCAAGCAGCTATTGGAATACTGCACAGTTTGTAGTAACACTTTAAACCCCTAAAATATGTACAGTCTTCCCTTCTAACCCAGGGGTGTCCCAAAATGCAAAATATAGTTCTGTTAACGAGAAGGCTTACAGACGAAAATGGTCTTGCAACATTTCCCCATCCGTGAGCAGTGGAAATGCATTGGGGTCCTGCTTGTTCACATGCACCATTTGAGCATCAAACATCAGGTCTCACCATGGGAGAGACACTCCACAGCTCCTGCTGGCTCTCCAGCAGCAGGCATCTCCCAGCTTGCTCTCAAAGAACTTATGAGAATGAAACAATGTCTCACACTATCTGGCCTGTTATTAAGGAGCTGTTTCTAGCTGATGGCAGTTTCTAGGTGCTCCAAGTTGGAAGTCCCTGAGCATGAACTGATACTAGTCTTAACTACAGTGGTGCAAAGAAAACCAGTATCTGCTTGAATGTCAGAGAGGATTTAATGCTGAACACAGTGCTAACTGATGAGCAGAAGGTGTATTTAATCTATTTCACTGTTACAGTCAGATCAAGTTTGGGATTCTGGGGAAGCCTACACAGGTCTTTCCTTTTCAGCACCAGGCAAGGATCCAAGTGTCTCCTAAGTGAACTATGTCTTCTGATGTTGCTTTCTGAACTGCTATACTGGATTAGCACTAGGGACTGCCAAAGTGTCCCATGCTGCCCAAGCCCAGTCAAGCAGGCCATGGCAGGACTACTGCAGTCAGATCCCACTGGCCTTGCAGGGGAGGGCACCTCAACAGGGCTGCGCTGTAGCCAGTGTCTCAGTCAGACAGCAGATCATCCTGCTGATGTCTCATGGTTTCTTATATCCCACCGTAAAGTTCTTGCTTCACTTCCCTGACCTACCATATCTTCTTTCTGTTCCCTTCATCCCTAGCTATGCTTGGTATTTATAGAAGTTTTACTTCTCTGTTTTTCAGCTTTCTTTATTCTGTTTTCTTCTTGTTCTCAGTATTTCCACCTGAAGGTACATGCCTTGTTCTCTCCTTCCAACACGCACATTTGGAACAAGCAGCACAACTTTGTGAGCTCTGTACTTGTTCCTGTGCAACCAACGAGGATGGGGGCATAGCTCTGAGCATGGCTAGTCCTCCCACGTGAGCCTAGAACCACCAACCCACTTCATACTAAAAGCAACAACTTTAGCAGCCCAAATGTCTCCTTCCTGACATTCAGATAGTGGAGGACATGTACGAAAGAACTCACCCATTAAAATAAAACCTTCAGTGGATCTCTCCTGGCCCTGCTGAAATGCCAAGCAGCTGCAGCATCTCCAAGAGTTCAACGCAGAAAATATGTGGCTCCCTTGGATAAAACCGCCTTTGTTCCCAGCCCTTCTTTTTCTGAAGTGTCACGAGTCCCGGTGGCCTTCACATTGCATCTGTTCCAGAGGGCAATTCCAGCTGGCTCCCTTCTGCTGTGCTGCTGCACTGGGACCTGCGGGGAAGGCTCCCACATAAGGTTCCAGTTCCTCCACCATGCTGGTGTGGGAAATGGGTTACTGTCTTTGGCCAGTGGCCTCCAAGTGCTTCTCGAAAACCCCAGGGAGATGAATGGGCCTTGTGAGTTCTTGTATGCACCTACCTTCATATGATTATGGGGCTGCAGACTTCAGGAGAAGAAACAGACCAGTTCCTCCCTTCTACCCTTTCCATCAAAGTAGTCTTAGAAATTCTTTTTAAAAATAGCAAGCAATTTTTAAGTAGCTGGCACCTTTCAAATACTAAGCAGCATCATGTATTCAGGGAGTCACAGCATGGTTTTTGTCTTGAAAAAGCTTAATTTCCTGAAGCACATATCAAAATCCCACCCTAAGAATCCCTTCTGTGCAACTGAGCTCTCCTTGTTATAATTCTGCACAAACATATTTCCTTCCTGCTCCCTCAGGTACCATTCTCTCTATGTACACTACCATAACAACTGTACCTTTACTAAGACTGAACACAATAACCAGCTCTTTGTAGAGGATAATTAACAGTCAACAGTGAATCTTAGCATTTATTCAATGGAGTATGAATGAGTTATGAAAATTCTTTTTTACTGAAGAGGTAATGGGATATTGTTACCTTTGCATATGCTTTGCGTCTTGCATGATAGTGTATTTATGGTCTTCATAGTTTAAAGTCAGAAATATGTACACAGATATTATGTGTTTGTATTCAGGCAGTTATGCCTCAACATGTTTGCCTCTCTTTCTGTCATTAACAAAATCCCTACTCCATCTGTATCTAATCCAAATTCCTCGTGTCCATTCTGTGCAGGACGAGTAGGTCTGAACCTCTCCAGCTGTTCCTAAAGATGTGAAGGTTCATTTCAGGAACTGAATTTCCACAGTCTTATGTAAACTATCTAGATTAGTGCCCTCACACAGGATACTTCACAGAGTACTTGGAGGTAAACACAATGGTATTACACTGTTCTGAAGTATAGGGAGCCCCAAATTTGTGTGTGCTTTTCGTTTCATGACAGAAAATGGTCATGTTTTTCTTTACTATAGAATAGCTAAGTATGTGTGAAAAGCAACAACTCCCACTTGCAGTAGTGTATATATAGAGTATATGTGTGTGCCTACACACATAATATATAAAATACAGAAATATGTCTCAATTCTATACTAAAAACCAGTTGTAGCATAATTTAAATGAGAACATCTTTTTAAAGTAGAAATACTAATCACTATTGGTAAAAAAGCAAAAGGAAGAAAAAAATATCCAGGTGCCTTAAAAGTAAGAAATAAAGCAAACTTTTACTAGGACTATTCCCAAAGCCACCATTTTCAGTTGACGTTCAAGCTACCGGAGATGATGAAGAGAAGAGGGGACTTGGGCTGAAGGAACACATACTTTTGCTGCTATCTCACGGCACGCCTTTTCCCCACTTTTTTGCAACCCAATAAATGTTGGTGTTCCAGAAACTACGGCAGAAAGTGCCCAACGCTTACCTGGCTACGCATCGCAGGTGCGCTCCTGCATCTTCAGGGCAGATCAAGAAGCGACTGTTTGGGTGCAATAGCCGGACCGGGATGCGTCAGGATTTGTCGCTGCTGCTACTTGGTTTTGCATTGCTAAGCACACACGAAAACTTGGGAATGCTGCCAGAAAAGGAGCATTTTGATCTGACCTTGGGCCTGTGAAACATCTGGAAAAGCAGTAACGTGATTGCTGGCGTGGCAAGGAGTGTGCCAGCAGTGCGGGCTGGTGTGGGAGTCCTGGAAACACGGCTGGATGTGGGCACTTCGCACCAGTGCTCCTGACAATGGACTTCACACTATTTCTGTAATTGTTACTAAACAGGTGTTTTTTTTCTTCTCCCCTGCAACCTAAAAATCTCCTTTCAGTCCCTGGCTTGGTTCATACTGAAGGTGTGTTTCCAAAGCAGCAATCTTGAGAGAGGACAGGGAATCAAAACATTGCAGCCCTTGGCTGCAGCGCAGCAGCCCTCAAAGGTGACCTCCAAAGGCAGCCATGAGCCTCTGACCTCCCCTGCCCTTTCATCAGATTTTAAAGGCGTCTTGAATTTTTTTTTTCAACCAGCAGGGGCAGATGAGAGATTCTGCGCACTGGTTTATTTGTTTGTTTTCCTTTCAAAATGTAGGTCTCTCCTGGAAGGAGTTCTAGATAGCTGGACAACTCATGAAAAAATAATATTGCCTGAGATGAGGGAGTGAGGGTCTAGAGGTGAAAATGCTTTTTTTTTTTTAATTTATTTTCTGTTTTTAATCTGACTGATCAGCATTCCTTCTTCCTAGTTAATGCCCACTGGAGTTCAGTCGTCAACTGACATTTTATAAAACACCTAAGAGCTCCACTCCTCCTCCTAGCAAAGCCTCTGTACTAAACACACAGCTGCCAGCCCACGCAACAGCCTTCCAGGCAAGACCAACATTTAGTACTGTGCACATTTTAGGGGTTAAAGAAAACTCAAAAGGGGATTTGTCTTTTAAGTGCCTGTCCACTGTCTTTTTAACCATCACGTAAAGAAAACAATAAAAAGAAAATAAGGAATGCTCTGTAAATCACCTGTGGACAGCAAACGTGATGAGTTGGAGACATTTATTCTGTTTGAAGGAATTTATTCTATGCATCATAAAAAGTGCTCTGTAGTCTTTAGCTAACATATCCCACCCTGTGCTATAAATGAATGTGTAACATTTTGAATTGCTGGCCAGAGGGCCACTCAACAAGTACTGCACTTGAAGTTATTAATTGCAAAGATAAGTTAAAAATTAGTCCACTTCTGCACAGGTGCATAAAAGCCAGTCTTTGTACAGGAGGGTTTTTCTGACATTAACTTCGGTTCAGGAGATGATGCTGCAGAGGCAAGTAATGAATTTGTAAATAGGGAAGCAAAGCATCGTTTCTGACCCAGAAAAAACTCGAAGTTGCTGTCCTGGCCGGAGGGCAGGAACAGCGCTGCCCACCTGCAGCCCCCAAACCCCCATCCCCTCCCTGCCCGGGGCCGGCAGTGCTCTGGCACCTGCCCCAGCGCCCACAGCCGCATCACGGCCGCAAACACAAGCACCGATTGCTACACTAAACACGTCAAGCTAAGTCAATAGTTTAATAACCACTATTAAGGCTTTTCCAAATCCATTTAACAACTGTAAATTATTCTAAAATAAAATAGCCTCAGCCAATCAGCTGTGTAGTCACTGACCCACAACTATGTGCTTATTTCTCAATTAAGCAAATCTCTGCACCCCGGTTGGCTTTAGCTGTTTTTGTGGTTTTGTACATTGCAAGATCCATTATATAAATGCCGGTCCGAGAGCCCCAGCTGGCTGTTCCTGACACCAGGTAGTGCAGGTTCGCCCTCACTGGTGGCAATGCTGGTACTGGGATAAATCTCACCCCTCTGCTTGCCCCCTGCCAACTCCTCCTGTCACATACCCCAGCTACAGCCACGCTGCTCAGCCATCCCCACCCTGCCAGGGTGAGGGACCACCCTGGAGACCTGTGCTTGTGTCTGCAAGGAGAAGGGTCACTCACCAGCTGCTGCCATCCCTGAGCTCCCCAGACCAAGCCAGGGCGGCCACTCTTGCCTCTTGGAGCAGCATGTGAGATCCCGTCGGGCTCCAGGGCTCACTGGGTCCCAGGCGCTTCCCAACACCAGGGACACAGACCAGCCACAGCACTGCTGGCACCAACAGGGAGGTGCCGGGGTGTGGAGCGCAGCGAGGCAGCACACTAATGAGCCCGTGGCACCGCTCAGTCGTTTAGAGCCAGAGAGTCTATAGTCGCCAATCAGCCCGTCAGGGGGAGCGGGGAGAGCCTGTCAGGCACAGCAGGAATAATTGGAGGGAGCTCCTAATTAATTTGATAATAACCCTATCCTGTACTAACACACTCCACATGCAAAAATGGCTAAAAAGTGCCAATTAGCAGTGGAAGTGAAAGAAAATGTGTGATGGGGTTTCAAGGAACTTCACCGCCTTGGCCTGGTGCATACTGGTGTGCTGGGTCTCAGTGGCACTGTCCCCTCTCAGGCACTGGGGTGACCTGC
This sequence comes from Columba livia, assembly GCF_036013475.1. Taxonomy (NCBI): domain Eukaryota; kingdom Metazoa; phylum Chordata; class Aves; order Columbiformes; family Columbidae; genus Columba; species Columba livia. The sequence goes on from NC_088608.1 coordinate 22,697,947, forward strand.
TCCCATCTTCTGTAGCCTTGTATCTGCCACGGCCCGTGTCACCCATGGAACGAGTTAGCTTTCTGCTCAGTACTAGCATCCATCAACCAGCTGTAGATGGGCTCATGATACATTTCAGGGATGCTCTAAATTGTTTTCCTGGTAATTTTTGCAGGACCTGAGATCCTATCCTCCTCTAACATGTGGGAGTCCGTGGGACCTGCCTGCAAGCCATTGAAGGGTGGTGAACCCAATGGAGCAGGACCTTGACTCTTTCAGAAGCAGGGCTGTAGCTGCAAGGCCAAGGTGGCATCAAACAGCATCTTAATCCTCCCACAGCAGTGCTTAGAGTTTTCTTATTTTTCTTGCCACTCTGCCAATCCACGGGGAGGTTTGGGGGGAAGGGGTCAGAGCAACCCTCCTCGAGCCCTGCCTGGCTCGCACCGCACAGGGCTGATGCCAGCCCAGTCAGCAGGAGGGTGGCACCTGCAAAACTCACGCAGAGCTGGGACCCCGCAGGGACCCCGGAGCTGCCCTTCACCCCCCACAGGACTCATCACAAGCTGCTGCTAGTCCACAAATCAGATTTAGGACATAATTTGTAAGCACTGAAGCTGGACTGCCACCAGCGTTAAGACAGCCTTTTTTTTTTTTCCCCCTATTAGTCTGTGTCAAGCTGGTTTGTATTTTCACTTCAGAATTCTCTCAAAATTCTCAGTATTCTGTATTACAACGTAATCCCAGGGCCAAAACTGGTGAATCATTCAATATATTTTTCAGAAAATAGGCAACTCAGATCTAATTATATGTTGTTAGAGTTTTACCAGGTATCTCATACCCATCACTTTTAAAGCTCCCATAGAGCATGGAGCTATAATGAGCTCCAGCTTGCTTTCTGGGCAAATATGAAAGAGGGTTTTTTTTTATTAATATTTGTGAACATGGACAAAAGTCCAAGCTCTGTGGACACTATTGTGATCGTTGGAACAGGCAGGTGGTGATTTACTTACCTCCTAATTTGTGCCTTGCAAAGCAGAGGGCACATGCAGGAGCTTGTGTATCCCAGAATTCGTGTAGCCGAGCAGTTTGTAAAGCTGGCAAGGAAGGAGCCTCAGAGAACAGCCAGGCAGCAGCTGCCGGCTCCTCTCAGGGGCAGGAGCAGAGGAAGGGGACGCAGGGAACACGAGTCCCAGGGCCTGTCCTCACAGCAGCTCCACACTCACAGAGCAAGGAGCGACTTCCAGTCACTTGCTGTCCAGCTCGTGCCTTAAGGCATGGGATAAAGAGGGTTGGGAAGAAGTGGGTGCCCCAAACACAGCGGCACCCCAAACCCCAGAGTCACCAGCCCTTGGAGACCTCAGCCAGGGGATAAATGGTGGGAGGGTAATTGCGGATGACTGGGTGGGCGGCCTGTACTTGGCATGTCGGCAGGGTGAGCTGCCCCCCAGGACCTTGGAACCACTACGTGTCCTCAGCTGGGCTGAAATCAGGTTTAGCAAAGCCTCATTTGCAGCCCCAGAGGAACCCCTGCCCCTGATGAACCCCTCCAGCTGCCATGAGCCGAGGGCTAGCGGGGGGACCCCGAAGCCACAGCATGGGGCAGTGGTGGGAGATGGGGTGTGCAACCATGCAGCAAAGCCAGGCAAGATTTCCCTCCTCATGGGGCAACACCTTTATTATTGGGGCCAAATCCTGGTTTTAAAACAAAGCAAAAAAAATAAAACCCTCCCCCAGCATTCATGAACCTCTTTAAAAAGCTTCATTTTAAAAAGAAACACAAACCTGGCACCTTGCCATGGGACTGCACAGCTTTTAACTGACCCCATATGTAAAGTCAACCTGAGTGAGCTGTTAAATACTTTAATCCAGCCCTCCGGCCCCCTAGAGGCACCTTCCTCCTGGGAACTCTGGAGCCAGATCTCTGCAACAGCAAGCCTTAAATCTGGAAACATTAACCACTCTCCCATCTCATTAGAGAATGAAAGTATTTGCCGGGACATAAGGAACAGTAAACCCAAGTTAGGAATAAAGCCTTCTCAGTCCTCCTGCAAGGAACAGCTGTGCGACATGATCTCAAACCCACTCAGCTTTTCTGCGTGATTGTACATCTCTCCATCTCAGGTAAAACGGGACCCACCTCAGGCTCCCCACAAGCAACCTATTCCCTTCTCCCTAAAGCACTCACGTTTGGAAAGTGTTGTTAACTGTTCGTGGTAGCACTTGGTCACAGCAGAGCCTGCCTTTTAATTAGATGATGATAGGAACTGTCTCTCCTTCATACCACATACAACAGAGGTGGCTTTGGTCGCAGAAGACATCCCTGCCGCTGCTGCCAGTGCCCATCCATGTGCTGTGCCCTGGAATATATTGATTTTGAACTGCATTGCAGTAGGGCAGAAATAAAACACATTCATTCTCACACTCTTTCCTTAGAGCGAAGAGATCAAAACAGAAGCGTAGGACATACTTGGTCAAAAAAACCCAACACACACAACTTTGATGTATTTGATGCAGGAAATGACACGGTTTCTCTAGCTACATTGCTATGAAATCTTAAGTGAAAGATTGCTTCCAGCAGAACATTCTGATTAAATCTGGAGAGATTTAAGGAAAAATAAGATTCCAAGGCCCAATTAATTTTCTGATTAAGAAGTCAAGATGGGTAAGGAACTGGGAGCGTCAGCTGAGATGCGAGTCTTTCTGCTTGATTATGCTTCTGTTTATTAATGAAGTTTTAAAAACCAAGGGACAGTAGAATAAAAGGCTGACTTTTGATGTATGTGATATGCCATAAACTAGAACCACTCCTCTAGACTTTTGCCTGTCAGCTTTGCATTTACTAAACAGAAGTTGCCTTTAAAGATAATTTAACTTGATTACAGGTCTCTCTCTAAGACTGAAGTTGTCTCTTAAAAGTGGCCTATGTACATTGTCCCTTCTCCCTTTACCATATTAGAAAAAAAAAAAGCAGGCCCCAAAGGTTTGAGAACCAATGCTTCCTGACTGTCTCTTTTTCTTGGTATCCCAAAGTCATGCAAAATATTGCCCGTCCTTTTTTTTGCTAGAGAAATTTGCAGATGATCTTGGGCTTCCCCACAAGTGGAGAGGGGCTTCCTTGCTCCTATGAAAAAGTAGTGAAAGGCAGTTCCTCAGAGAAAAAGCTTTTCTTATAAATGCATTAGTAATGGTCACAAAAATGAAAACAATCTAAATAGGAAACATCTCTGTGTGCTGAAGGAGGATATCACACACTCAGCGGAAAGGAGCCTGTACCAGCCGTGCCCCAGCCAGCCACGGAGCCTCGCGGAGCAGAGGTGCCCTGCCAGGGTTGAAAAACATACAATGGGAAACCAAAACCCTTTCCAAGGTCTTCTTTACACACTAATAATCAAACAGCACATTATTTTCAAGGAACAATGACTAGATATAATTTCTGCAGAACCACATGCCTAACAAAATGTAAACCTCTGACTTAAAAGTTTGACTAAAAAAAAGGAAAACAGCCAAACTTTCCCCTGTGTCAGGGAATCTGAGAGACTTCCCTGTGCCCAAATCAGCCACATACAAATACTAAAACAAAGGGTTACCTGAAAAAGTGAGGAGGGGAAAAATCAGCCAGAAGTAAAGTCAACTATACTGAGATTGCAAGGTACTGCAGGCAGTGAAAACTGTCTAACCCCCTGAAGTTTGCAATCCTTGTCTAAAGTACTGTATACTCCGTAAGTAAAACCTCCTGCCCCAGAAATCCAAGGGAGGGTGAAAGAACTCACTTGAAGGCTTGCCTCTTTGAAAAAGACCTGAGGAAAGGAAAAAAAGGTCCATTTCAGGGTTCACAGAATAAGTGTATTTAGATACTCCTCCTTAAGAAAGGACCTAGATGCAAGCGAGATTTGTGCCATAGTTTAAATCCAGGTTCCCAGGAAAACTTGCTTACAGAAAGATCAGAAGATCTGAGGATCATTACTGCAGAGGATTCAGAGAAATTATCTCCTAATACACAGTCGAAGACAGAACTAGTCTTGGTCTCTCTTTGGCTTGAACCTCTACTGAAATTTAATGCTGACAAATCAAAAAGGGATATATCCAGAATCCGTAACCCTGATAAAAATGGGAAATCTGTATCATCTTAATCAAAGGATATGCCACCCTGAGCTGGATCTGTGTCTTGTCCCTTGGCCTCATATGACTCCTATGTGCCAGGGGTTAAGGGTTTGTTAAAGAATATCGGTTTTGATTAAGTGTCACATACGGTGTAAAACATCCTCTTTATCATTGGAAGTGAAGGTTGGGGGCCAGACAGTGCCTTTTAGTGAGCTTCTAATATAAATTAGGTGTCTTAGGTAATGGGTGGTTTTCAGACAGGATTGATCTTTCTATGGTCCAGTGAAAGTAGGTGTGCTTGGTGAGATGTCACAAAAGCGAGCTTCCTGGCACCTATACTAATGGGCTGGTTACCCCTTTTGGAGTAGGACTTGAAAAATGTAGCACAGGAATTCCCCCTCCCCTTTCCTAACTTTTTCATTTTCTTGATGTAATGGGCAAAGGTCTATATATCCTTTACTCCTTTGGTATTTCAGTCCTTGTATTTGCAGTATCACTTAGTGAATCTTAAGCCACTCATCCTTTTAGTCACTTACAGCTACCTAAACTTGCATGAACTTAAAGATGAAGCGGTTGTGAGTAGACTAGGTTACTTACTATTTTTATCAGTGTACAACCTTTAAAGAAAAATGTATCAAGCACAGCATCACCACCACAACCAAATGATTTCTCTTTCCCATTAAGTCCTCCTTGGAAACTTTGATTGCACAGAGACCTAGGAAGAACTGTAGAGATGTTAAACCTTAAGTTCCCCTGCCTCAAAAATAAGAGCAAACATGCATTTCTATAGACATCAAAACGTGTCTGTATTTTCCTCTTTATGAAGCAGAAATTCTCTCAGCTTTGTGCAAAGAGTGGCATGATCAAAAGCACAAGCTGAGCACATGAGAGCCAGAAGCTCTAATGCAGACTCTAACCATGGACCTCAGGTAAAGAGGGTATATACAAAATAAACCTTTCTTTTAGAGTTCATTGACATGTTGTAGTTAAAACTTTTCTGAAAACTTTCCGTGGATTTATGAGCAAGTGAAAGCACAAATGCACAGCTGGTGTTGCAGGCTCATAAATCCAACCAATGAGCAAAACCCTTGAGTCTTCATATATGCAAGAAGATGTCACAAACATTTCAATATTCTACTGTTTCTCACATACCCATTCATCATTTGAGCACTGGTAAATATCAATTTTTTTAAAAAAAATATTTAGATAATTGAGATACATACATCTATTCTGATTCTCACCCAGAAAAGCTTCCTTGGTCCCCAATGTAACAAACCAGGATAACCAAGACTTAGAGCATGAATACCCTTAATTTGCTTATTAAAATGGATTTATGTTTAGGCAAAACCTTAGGTGCATCTCTGACTTTAAATGCCCCAAAGCCCCTGCGCAGGATCGTGAGGAGCACAAGACTGGACTCAGCAACTGGCAGTTCATCTTCTCTGTGCCACAGCAAAATTACTGCAATGACAGAAACTGGAGATATATCACTGCTGCAAAGAAACATTATAGAAATTGTAGTGACTCTCTGCCTTATTCCACATACAGAGATTTTAGGCCTTCCTTGTATTGTTCCATTTGGCAGAGATATGAAGTGCTAGAGGGTAACAATGAACAGAAGCTACCTGAAGGATCAGTTCTACAGTTATTACTCTCTTTTTTGTGCCAATCGGAATACAAATTAACAAAAGTTGTGACAAAAAGGTGATTGGATTCCTGGGATTTCCCCCTTTTATCCCGTGGCCATCAAATGGGTGGCAGATCACCCAGTGGGCTTGCTGCCCTGCTTGAGGTGCGAGGAAGTGGACGAAGGTTCTGTTTGGGGATGGAGCAGAGGGGAGGATTTAAGGCCCATTGCCACAAGGAGTTCATGAGGCCTGGCTGTGGGTCCTAATTAAATGTGCAATGGCACCTCTTACTTGAAAGGCAGGTGATGGATGTGAGCAAACATTGCTGCAGGACATGTAAGAGGCAAACAAAGACCTTTGGAAATGCAGGTCTACTATCAGAACAATCTACTTAAAGAGGTTACATTGAAATCAAGATAGAATTGTTTCTCTTCTTCCTTACTCTTTAATGCCAACACAGCCCAGAAAATAACATGTATTAAATGCAGTTTGATACCCCATCTCTTCTATGTACCCCTCTGAAGGAGCTCTCCTGCAGACCTTCCCAGTGCAAAATTTCTCTCTACAGAAGTGAGCTCTCAAGGCTTTGACAGTTTTCCACGTATGAGTGGAGAAGGGGAAAAATAAGACCAAAAACCTTGACCTTTAGAGAACAGGCTTGTCAAATTCAAGAGACAGCTTTCATGAAATTGAGTATTAAATTGTTCAGCACTCTCCCTAATTGCAAGGTCCCCAATTGCTATCCTGGACCCGCTTTGGTTCTGTTAATTCCTAATTCATATTAGTCTTTCTTCATTAGCTGGGGGAAGACCGGGTTTCATGTGCCGCTGTGCAGAACTGTCTCTGCCATGGAGACAAACTGGAGGCCCTGGCTGCCCAGGGACGGATCCCGCAGCATCGCTGCAGCCCCGGCTCTCTCCGAGCTGCCTTCTCAGCATCTCTGCTCCCCCGGGCACTGCGGTGCTCTGTGCCAGCCCAGGGTGCCGGGCTGTGCCCCAGGCTCCTGTGGTGGCGGGTGACAGATGAGTTTGACAGCCTGTGCCACAACCAGGTGACTGAGCACCAGCTCTCCGGCGAGTGCAGCCGCTAAGTAAATCTCATTCCTAATCCAAGGCGCTTTTGATAAGAACAAAAGCTGTGTGCAAATGAATATTTCCATCTTATTTAAAATTCTAGGTTTCAACTGCAATATTAATGCTATTTTACAGTGTAATTTACTTGTAATAATATGTCATTATTGCCATTTTACAGTTTTCTCTTAAAGTAGTAAAGAAAATGTTTTAAAAGGCACAAATAGCTGCAGCACAAATCTCCATTCAGCCTAAGAATCTGTGCTCTCCCGTCAGAATGGCGCGTAATTGAAAACAATGACATCCCCAAGGCGTTAAACACTCCAGTCATTAATGCATTTTTATTTTGGAATAGAAGAGCACTCTTACAGCTTTTTTCCTAAATAGTAAACATAAATTAAACATTTCTCTTCCATTCCCAGAATGGCATCTGCCAGTGAAGCCAGGGCTGACCTCAAACACTTTCCAGAAGTGAATCTCAAACCAACACTCTGGTTTTATCCCCAAACCTCCCCAAAGGGAAGGGTTTTCCTGCAACACAGCATGTAAAAGGGAGTGTCCTTACCTGGTGACCAGTTCCTGCACGGCAGGTGACCATACCACTGGGTTGGCAGGAACAGCAGGAAACTCAGGCAAGCCTTCAAGAGCCAGGCTGCGTGTGCAGGGAGGGAGATGTCACCAGGAGGAAAGCGTCACTCAGTGGAGAAGACATACTTCATACACCATATATGTGATTTGACACCAGTTACATATCCATCGCTCCTACATACCTTTGGATGAAAGTTGATGCAACATTAGTCCTCCTGATGAGTGTGGGAACCCACCCTGGTGAAGGGCTGACAGTCAAAGTCTTTGATCTGTGGAAGGCTCCACTCTAAGGGCAGGATCCCACTGTTATCTATGAAAAATATGAAAATGTCAGCAGTTGGACTTAAACAGCAGCCATCCCTAGATAGGAACTTGAAAAACCTGTTTGTATCTTGCACAGACTTCCAGCACCTTTCCATGTAAGAAGTGTCCTCGCAGCTCTGTCCCGTCCTTCTCCAAAAGGATTTCCAGCCCTCTTCCTCCATCACAACACTCCACAGACAGATGGGTGACGGCTATTTGAGATCCAAGGGGCCAGGAGGGTTGCAGGTTGTCTCCTGAAGGCTGGGAGTTTATGCCAGCAATGACTGTGAGATTTACACCACATTTCCAAAAAGTGTGATTTCTCAGTGTGATCTCTATCTGAACTTGGCAGAAAAAATATTTAATGGCTGGCAAAACATTAGTAAATAAAAGCAGATCAAGATGATGTTGCTACAATAACAGATTACATTACTATTCGCTGTCCTTAGGAAAACCCTGATTAGACTGAGATGCTCACGGGGTCTTATGAATAAGTCAGGAAGGGGCTCTAATGACCCCACGTGAGAGCACAGGAGCGTCAGCGCAGCCAGCGAGGCTCACAGTGCTGCTCGGGAACAGGCACCAACCTGGATGATAACAGCAAGTATCACAGGGGGCTTGTTGATTTTCTTTAATAATTTGGGCCAGATTTTCTGCTAGTATAAACCAGTCCTGCTCTACTGAAGCCGAGAGAGTGCCACCAATTTATATTAACAAAAACTGACCCTCACTCTATTTTTAATTCTTTTTTTAGGCAAGTTTTCATTAACTTATTGAAGAATTGTACCTCAGTATATCCCTCATTACAGGGACAAGCCATGGCCTTTTCCTGTTAATTGATGTATGGGAACCTCCAATAGCTGAAGTACCAATAGCTGAAGTGTGCTTTGCAAGCACACCTAGCATTGATTGCTGATCTTAGATCTTGAATTGCGTAATTTCTGAACTAAGAGAAAATTACTTTTTGCTTGCAAGTGTCAGGACAGCTCTGAATCCGTGAATGACTCAACCTCAGGCACTGGTGTTTAATTTATGAGCTATTTATCTCCTTGCGCACACCCCAGCACAAACAATTATACTTAGTAATTTGTTGATGTTATCAAAGCTGTTTGATGTTACTCCTGCTACCTCCAATAATGCTGTGCTTTGAAACTTAAACAGGATTTATAACCAAATTTGGTTACTTCACACAATATTCAGATTCCAGGGAAGTTTAACTCTTTGGTAACTAAAAGGTTTTGTATGCAATTTTCCAAGGGGACTAAATGTTGTATCTTTTGCTGACAAATTTGGCAAGGTGGCCCTTCAGCAGCATCAGAGCCCCTGGTAAGAGCCAGTGCTGCCCTCACACAGCACGGGTGAGGTTTCCTAGCAGAGGACAAGAGAGGGGAGCAGGTCCCCGTCCTGGGCCAGGGCACCCACATCTGCTCCACCCTGGCTGCACTTTGGGCAGGCTGCAGCGGCCCGTGCGGTTAAACCATGTGCCGAGCTGCCGTGTCCTCCCTTCGAGCCCGCCCTGCTGCTCTGCCCGCTCCTGGGAACACTTTTATGCGGGCAGCAGCCTTCCTCATTACTGAGCAAGGACTATATTAACCTTTAAATTATTACATGTTTACCATAAATCTAACTTTATGAACCCCTTTGCACAATCTAACTTTTTTTGTTGTCAGGGGTAGGTACCAAACCTGGAGCCACACGCACTTACCTCAGGCTGTGCTTCGGGTGCAGACAGCTCCTCTGTGCGCCCGTGGCTGTGAGGTGGTACAGGTCCTCACAAACGGGTTTCCCAGATCCCCCTCCAAACCTTTCCACCTCCTTGCATGTTGCCACGATTATCAAGCTCATTGAAATATGGCAGATGAGCTCGGTGTAAGAGGTACAAGCAGTGCAGGGCTTTAACTCTGCACTTTCAAGTCCAGGCTTAAATTAGCTGTACTGTCAGACGTGGAGGTGCTGCTGTGGGCAAGATGGGGGATGGCTGCACGGGGTCTGTGGGCAGCGAGGGGCCCATGGGCAGTGCAGAGCACAGCACAGCCTGCACCTGGCTCTGTCAGAGCTGCAGGGTCGGGATCACTGGGGATAAACATCATCACCTCCTCTTCCATACCTACCCTCACTGAAACAGCCCTTGGTGCATTATTTATCTGCGTGCGATCTCAGCTGGTTGTGCAGGGGTCCTGCCCGCAGTGCCCAGCAGCGCTGCAGCCAGAGACCTTCCCCTCCCGCAGCAGCCCCAGAGCCACCAAAGGCAGGAAAACCCTGCGTCCCCGCTCAACCAGCCCGGATCTGCCGGCCCGCTTACTTTGCAAGACTCAGGTGAATGTATTTTGTTAACTTACACATCACATGTACTCTTGTAACAGCCGCAGATTTTAGTTTCTGTATGGTTTATAAAGCTTTTCTGTGCTGAGCACATACATTTTGCATGTAGAAAATAACACGCTACAGGCACTCTGTCACTGCTCAGAGCCGTAACGAGCTCTGATGAGCACGCACCTACCAAATCATCGGTTTACGACGGCAGGCACACACGTGTAACTTATTTCCCAATATGCAACACGGTGCCATATGTGTCTATTCCCATGGATCAGGAATGGGCACTACCTGTAGACAGAAGCCAAGAAATAACTGCTTCAAAGACAGCCTTGAAATGCAGAATTCACTTTAAAGCTTTCAAAGCCCAATCAGCACACTGCTGGGATACTGTGATGAATACCACTACTTTGGTTATTATTATTATTTTTTCAAAGTCTCTGATGGTTTTCCTGGCTTAACTGAAGTGAAATGGTGGATTAGCATAGTCAAACATATGGAATTAGTATGGGGGAAGTAAAAATTATAAGAAATTATTATTAGTTTTCAACAGTTACTAACTTCTGTGATTTCCCTCTCTTCCTCTTCTGTGACCTGAGTTCATGAGTGGAGAGAAATGTTAAAACTTACCTAAATGTTTTTAAACTGAAAATCTTACCACACACATTACTCTTTCAAAATGCAATTTAATAGTCCTATCCTGCACCCAGCAGAAGAAACTCTCAGTGTTTAAACCACCAGTGCCCAGTGTTTAAACGGGGCATGCAGCATCTCTGCTGACCACCACAGTAAGGACAGACATCTTAATCAAAATGCAGTACTGGGAAGGACATTAAAGAGATCACGCTCTTCACGGGTGTTTGGGGAAAGCCTTTGAAGAAAAGTCGCTTTGGAGAGGAGACAAGAACAGCGGTACTGGGTCACATCAGAGGCCCATCCAGTCCAGCACCCTGGTTTTTGACAGTGGTTGACAGTTGCCTGGCAGAGACAAGGTAAACATACCAGTTTTTCTTCCAGCATCCAGCAACTTGTGACTTCAGGACACTACAAGTGCAGAACAGGGTTTGTTTTTTTTTCCTACTAATCAACTCTTTTTTCTTCTCCCCTGCCGTTAACCAAGCATTTTTGAACCCTTGCCAAGCTTCAGCATCCACATCGTCTTGTGGCAAGAAGCGCACAGCTGAAACCATGTAAAAGAAATATTTGTTTTAGCCTGTCACCCACACTCACCTGAGCACTGAGTTTATGAAGACATGGAAATCCTTCAGTTCCTCCATGGAATATTGTGATCCCAAAGATGCTCAGATGGCAGCCAAGAGATGGCCAGTGACATCTTGGTGGCTCTTATCCTACTAAAATGTTTACTTCCACTTTCAAATAGCTGGACAAACACACCTGAGTTTCAGGCAGTTAAGTGGCTACTTGTAGTTCATCACTGAGCACACCCACTGTTTTACTTTAGGTAACATACTATGGATACAGAGCCAGCACTGTGCCCTTGTGGCCAGGAAGGCCAGTGGCATCCTGGGGTGTGTTAGAAGGGGGGTGGTCAGTAGGTTGAGAGAGGTTCTCTTTCCCCTCCACTCTGCCCTGGTGAGACCACATCTGGAATATTGTGTCCAGTTCTGGGCCCCTTAGTTCCAGAAGGACAGGGAACTGCTGGAGAGGGTCCAGCGCAGGGCAACAAAGATGATGGAGTGGAGCATCTCCCTTATGAGGAAAGGCTGAGAGAGCTGGGGCTCTTTAGCCTGGAGAAGACTGAGGGGTGACCTCATTAACGTTTATAAATATGTAAAGGGTGGGTGTCACAAGGATGGAGCCAGGCTCTTCTCAGTGACAACCAACGGCAGGACAAGGGGTAACAGGTGCAAACTGGAACACAAGAGGTTCCACTTAAATATGAAAAGAAACTTCTTCTCAGTGAGGGTGACAGACACTGGAACAGGCTGCCCAAGGAGGCTGTGGAGTCTCCTACTCCGGAGACATTCAAACCTGCCTGGACACATTCCTGTGTAACCTCATCTGGGTGTTCCTGCTCCGGCAGGGGGACTGAACTAGATGATCTTTGAGGTCCCTTCCAACCCCTGACATTCTGTGATTCTGTGAAACAGTACTGTGTTTTATCTGATAGATTAATCCACATAGAAAGCCCAACCCTGCTTCCCTTGTGCTGTTTTGGGAAACACTGATGAGGAGAGAAAACCACGTCCTACATGACAGGTATCAGTATCCATGGGTACAAAGAGTCTTCAAATTTCCATACCTTTTTGAGCTTCTTAATGGTCTGAAATGTCACATATTGGGGTGTCCAAGCACATCACACAGATATTGCTACTGATGCTGCCAATAAAAGAGACCAGTAAGCCCTATCTTGTCTACTGCAATTTGACCAGGACCGTGCTTTTAAAACAGAATGTCCTGATCACACCTCTGCACACACACACCCTCCCCCGGGCTTCGTTCTGCGCAGCACGCAAGTCTCGCAGCAGGCAAACTGGTTGTCCCGTGGGTATCCCATGGCAAACTGGTTGTCTCTTGAGACCTATGTGAAAACCACACCCTAACTCTTCACGGGACCAGCCTGCAACTAGTCCGAGGTTGCGCCTCAAACACATGCTGTGGGAACAGCAGGTCCCTGTGCCGACTGCTTCGCTCTCCAGACCCCTCCTGGAGTGACCCCACGTGCCAGTGCAGGCACCGTTGCTGTCACTGACATCTCCACATCACTTTCAGACGCTCTCTTTTGGTCTGTTTGGAGGCAGGTGACAGTGATTTCCCTGTTCTACGACATCTGTTTAATCCCAGACACATGCCAGCAACACCATGGCTATTAGGCCATGAGGAGTGCAAGTTAAGAGGAAGGCTCAGCATTCCTCGTCCTTTGCAGAACTCACTGCTTTCTGTATTTTGGAAGAGCGGTGCCTACAACATTTTCTTACCCTTCTCCAGCTGGAGAAACAAAGTGCCGCCTTCTGCTCAGCCCCATCATCTCCAGCAAGTAAGGATCAGCCTTAGTGAAGAGAATGCAAGCAGATTTCACTTTTTTACTTAAACAGCAAATGTGTGTAGCATGCATATATTGCTCCTGGAGTCACCTGTGCAGGTTGAAATGCATAAATAATGTGTGCTTGGCTTAAACTATATCACAATTCTGTTTAAAACAGAGTGCTTGAAACTTGCCACATTTATCCTCAAGTTTTTAGGAGTTGCATATCCTAAATGCATAGACCCACTGAGGAGAAACACAGTCTGCACATATTTAATGTGGCAGTTGCCACAAGTCACCAGTGATAAGAGTAACAGAGCTTATCAGATTATTCTTTCTTTTACTAAAACTTGTTTTTATTCTGGAATAACTTATTAGCTTCAGTAGTTAAAAGAATATTAGTTAGAACAGCTGAAGAGAGAAACTATTCAGGCCAGTGAATAAGCTGAAACATAAAATGTTATAGAATACGTATTTTTAAAGAAAACGTGGCAAATATTTTGTTTTCTATTTTCAGAATGATGTAATAACTTTAAAATCCCCTGTCTATCAAGAACAACTTAGTTCAATTTGTAATTATTTTTATTTTTAGAACTGGGAGGTATTGCGAAGTACACACATTCAAATCTAAGCAAATACGGCTTATTATATGTAAATAAGAGATGGAAAAACACAAAACAATCCATTAATTGTGCCGTCCTTGCTAACAGCTTCACTGATGTGTAATAATTGGGGAACATGGTGATATTTTTGAAATCAGAATGAATTTCAGACAGGACAAGAGAACATGTTTCAGCGGGTGTTGGTGCAGTGAAGAGGTCACCAGCACAGACTCCACTTCTCATGCGCTTTTGGATTGTGTGTAAAACCCAGCACAAGCCCTTCTCTGCCAGCAGCACCTCAACGACTTTCCAGAGAAACAGGTACACTCCCTTTTCTTTTGGATTTGGCTTTTAACACAAGATTTCATGGTCTTAATCTTTTCTTAATTCTGTAGCATCAAAATAACACCCAGAACAAACATGAGCTGCAGCAGGGAGATGATACAAAAGGGAATTTCAGGGGTTCCAAAACATCTGAAGTCTTAATTTCCCTGCTTTGCAACACTCTCCCACCTCAAAAAAAAAAGGAGATGCTCTTTAAAGCAAAATGGACAACTACGTATTGGAGGCATCTGCCCTCCCTCTTTCTCCTTGGTGCAATTGGAGGCATGATGCCAAATTTCCAACAATGAGCCCCGTGGCTCTGCCTGACCCGTGTCTCACTCTTTCAGAAATGAGCCATAAGGCTCAAAGGCGGCATCTCACGGGCAGTCCCCAAGCAGGACCTGACCAGTGCTCCCAGCATCTCAAACACAGCGGGGAGGCTGGCCGGTGGGGAGCTGTCTTTTCCAAGCTGATAGCAAGCAGAGCGGCCTGGCACCCCAACACATCACAGGGAACACCAGCGCCTCTCCCAGCCCCGACCCCGCTGAATCTGCAGAGGAAGCCACAGCCACTTCAGGAGAAGTCAGGCTGTTTTCAATACATTAAACACACCGCAAGTAAGGGCAATGCTACAGCTTGCATTAAAAGTGCAAACTTGGGTTGGTTTATTTTTGCCAACAACTTATTTTTCTGTATTACCCAAAGAGACCAGCTCTCCCTTACAGTTAAAGGGGTAAAAAAAGCACTCACGGCTGCAGCCTCACTTGAGCAGAACGACTTACCCACCCAGCACAGTGTGACCTCTTCCTTCACAGCACTATCGGTGTCACCCTCCGCTGGCCTGGAAACCAGACCTGAGACGTCAACACACAACAGGCACTGCTGCCCCAGCCTCCACAATTTAATAATTTCAAGGCCAGAAATAAATACTTTTTCAAAATGATTTGAACAAAAAAGCTTCAGACTCAACATGATTTTTCTACATATGTTTCCTCTCTCCAGTTAAAATCATTTATGCTGCATTGTTCTTATTATCCTCACTATCATCTTTCAGTGACTGTCCATCTACAAATTCATTAACTTTTTTGAGGCAAATCATTGGCATCCTAATCTTCTGATTCCCATGAAAGACTCACTTTCGAGATACAATTGCAGCTGCCCCACACTGCCAGTTACTGTATCATACACGTCTTAAAATTCTGTAATCAGCATCCACCAGGTGCCGTATCGCATTCAGCACACCACAGTCAGTCAATACAGACATCCCCAAACACACCAAGGCTGGTTTTGTCAAATGTTTTATTGAGTGTAGACATCTGGAGTACTGTAAAACATGCATTATCTGTAGATTCAAAAAGGAGCAAGCCACATTGTCCTCACTGTCAAACGTGTCAGGCTTGGCATACATGATGGAGATTAATGAAGTATCATGAGAGTAATATGGTTCCTGAAAAGCTTCTACAATTTGGAGTAGGGTCTTAATCGTTTGAAATGCAAAGCTGTTCACATTTAGTGAACTTGCATGTTCACTGGAGGTGCCATATTTTAATTCAAAACAAACAAGAATCATTTCACTGGGGGGAGGGGAAGTTCCCTAGGTAAAAACTGTATGCTTTTTGTTTCCAGATATCCCATCCTAAATAAAAATTCATTTGCCTTTTGGAGCAGCACAGTTTGTTTCTGAGCAACGAACAACATCTGATATTCATTTCTTCTTGGGCTGTTGAGGTGTATTAAATTTAAAGAAGATAATATCTCCATCCTCCACTATGTAATTTCTGCCTTGCTGTCTGTATTTGCCAGCAGCCTGTAAATCAAAAACAAAGGCAAAAGGAAAATGGGTTATTTCATTAGACATCTTATTGCATTTTCAAATTGTAATCATTTAAATACATTTTGGTGAAAAAATGGTACTACTTCAGCTTTAGAGTTTGACAGTCACAATACTTCTCAGTTTGCCATAATTTGGTTTTACATGCATAGAAAACATATACAAAAATAATTTAACCTCCACTGAATCGGTGGTGCTTAAATGCCATCTGTATTATATAGTGGAAAATCTGTAAACCCTGGCAAGTCTTAAGATAAAGGACACTAAAACAGCTCAATTCTTTTTTCTGGCTTTCAGGCTTTCTTTTTTTCATCTACAAAACCTGCAGACGGCAAACACTGGCGGCCGGAATCTAAACCAGCACTGCTGGAAAGGGCGATCGGCAACAGTTTGCACCACGGCGGCACCGCTGTTAAACCGGGGTACGAGCGACTTCTGGGTGGCTCCAGCAAAGGACACGCGAGTGCCGTCACAACGCAAGATGGGAACACTATGCCAGAGTCGCAGCCGTACACGCCTCGTGCTTCAAGCGGAGCTCTCTTGTCTGCTTGTGCCCAGATAATGAAGGACTGAGCAGCACAAAATACAGGCTCGGTTTTTCTATCAGAAATTTCCTTTAGAAGAAATTTGCTTCAGAAGGACAGATATAAGAGGAGATAGGCTGTGAAACCAGGATACAGGAGAAAGCATACAGACCAAAGACATGAAAAGGAAATTCGTTATGAAAATGCTGTACTTGAGGAGAGAGGAAAATAGGCAAGGAATCCATTAAATATCTGTACTCTCCGCATCAGAATTTATTATTATATTTTTCTGTCTTTATCTAGTCGTAATTAAACCTGGTATTGTAGAGCCTACAGAGAAGCTGTGGCATTAGGACTGACAGACTGGGCGGGAGGTGGTCTGCTGAAGCATTTATCTTGAAAAGTGATCTACAATATGGAAAAGTTGAGAGCTTCTGCTTTAGTTCAATAACCATTCCTGTTTTGAAGTTTTCTCTTGCAGGAGAAAGTGCTTCCATGCAAGACCTCACTGTGCCATTATTCTCAATGACACTGTCACAGTGGTGGCATGCTAAGATCCCGTTACAGGAAAGCTGTTAACTAATGACCTTAGTTGCAGCAGAACAGATCAGATTAATGGTACACAGTTAACTTAGACACCTTTCTTTCACAAAACCTGTTCTGTGAAGCAACGCATTTCCCCGTATTGCTGTCTAGGAATTCAGAGGCTGGATAACCTTGTTGCTCTCGTTCCTTATTTAAATGTTGTCACCAGTGATGCAAGCCTACGGAAAGTCCCAAGTAAAATAGCCTTGACAATAAATATATAGTACAGCTGTAATTGACCTTATCCCATATGACTCTATCAATAAATAATAAATAGGACTTTGCAAATGTTTTTATATTTCCCTCCCCTGGAAATTTGTTTAGACTATAAAAGGTTTACTTTCAAGTAGACTCAGTAGTTCTTTCCTTTGAAGATCCTAATAATGCTCAAAGTCAAGAGTAATTAGACTAATTGATGGCATAAACACTAATAAAACAGTGTTGTAAAAATCATCAGCAAGCGTAAGCTGCAGAAACAGGTACAGAGACATTTTCCAGTTGAATACATTTATTACTCACAAATATTTGTAGAATAAACTGACCTCCACAAACTAACAATGAGGATTTTTTTGCACGCTATTGCACACTGTTCAAGTGGCACAGACTTCTTTAATTAAATACATTTTGACAAACTAATTCAAGTTTATGTATTTTTGTTACCAGTTTACAGTTAATTAAAAGTGACAGTGTTCCTTTAAATTCTCTAGAGACCATTTAATCCATTTCCATTGCTATCAGAAACACTGGTTGAAAAAATCAATACCCATTTGTGAATCTTGAGTATGTATTAAACAAGACACGTCTAACCAGTTCATTTGCACTTGAAAGCAGCCATCTGTAGAAGCCAGCTTTGCCTAAGCAGATATGATTGCTAATAATGTGATATCCCTGTAGACTACAAAGCCCACACAGAGCTATTCAGTGTATAGTTCACAGCACTGGCATTAAATTAGTTATGCTGTACTGGTGTTAGACACACACAAAATCAAACTTAAAAATCGATCAACTTGATAACATACAAAGAAAGCAACTCCCATTATCACTGTTATTTCAGTTGACTCCTGAAAGCTCACAAATTTGATTTTGAAATTTACCAGCAATATAAAAGTAATTAGTACTGTGTGTGGCAAGAAGCATTGTATTAAATGCAAATTAGCAGAGACTAGAATAACAGAACACATTTTTCTAAAAGCAAGTGGGTTTTTCTAACCTTGATTTAAAAATGGAGTAACCAATGCAAATATGCTTGCTTTACAGACACTTCATAACAATAAAAAATTAATCATTAAATGTAATTTGAACATGGAAGCTTGATGTCTAGAATCTTACCTTGTGAAATGAAAAAATATATAAGCAAAATACTTATAGATTAATATATTATTATTATTAATAATAATAATAACTGATGCAGCTTTTCAGGGAAAACACTTAGATTTGAGCTTCAAAAACTGTTGCTGGCAAAATTTGGATCTTGGTTAAATAAAGCGGTTTCTGACTGCAGAATATTAGATTTATTTATAGCCGAGGTTTCACTTTACAACTACAACTCTACTTCCCTTTTCATAAGGTAGTTCACATGCTGCAATGAACCAATTATACCGGGATATTTTTCCCTCACTTCCTGGGGTTCAAACAAACCTATTAAAGTCCCGCTGCTCAGTATGATCTTCCTTAGTGATACTACCGAGAATAAGCTGAATCTGAAATCATAGTTTTGCATACCTTTCAAGCTATCAAATAGCAAACAATAAAGCTCAACCTTTTAAATTCTTTAACATGTTAGAGTGTGTAGGAACCTTCAAGTACCGCGGTTGATTAAATCCAACTAATGTTCTTTGTAATTGCAATTTTTTAAAATACAAATCTTAATAAAACAAAAAATGCCAAACGAGAAATCAGACCTGTATAAAATAAAAGGAAGTTTCTCTGCTTAAAGAAGGTGCAAATAATACAATGGCAACCCAGGGAAGAACAGCTTTTCTTATGACATTTATTTGCCATGGACAAGTTCAATTCATATTTAATAACTTCAAATCAGATATAATTTGTCAGCTATAAGAAGGGCACAACTTTGGGCAGCCAATCAGTCTCTGCCCTCTAGTGTTGAGAAAGTGGATGAAACTCTTCTTAATAGAAGTGTCACTACAAAGAAACGTGAGCTCAAGAAAAAAAGTTTTTTATTAAATATCTTCACTGTCTATTCAGTAGACAGTAGCTAGGAGGCTTCACCTATTATATTTTCATGGACTACATACAACTGTTACTGGCACCCCGAACAATCCAAGTAAGGCACGGCATTTCTGACTAAAACATCAAAGGGTGATTGAATTAAATACTGAAATGGTAAATGTTAAGATTCTAATTATGTTTATTGGAGTCTAGGAGTGGAATCCACTAATCCTAAAAAAAAGGGTATCTTTTTATAATACAATATTTTCTTAACCATCTGCATCCAACACTTGTAATACCTTCACTGCAACCTCAAAATAAGATGACACGTTATTAGACGAAACAGATTTTCTGTATTTCTTGCATTTCATTTTAGAGGCAATTCAAAAGTCTGCTATCTCACCTTAAAAATTTGATTATTCAAAACCAAGTTCATTTTAAAGCTTATTAAATTCCAAACACTAACATGTAAATAGGGAAAAAAATAATTATCATAGCATTTGGTCTTAGTGTTTACATTTAGTCCATAAACTGTCCTATCTTGGATACCGAAATAGATGCATTCCAGTAAGTTGGTGCATCTGAATTCTTTCCTAAGTAAAAGATGAAAATAGATCTTGGTCTACTGGTAGAGGCAGCTGTTAAGATTTGCTTAGCACCAGGAACTTCTTCCCAGTGAAAAACAGACTTGGATAAACGGCACATATAGAGAAAGGGATGAGCAAAAGATGGGGAGCTCACCTTGACTGCAGCTTCTGAACCCTCTTCTTTAAAATCTTCATATTTCATTACTTCAGCCATAATGAATCCCTTTTCAAAATCTGTGTGAATCTTCCCTGCTGCCTGAGGAGCTTTCGTCCCTTTCTGTCAAAGGAAAGACCGGAAGAAAATTAATTGCACTTAAGAAGATTGATTGCAGGAAAGAGGGTTTCTCCTTCTGGTTCGCTTTCAGGATCTGCTGAAACTTTGTTTCCTATCGGTTAAAATGTCACGCATTCAGCTGGGCAATTCTCAGTATTGGGACATACAGAGAGATGCCTTCACCACAGATAAACCACCTGATATTAAAGAAGGGCGGCTTTGTTTTTCCTAATGGGTCTCAAAAGCAGTATTGATTTTAGAAGCTATGATTGTGTTTTGTTGTGGGATTCACTTCGATCCTTAGTTCTCCATACAAAAAGTGAGGAAAATAAAGATTTTTAAATAACTTTAAAATCTGAATTACTCATCAAGACTTTTACTTGCATCCAAATAATTTCAATTAAATGATAACATTCATTGGCAAACCACATCGAAAATGATTTATGGATCTCAAGCCCTACATAGTAGTTTATTTTTATTTCACAATAAATTTAATAAGTCTAATACAGAATAAAATGAGTATTCTTACCAAAATGTCAACAACTGAATTGCTAAAAAATAAAAAATCACAGGAAACTATTATAAGATAATTTAAGTTTGTGCAACAGAGGAGAATGCATTATAACTGTGTGCCTTAAATTACAAGGGCATACATTCTGTGCACATACAACCATGGAGAGAAATTTGAGAAATAATGGTGACCTAAAGGCTGCTTAATAAAGCATGTTAAAGTGCTAAGGAGTCTGACAGTGTAAAGCACAGTTTTTACAATAAAAGATGTATTGGGTTAATATGGCTACTCACTGATGCTTACCTGACTAAATATCTTTGCACATTAAATCAAAGATACTTACAATCAGTCTTAAGATAAACCAGCTTTCAAATTTCCTAATAAAAAGCAAGCATTTCTCCTACTGAAAACAGTGGACTTTCAGCATGTGCTTTTAAAAACTATTGCAAAAATCAGAACAATAAAACTCCTGCTTTTATATTATTTTGATAGCTATTTCAGGGACATTAGCTAGCAGTTATCATTTAAAAGGAGAGGAGATGAAAAGGCTAAAAAAATAAACGTGCTTTTAGGAAAATAATGTGCTAAAACATATGCACAAACATCTGTAGCAGTATTAATAAAAATATACATTTACTGAAAATTATGTTGATTAATGAAAACAAATTAATTCCATTGAGTGAAATTAAATATAGCACTGATATTCACTGCACAGCACTATAAACACCGATGCAAAAAAATAAAAGCTCGGTGACAGACTTACACCTCCAAAAGTTGACATTTTTGTAATTTTTAAGATAAAGTTTGTAACTACATGCATTTCAAAATATTTTTAAATACTAATCTTTATATTTTAGGATATTTACATTCAAAGGCAAACCACTACAGCTCAGCTCTTTCTGTCCTCTGGGAATAAATTAGTCAATCTCTATGGCTATAATAATTCTACATCAATCTTTCAAATACGTAATACAATTTTAGGCATTACATAAGCTCCCGGATAAACACACAAACCACGAAATTAAACTAGGTCTAAATATTAAAGTCAGTAAAAGACCTGAATTACTGCACACTGATTTTAGGTTTTGGAGCCTAACTGTGTATCCATGAGGAATATAATGACGTTATATTGCTTTTATTGCTGAAAATGTAATCCGAGCAAAGCAAAGGAGGAATGAACCACCCGCAACCCAAACAAACTTAGTGAATACAAAATGAAAAGCAACATCAATTTCACTGCAGACAAACCCAGTCACACAGATTAAGCAAGCACAATACTGGTACGTCTTATCTCTGACCACAGGAGGAGGGTAGACAGATTCTACAGGATGAAGAAATTCAGACTATGTAATAGGCAGAATCAATTGTTACCTGCCTCAATCAATGCAGCTCCACTTTCACTGTTCAGCAGCTCACAAATAATTAAAGTTATCCTGGACAAAAACCTCATCTGTAATGACTAGCTAACCGCCACCATGACAAACTTCAAAGTCAGTGATATCAATCTGAATTCAATAGTGTGGAACTGGATATAGCTGATGAATAAGTATGAATCTTACCCTGATGGTCCATGCACGCACTTCATCTGGGCCTGCAGTGAAAAAGTATTCTAGTTGGAGTGCTGCATATCCAGCCTTAATGATCTTTGCTAAAGCACTGAAAAAAAAAATGAATCCAACTCATTCAACATATACACATGAAATAGCTAAGTGCCCCAAGTAATCAATTTACATGGAAAGCCATCGTGTATTTGGAAGACAGTGGGTCTACTTTTAAACACAGCAATAATCGCAGAAGCCTTTTTCTTTGAACTCTCTGCAGAAGAATTACTCTTTTACTGCTGCATCACAAAGACAGTATTTTGAGTTGTTTATTTGGCAGGCTACAGAAATACGGGGTAAATTTAAATCACCCTACCAGGCAGCACTTTTGGTTTCATGCAATTTTCAGGACTCCAGGTCATGAAAGCATAACTGTTTGACTGAAATCCAATATTGAAACAATTTATTATAGTTCCTCAGAAAAATTATGGCAAAATTCTCTTCGCTGTCCTTATTCCCCATGGATGACGAAACAGTTTTGGTGATCATTCCTTCTCAAAAATATACATAACTAATACCTATGTTATAATTAAAACACTGTACAGAGATGACAGATGACAGTTAAAAACTTAATTTAAAATAAATCTTTTCACTCTGTCTCATGGTAAAGAAAGGAGAAGATTCTCTCTTTATAATGGTAATTACTCTGTCATTTATTATTCTATCAGCGCAAGCAATTAAATTACTGCAAGGAAATAGTTGATAATAAAGTGTAGGGAAAATGAATGCTAATTAACCTTTGTGTCATGTTCTCTTCCAGATACTTCTGTTTCTCCTCAGCACTCATATCTTGCAACTTGAGTTCCAAGGCCCCACTAAAAGGAATGACCAAAGCACCCGGGTCGTGCTTGTCCACCCACTCTTTAATTTTTATCAACCTGTAGACAACAAAGGGCACAACATTATCTTGTAGTGCATGCATGGCTGTACCACATTCATTATTATCAAGTAGCACATACATATTCATAAGAATTGCACGGTTTTATGATGCCATCTTTTTGTGTATTGCTTTCCAAGGTCAAGGCATTAACTGGCAGCAATTGCTTCAGGTGTACTCCATTAACATTTCACTGTTTCTTGGTTTCTGTTTGGCATTTCATCTATCAGAAATAGGCATAATTTGAGGCAATAACTAAGCTCTACCAAAAACCTAAATACTTGCAATCTAAAATGCTAACTGAATAAAACTTTGTAGATCTGTGGATGAACATTTTTCTGAGACTTCCAAGGGTGATATTTATCAAACGCAGTGAAACCGGGGGTCTTCAGTTTTTCCTCTGACTTTTTTTTAGAAGCATCGCAGTGGGTAGGGCAGCTGATAACAGCAGACAGAAAATAACACTACACTCCAACTCCTGGATAGCATGCAGCACCCTGCTTTTCCTGGCTACTGAGCTCTGGGTTTGCCATAGATAATGAATACAAGGCTGTCTTTCTACTGGTTTCTCCCACCTTCTTAATATCTCCCCAGAACAAGGCTTCTAGATATTGTACGGCTATTCTTTTTAAATAAAGAATCCAATTTCCTATTTATAATCTTCTTCAATAACTGGCAGCATCAGTAATAGTTTGCTGTACATCTAATATATTTTTTTCAGTTGAACCAAACTTCAAATATAGAACTACAGATTTACGGTGCTAGTTTTTGAATGTTCAATATCTTATTAAAATTAAGAAAATGTTTGCAGCAATAGCTCATGTTTAAGCAATCTTTAAACGCAGGCATCACATTCATGACCGCAAATATTATACATTTAAATTTAAGGGAGACATTCATAAATTTCCTGAGAGGAGTTCCGTGTTATTTACAAGGTGCTACTTCTGAACAGGTGTGAATGGTAAGAATGACAACTCCATATGCTCAGCAAGACAACTCCAGAGGCACAGGACATCAGGAACATTTCCAGTGCACTAAGACACGAAGTACGAAACACACTATTTTGGGTGCTGTAGATGTTTCAGACCTGAAGCACCCAGCATCCAGCACAGGGTTGTATGCTTGCTGAGTTCTTTTTCTCAGTCCTGCTAATCTCCAAGATTCAGACTAAGGTTTTAACTGCTATTATACTAAAGTGCTTTGAAACTGTGGCCTGCAAACCTTTAAATAATCAATGCAAATGTCACTTCAGAAAAAAATGAACTGAACCACAAGTTCATCAACACACATTTGTCAAAGAAAATAGCAGGGGATCAGAGCTATTATGAGATTAAGTGCATGGCCCACTGAGTAGGGTTTTAGATGGGACAAAGAATATAAAAGTTCGCTCAACAGTTTTCACACATTTGTTACATAAGGCTGGTCTTCTATCATTTACTTATGTAAATACCCCATCGGTGGTTTTCAATCCTCATTATACTAATCTTTTTTTCCTCCAGTTGTCCAATGAAAATGTAGTCTGCTATCCAGGACTGATACTGCAACACTATTGCCTTCAGAAACATCTGAACTGAAAATCACAATTAAGGTGCTTTTCTGAATGTGGCATGTGACATTTAACAGCACTTCTAAAACTGACATTTATAGTTAACCAATTTATTTTGGCTAACAAACTGGATATCAAAGTTCAAAGCTTAAAAATGCCAACCTTTTACAGAAAATGTATCTAGAAACGGATCTGCTCTTCAGTGTACTTCAACCTCTGTGCATACGTTGTTTTTTTTCTTTTTTTAAGAAAGTCCCTAGCACTGGTCTCTAGACGAATTAAATAACATAGCAAGTGAAAGAATAAAACATGCAAACCCCAAAAAGTGAAGTCAGCATAAAGTAATGTCAAAAATTGGATTCAAATTCTGTTTGGTAAATATGGTCATCACAACTAATAAACTAAGAACTATTGTGGAACAACAAGATAAGAAATAATTACTTTGGCTAAAACATCAATTCAGAATAATCATAGTCCTAGCCTGTCATTTTAACAGCTTTTCTATTGAGTCCTTAGAGGGATTATTTGCATTCCTCAGGTATTCTATTGTACAATTCAGATGAATAAAGACTTACAAATCATTCGTCTACCGCCAGTGTAAGACTTTGATCCAGTGAATACACCATTGTACCTTAACTATAATTGGCAAAAAACCTGACAGTGTAGAGCATCACAAGCTTAATAACAAAGGAGAATATCTCAAAGTGTTGACAGATGATCTTCATAATGCAGGAGCAGAGCTGGTACATTTTAGCAATAAATGAGCACTGAGGTCTAAAGGTCTCTGAAGTGACTGACATCAGACCTGCTACAGCCTCACGAGAAGAATAAGGTTCCGCGTCCCACTCCGTACAGACAGTCGGGTTCTCTGCCCGAGTCTTTCACTTTTATGACTTTCAATGTCACAGGAATTACTAAAAACTACCAAGGAATTCCCTCAATGGTGATTAAAACAAAGAAAACAACAAAAAAGTAGATTCTCAAATACAAATACTGGTATATTTCTAAATGAAATTTCCCCAAAGCAAAAATGCTTGACTAACAATCAATGAAGTAATAGCGCAAGTTTGCTTCCCTCTTAGGGATAACCAAGTGTGCTAAACAGAATAAAATGCTCTTAACAAATGGTAACAATTAATGTCACAGTCTGTTTTATGTGAGCACATATTTTTTCCATGGAAGTGCTGTATGTCTGTAAAAGGACAGCATTAGCACACTAATTTGGGCCTTTGTTAAAATAAGCAAATCCTGAAGTATCTCTCTATTATTTCATGCTATACTTGATAATAAATGATGACGGGTACGGGATTTTAGGCTGACATAAAAGACTATCAACACTTAAGAAAATCTCAATTAAAAAAAAAAAAAAAAACAAAAAAAAAAACCCAAACCAAGCCCACAAACAACACGACAATGTGGCAAAATGAAAGTAAAAAAAAAAAAAAAAAAAAGAAAGGAAAACAGTAAAATGGCAGAACCAATGACCATAATCAACTGCTGGAACTACTTTAAGAAACAAGAAAGTGCTCAAGATGAAAATCCTTCTTGACGAAGTAAACTGAAAACAATGTGAAAACAGTGGACACACTGAAAGAAATTTAAAATATCCTATTTCCTGATTAGGTTTCTAAAAATGCCATTATTAGTAGAGTTGAAACTAATTTCAGATTCCAAAACGTAGCATAGAAAGAAGAAGGGCTGATCCTGGTGCTGCTCAGTAATACCAGCAAAGGGTCTTGGAGCATCTCTGGCCACCCAAGAGCCGTCCCCGTCCCCTGGCTTGGTGCTTCCCTCCCAGCGGTTCTGAGGAGAGGAGGGGGAGCCAACAGCACCTACAGAGTGCTCATGAACTGAGATTTGATTCTAGCCACCACAAATGAACAAAATATCCTTTCTGAAAAAAACACACCCAAGAGACAGTAAGACAACCATTCATTCTGGGACAGCAAAAAGAAAATCTTAAAAGTTGAATTGAAAATTCATTTTAAAAGACAGCTGTGTAAAAACCTGACACAAGAACAAAACCAGATCTGAACAACTTGTAAGGGAACGCAACACTCAAAATTCTGACCAGGGTATGTCAGCATATCTACTACCTGTGAGGACCAAGATGTTTTCTTGCCACTTCTAGATTCCAAAATTTGATAAAGGCATCAATTAAGGGCATTCTAGTTCTTAACTTCACATCTGCCTGAAAAGGAAAAAGTAAATGAAAGAAGCCAGTGACTTCCAGGGCAGAAGGATCAGGACAAGTACCAGAGTTAATTCCTAATATTAAATCGGGATGCAGAGCAGACCTTGGAGCAAGGTTTGAAAATGAGGCCACTCACTAGGAATGCCGGTAAGCAAAGAGCACTGGAAAGGGGAGTGTGCAGAAGGGAATGCCTTGGCTTTAAAATGGTGATGGATGCTGAGGCAGGAGAAACCAAAATCTGCAGACAACCAAAATAAGGAGGTACAAAAGTTACAGAATGTACATTAACT
This sequence comes from Columba livia, assembly GCF_036013475.1. Classification (NCBI taxonomy): domain Eukaryota; kingdom Metazoa; phylum Chordata; class Aves; order Columbiformes; family Columbidae; genus Columba; species Columba livia. The sequence goes on from NC_088608.1 coordinate 22,724,830, forward strand.
ACAAATCGATATTTGACAGAGTTTCACATGAGAGATCCAGCTGGGAAGAGAGACAGAGTTCAGATGGAAATCACAAGTAGCAACGGAAGAGAGAAGCTGCAGAGAGAACTTAAGCTCAGTGGACACCTTCAAGACAAGATGATCTGAAAAACTGACCCCTGAGAAGAAAGGTGATTTGTGAAAGTATGCTTTTGTACAAGCAAGACCAAAAAAAAATCCAACCCATCTAACCCATGGAAGAGAAACAATTGTTTTTCTGTTCTACACCTGAACTACAAGTAGAAATCGGCAGAAAGAAAACAGCATGGCAGGGAAGAAGAAAACACCAGGCAGCACCACAAGAAGAAAAGAAACAAATGTGGATAACATCCAACTAAGTGGTCAAAACTTAACAAAAGACTGAAAAATAAATATCTACAGATAGGAGGGAGAACAAAAGAACGCAGCAATTACAACAGGCTCTTCTTGGCAGTTCTAGCAACTCCAAATTTTTAAAACCTTCCAACCTCAATCTGTTCGGTGCTTTGTTCCCCATTGTTGAAAAGTTTTCCCTATGTGTAGCCTAAGCCACCTTTATTTCAATTTAAATACAAAAGTATAACTGAGCCTATAGACTATGGGCTGGTAATACACTCTCTACTACTTTACAGCAGTGTCTTTCCTTTTTGAGTTTTCCTTGTAAGCCACCTATTACTTCTAATTTCAAACCTTTTTGTGGACTCTTTCCAATTGGTCTAAAGTTGGAAGCACACAGTACCTAATGCACTCCTCAAAGCTCTCAATAATAATGCCTAATAAGCACTAAAAATAGCTAGAGGATTAACTCACACATTTTTCAGGTGATTCTCCTGTTTATAAAACCCAGTGTGACATTTGCTTTTTTGTGACAGCACCGCAACATTATCTCATGCTCAGCTTATAACTTATTGTATGACCCTGCTTGACTAGCTATTCTTAATATTATATTTGCATGGTTGATTATTTCTGCATAAAATCATTCTCAGAAGTTGTACCCTAGACTCTTTTTTTTTCCGAATGATATCTTCCATTTCTTGAAATGCTCCTAAATTCTAATTTTGTTCTATACATACTTGGACATCTCCTAGTTTGGGGTCACCTACAGATTTAACAAGAATGCTCATCATCCAGCTCATTAATGGGAATACATAACAGTATTCAACTAGCAGCTGCTTCTGCAGATCTCATAATGAGATATTCTTCCATTTGGAAAGTGAACCACTGATAACTATGCTCTGTGTATTATCTTCCAACTAGCCTTGCACACTCAACTTCCCATAGTTTCCATCTAGTTTCACACCTTGCTTATGAGACTGTTGTAAGGCATTGAAGCCTTTAAAGATTTAATAAAAATCCCAACATGTAGTAAAACATATTTTTTCACTACATGCAAGACCATTAAATTTATCACAAACAAAATATTACGAGTCATCTGACAATTTAGAGAAGTAATAGCCAACATGAATTGTGAAGACAATTGGGTTGCTTCTACGTGATTAAAACCAGTTTAATTGTTCCAACATTTTTCTTGACATTAAAGGAAAATTCATTGACTTTAAAATGTCTTGTTTCTTTTTTCCTCTTTGTGGCTTTCTTTCGTCTTTTGAAACCTCACCCATTATCCACAAATTATCTAAAATGATGATAAATTAGGCAATTATTAATTTTTTTGCTAGGTCCCAAAATGTTCTACTACAAGTACCACTAGGTTTAGTTGATTTGGTGGGATGGGAGAGGAAGATCTAATTTACCCAAGCACCAGTACTGTGTGACACAGCTGACAAGTGACGTCCTTCCCCCCTGTTCTGTCAGCATGCACAGGCACAAAGATCAGGTCCCACTGTTCTCAGTGCTGTAGGTATGTATAGATTTATATGTATTCCTATGTAAATAAACATTCACAGCCTCAGGATTATTTCACTGCAAATTTATATAATCAACAATGGTAAAAATAATGAAACCAATGCATATAATAATTTTGTATCACAGACTAGGTCAGTGGCAGAAGTTCAGGATAGGAAGCAGAAAGCACAGGCTGTGACAGGTGACCATGCTGTAACTCTCATTCCTACCTGCCTTTGTCAGGGCATCCCTGATTCTTGCACTACATGAAGATAAAGGAAGACTAAACAGGGAAAACATTAAAGAGTAAAAAGGTACTTTCTTCCCCAACAGGATAGCTTGTTTTTTATGAAGATGACAAATCCACAGAAGGTTTGGGAGTACCTGCTATTGACCTAGGCAGTTTCAAATAATCAGTGACGCTTATGAATTTATTTTTTTATTCCCCGTTCCCTGATGGGCAGGAGGAACACAGCAATCCTTAGTTTTCAAAAAGCCCTTTCCCACCCCCACCTCTTCCCTGCAAATACTTTATAGTAACACTTGAGAACAAAATCACGGCCTTCACACACTGGGCTGCTCCCTCAGCCCCTCAGGACAAGAGCTTCAGGAACTCAGAACATCATGTGCATCCTGAACGCTTTAAGTTCCTCGATACCTCCCAAGAGTCCAATACCCATATCCCCTCCAGTATTTAGTCATTGCATCCAGATTAACCTTACAAGAGACCAACATGGAGAACATATCTCACGATAGATGTCACTCATCTCCAACACAGATTGACTTGAGCCTTGAAACATGCAGTGTAACGGTCCCTGAAATTCTTTACCACAACACTTCCAGGGAGTTGCAACACATCCCATGATCTCAGGAATCTCATGACAGAATACGAATATAAAGTATTTCATTCTACTAGATCTGGATTTCACATTTTCTAACTTCATTGTAATTTCAACTGATACCGTATCACAAAAAGAAAAATAGAAGTTCCTGATCAACACTGTCATTTGCCATTTATTATAGATTGGTTTATAACTTTCCTTAACATTCTCTTTTGAAATGTAAGTAATCCCAGCCTCTCTGCCTCATGTATGTCAAAGCAAGCTTTTCAAGGACCTTGATCTCTATCACAGCCATTATCTTAAATCCCCTACAACTCTGCAAAATCATTTGCTGGACGGGGTGACCAGTATTGCACCTACTATTTTAATTCATGTTTCACCCCAGCTTCTGAAGAAACTTTTTCATAAACTGGACATGAGATTCCCCATCCCATTCCTTACCCATCCAGATGTTCTCCTTGCTTTTCTGCTACCAGTTGCACATGGAGCAAGGACCTCACCAGCAGTCCCTGCAGGCATATTCAAGCTGTCAACATCACAAATTATCTGTAAAAATCAGTTTTGGGTGGAAGGGAGAATTTCTTTCTGTCATACCTCTCTTCCCCATCCCTTTTCTTTCAAAGTGGACCAATTCACTTCCCCACATACCCTTCAACTGATTGGGCCAATATAAGTGAAGGGTGGTGCAGGAACAGGTGAAGACTGTCAAGGATGGGAGTGCCCCAAGCCTACCAGCCAAAAAAGAGCAATGCCATGAAGCCAAGTTTGATCCAGCATTTTGGTGTTCATTATTGGAGAATGCTTGTATATGGCATGACACCTGTATAAAAATTATCCCATATGAGATCACTTAAAAATAGATTATTCAAGGCAGAAAACAATATTGGTCGACAAGGGAAAAAAAAAAATCAAGATACTCTGGAAATGCTCTGGAAATTCACATGAAAGCACTTTATGCCCTCAAGATATAATTCTGTTAACAAATTGTCTACCATAATCTGGTAGTAGTATACAGTTCTCAGTTCATCTGGTCCAGAAAGCTGCCCAGAGATATTAGCTGTTTGTATGTTAAAAACACATAAAGACATAACACTTCACTGACAACTTTATACTACTGACCACATTTTAAGCATATTTCATATAAACATTTGGCTTAACTGAAATAAAATTTGTTTAGCTGGTTTTGGGTTTGCAAGATGTTGGAACTGTGAAAGAAATAATACCAGAGAACATGAGATTACCCATAAATCAAGTACAGACAGTAGTTAATGGACAAAATACTTTCATAACGAGGAGAAACTAAGCATGCATAATAATAATAATAAAAATAAAAATCATCAAACTGATGACCTACAGCCAAGTTTGAATTAGAAAATATCAAGACAGTAGAAAAACAGAAAGAATAAAATAATCCAGAATTACTTTTTTTTTCTGCTAATCTATACAGAGCTCCCAGTAAGAAAAGATTTTTCAGTGCCTTATATAGAAAATACCATCTAACAAAACGTCTGTCAAGGTAAGCCTATATTAAACATTTGTAAGAAGCATCATTCATGAAGAATGAAGATCTTGAAATCCATTTTTAAAGCATTCATTTCTGATCTAATTTTCAAGACTTGAGTAACATCTCTTCATCCATATTATGGTCCCCATTAAAGATTAAAGTGTTCAAAACCAATTATGTTTTAAACAACACTGAGAATGGTACTACACTGCTTACAGTCTCTAGTTCTCCTTGGTCTGCCAATTCCAAAATTGAATTTTGCTTTAACCCAAAAAAACCCAAATAAATGCAGAAAAAAACTGACAAAAAAACAAACAAAACCTATGGCTGTTGCTGTCAGCAAGGATCAAGTACAGTCAGGACTGAACTACTGATGCAGCTGCATAACAATGCAAACTGTGACAAATGGTGCACCTTAGGTTTCACATTATAGGTGTAATGGGCTCCACTTGCAGCACACATAATTTATACAGAAAATATGCCTTTGGAGAGTCACATCTTCTTGTTCTTTGTGCCATCATTTATAAAATGCAGAGCTTTGAAAAGTTATATTGAAAACTATAACAAAGTAATTTAACAAATGGTCATCCACAAATTATAGCAGAAGGAGCAAATCTCAATGACAAGACTTATGTGCAAAATGATGATGACTGAGATCCTACTACAGGTCAGTAGAAAGAATCCTTATTCCATAGCCAGTTTTACATTATGGCATGATAATTTTAACTTTTGTCTCTTGATGGGGCTTCTTACGTCACATGGAAAACTGTATTCTTAAGGGTCCTGCACAAAAATGTAGGACATTTCATATCAACACTACTATAGCAAAGTCTCAAATATGTAATCCCATAAAAAATTATAAGCCAGGCATAAATAGAATATTCAATTAAAAAAATGCCTTAACAAGAGAAACTTCACATGAAATGCACAATGGACAACACCATTCTAAATTTACGTTCTTCCATTCTTTCACGCAAAGTGTGCACACAAGCAAATACAAAACCATACTCCCAAATGGAAAATACAATCTACATTAAACTCCTGTGTAATGAAATAAATACATACTAAAAACACTTGAAATAATAACACTATAAAGAGTAATTGGGAATATATTTCACTAGTGCTACTTAAAAATCCCTGCAACGAGTAACACAAATGCAGACTACAAAATGCGTTACTGTTGGCTTTCGCTAATGTCACACAACAATTTAATGAAACCTAAACAAACTGGGTCAGAATATTCCTCCCTAGTTCTCTTAATGAAATATCCTCTCCTGCTCACACACGATAGAGGGAGACGCCTTCCCCGCTTCTCCGGAATTAGCCTGCGTGATCTTAATTGCAGAGCCTCTCCAGACCACAGTGTTCACATGAATGCTCTCTTCCTCCCTCCATCAGTTGTTTAAAACTATGTAAGTATTAAAATTGCAAGAGTCCAATATTAACACAATAAGAGCATTAGGTCTGAAATAATAAACCCTGCTTATTCGTCTTGTCTCCTCGGACAATTACCAAGTACAACCATTTTGTGGTAACATGATACTATGAATGACATTTTAAGAAACAATTTTAACAAGACCAGTAATAAGAATCATAGAAGCTGGTGACACTGGACTAAGTTGGGGCTAGGGGGCTGACAGAAAGGAACAAACTTTCTATTAGGCTGGAATATGCTACTCGATAAATCAGAAATTAACTTTGGTATTTATCCAGAGAAAGGACATTATCTAAGCTCTCAGTACGGCAACGCAAGTTATTTAGTTGAATGGTTAGTACTCAAACTACAGCAACTCAAAGAATACAAGGCTTAATTTCAGACACCTGATTTTGATACCTAATCTCGCTCCACAGTTAATGAAGCAGGAGGCTCTTCTGAGGGCAAGTCAGAGCACTGAAATTAGGGCTCCTGTTCTCACTTTCTTCTTGAAGCACCTTCCCTCTCCCTTTTTCAGAGGCTGCTTTAGGAACCAACCTTGACCTTAGGGGCCTAAGACGCTTACGAAAAATTATGTGGTGTCCCCAGTCTTACCTTTTGCTGATACATTTCCTCAAAATACTGTCTAATAAATACAACAGCATATATGGGACTGTCATATGAACATGTCCAAGTAAAACACTAAATTAATTAGGCATTTTCACAGTGTGCAGAGATGCCTTGTAAGAAATGCACCTCACTAATTTGAAAAACTGTCATAAAAATGTTCAATTCTGCAGACACAGTCTGTTTACCTGTTTAAAATACAGCGAAATGAAAAAAATTAACCATATCTGAATGATCTAACTAAAACATACTTGTCCTAGGGGAACACTAACTTGGATTTTTTTCAGAAGCAGGAATAAGTATCTGGATTGGTGTCTGAAATTATGCTCCATTTATCTGATGGACTGTAAAGGATCCGTTAGACATAAAGATTTTTATGGCTGAAAACGGAATGACAAAGTAAATTTCTGTCAGAAATAAACACTCTTATTCTGTGGGCGGCCGTGTACAAATATTTTTATTGGCAAACAAAAAACTAAAATTTGATTCATTGTAAAACTACTAGTTTACCCATCTTCATTTTCTTATCCATTATGGAATTAGGATGCATTAAATGCTCCCCATAATTTTAAGAACAAAAAATTATTTGACTGAAAAGAAGTTCCATCTTGAAGTTACGGTGCTCTGTGGTATGTTTTACCATTACAAACACTGGCACTCACAACAATAGGATCAGAAAGCCAAACCTAAAATGCAAGAGACTTTGGCCCAGAAAACATTTTTCAACAGAAAGTCAGTACATAAGCCCCAAAACATACAAATTTGTGTTCAGTCTCTTCTAAGCAACGACTCCATGTGCGGCAGCATACATGATAGTTGTCAACATAAATGAAAATGTTCATGAATAAAAAACAGGCTGTATAAAGAGCTAATTATAATATTACTATCAATTGCTAGCTTGCGCTTACAAATCTTTCCTATCATATAAATGCATTGTTTTTGACATTTCTCTGTAGCTAAACATCACATCATTTCACTTTTTCAAAGTAGTTCAAATAAGCACAGGATAGACTCTAAGGAATCTGGTCTGATCTACAATTACATCAAAAAAGAAAAAAACTATGACATAAATGTGCACTGTCATGACAAATTACTTTAAAACATTAATCAGCTCCCAAGTAAAAAATATCTAAACTTATAATAACCTCTGTAAAATTATTTCTACTTTGCGTATATTCATCCTTTCTATCCAAAACAGCAGTTGAGAACACCTCACCAAAATCATGCACTTGACGACTAAACAAGACATACACCCAAAGCAATAGTGAAGCTGTGAACAATTCAACTTGCATCCAGATGTTTTCTTAACATTAGAAATAGTGTTTATCAGCCTAAGGCAATCACACTCTTTTAGCGCATGAGTTGTAAAAAAGGTTTCAGTAACCAATGAAAAGCGCCATTCCTATTCTAATGCTCACATGGATTCTTTCTTCTATTTTAGCTGTGCCACAGAATTTAAGTTTGGAAAAGAACCGCTCAACAGGCAAGAGCCCTAATAAGTAATATATGTGTAAAAGCAGACCTGGCCCAAAGGAAAAATACTAAAAAAATCACAGTGGTAGTTATTCTGGAACATGATAGCCTATCAGTTTCTCCACCAAAGAGGCAGTTAATCCAACGGACACAATACTATTTTAGACTTAGTTTGGTTGAGCAATGACACCATCAAAGAAGAAATGACCACAGAAAATAAGCTTGGTAAACACAAGTAATTTGGTTTAAAGGAAAAAATAAAGCATGTCCTGATAAATGTATTCTCTCATTGACATGACATATGATTTTCTATGCAGGAAATCTATACATCTATACAGTATTTTCTATACATCTATAAAGTATTTGATAGTGTGCTGAGTGTGAAACTACTCATTCAGTGGAGAAGAGGGGTAGGTAATGAGTAATGCACTAGATCTGTGAACAGGCAAACACGTTGGTGTTCAAGGATATTGTTAATCCAGTTTCACAAGGATCAAACTTAGGACCAATTTTGTTTAAATACATTAACAACCCTGACACAAATATTAGCTCTGTGTAAAGTTTACATTCAATGCAAGAGCAGAAGACATTTTCCTCAAGGAAAGTCATCATGGTCATCATCAACTGGAAGTAAGGAAAAGGTAAATGCAATCTACAGATCCTCCTGGAAATGCTTCCATTCATTTAGCAGGATGCAGTACCTCTGTGTATAAGTTATTCATGAAAGCAAACACTACATGCAGCTATGGCCAGCTAAACTCAGAACAGGTCTAAGATTATCAGAGCAATGGCAACCTCATGTAAGTGACAGGGAGAAAATTGATAATGGCTGCTTTAAACAAGTATTGGAGGTAAATACCAATTAGATAAGACACTGTTTAATCCACAGGACAAAGCTGCAAGAACCACCAATGAAATAAGGCAGCCATGGAAAATGTAGGCTGGAAATTAGCTGAACATTTTCAACCCGAGGCAGCAGCAAGGTTCTGTGAACAGCCTTCCAATACTAAGTGCACAATCATCAGCTACCGTTAAAAAACACCTTAATTAATTTATGAAAGTCATTATAGTGTGTAGCTACCAACAATAACTGGTTCTGTACTGAATGCAGAGGAGGGATTACAGTAATTTAGGGATTACCATATAGTTACAAGGAAGCCCTACACTTCGTGCATTCAGAAATACATAAAGGCAACGCAGAAATGCAAAAGGCGGACAAAGAGGTCTCAATCTCACACAAATCAAGTTCCTACGTGTTTCGTAAAAACCAATGCCTCCACTGGGGAACACGTACTAAGAACTCAACCATCACATATTTGATTTAGCTGGAGCCAGCCAGCTGACCAGCAGGCTGGCAGGCTGATCACCAAGCAAAAAGTCCTCCTGAGCCACAGAATATGACGCTTCCTGCTGTTCAGAGCACTGTGTCACAGCTTTTTAAAGAATTAGTATAAATTAGGAATCACTGTTATAAAGAAACAAAACACAAACTCCTAGAAAACTAGACTTCAGAAACAAACTCTTGGAAAACCAGACTTCTTAAGTCTGCTCTTCCAAAATAAAGTGTAATAATTGTCAGAAATTGCCCATAATACCATGTATAATTACCAGTACCACTCATGAGGAGAGCATAGGCAAGGCAGAGGAGGTGACTGCAGTACTTGTATCACGGCTTGGTAGTATGTCCTTTCAACATTTGGGCAAGGTACATGATTTTAAAACAGCACTAATGAGAACACTGGATTTCATTATCCTATCTCTTGTTCTCCAGTTCCACATCAGTATCAAGTTTTGCTCCAGAGGAAGGGAATCCTATTACCAGAAATCTCCTATCAGACCCAACCCTACTGCATCCTCTAGAGTCAGCTTGTCCTTTGCACATTGAAAGAGACGGTTGGCTGCAAAGGAACAGAGCTGTTTGGTACCCCCATGAGCAGACAGCCCTTTGGGGCAGGACACGGATTCTGAAATGCATCCCAACCTTCATTGTGACATTTTCTGACTTCAAAGTGTTTCCCATTACAACATTAAGACACTTAACATAGCAGTAGGTAATTTCCAATTTCTAAAAAAGCAACCAATAACCATATTAAATTCTAAACTGAAGGTACTCATTACATACCCCTTACACAAACCTATATTTGAGCTAATGGAGCTACAGTGAGTATTTACCCCTCAATGAACTAGAGGCTAGGAAGAGGTAGGGCATTCTGCTGTAACATGTTACAGGTACTTGCTAAGAGCAGAAAAACGAAACTGCACAATACCTCTGAATTTCATGCTGTGTTTTGTAAGGAGAAAAATCTAGTGAGTACAGCCCCAGCCAACCCTTCTTCCTAAAATACAGCCACTTTCCCATCCCACCCAACAGTTCTTCACATTGGGTTGCTCACTCTGGTTTCTTTTCCCAGGGTCATTCTCCAGTCTTCAAAGCTTTCCATCCTGGTCCAACAGTGCTTTAGCAAGATGCTTCCAAATACAACCCCCAAAACTTACACCTCTCCATTCAGCTTGCACCTCCCTACAGTCCTGAAGCTTTCAGTAGCTCCTACACTCCTACTGTCTTTTACCTCTTTTGTGGGGTTTACAACTCTGGTCCTGGCCAGGGACCCACCTCCTCCACAGTTTCCTTCATTCCTCAACAGACAGAGGTGCAGTTGGATCAGAGGTGCTTCCAAACTCCTGTTAGGTTTGCTCAATTCTTAAGTTTAGCAACAGCTGCTTCAAATAAAAATTCCTTAGCCACTGTGTATCTCACAGCATTCAGCACTACATTAAATATTTACCACTGCACTTTCTTATATTTTGTTTAAAAATAAAATGTACAAATACTGAAATTTTAAATTCTGTGTTCTGTACAAATCCTATGCATTGTAATTATTTTTACCACTATAAAGAGGAAAAAATAATTATGTAATAGGCTGAAATGAACTAGGCTCAGGAACAAAATACCAATTAAAAAAAAACTAACAAAAAAAAAAATCATAGTACCAGAGACACAAAAACAATTCAGTGAAAATATTATATCATACACATACAGTAACACTTGTTTCAAAAACAATGTTCAATACAAGTCCTGTGGTGGAGTCTAGAAAAGCACAGAATGTACAGTTGTACTCCTGCTATCTGCACTTAGCAGATTAAATCTTCTCTTTACACAGGGAAAGGAGAAAAAGCAGGAACCCAACTAGAGCAGACTGAAACATGGTAAAGCTAACAAACATTGCATTGTTCCTAGAAAGAGAAATTTCTCTCAGAAAACGGTGCAGTTGATAGCTTCTGTAGCCCGTTCATACAGTTATTGGGCTCTGTACTTTGGTACATACTTGTGGAGCACCCAACAGGAAACACCAGGAGTGCAGGAGACTTGATAGGACTTGATATTCTAATCGTAGCTGCACGTGTCCTCGTTTTGCTATTTGCCACATAGGAACCACAACTATACATTCCACATCAATCAGAAAAATTATACTACATTCATAAACGTTTTAATGAAAATAAGGCAAAGTATGGAACTTTGCAATGATGAGATGCCTAAAACAAAAGTATTTCCCTGGCTCTAGAGCAGTTATAAAATACAATGTAATAATCCTTTATGGAGAAAGCACTTACTGAATTTATGCAAAACTTCTATGCAATTTTCAGAATAGCAGCACACTACAAATGCATTCCATTCATTCAGAAGCAACCCAGATTCAGTACTACAGAAGCTGAAGGTTCTGCTCAATGCAATGATTCATAGTTTCCCTAATAGAAAGATTCAGCAGTTTTCAGTCGAGACCTTTATTCTCTCTCTGAATAAATGATGCCTGAAATTTTTATTCTTGTTCTAATGGAATTTCAATGGCCTTCACTGCAAATCTACTGGAAATTTTCGCATATTAAGTGGAAAAAATTAAATGATGTTAACCACATTTTAATGTGATTAAGACTGACAGGGTCATTATTTCTGCTAATCACTCAGTCTAAAAAGCTCAAACAAAACTTTTTAACAGCCAACGTTTTTTTCTATTTTTCCGTATGTCTACTGCAGTTGAGAGTTAAAGCCACAACAGAATACGAAACACAGTATATATCACAAAAAAAGATATATCAAGTGTTTGCTTGCAATTTGTACATACATTTCATTACAGTTCATGTTAAGATTTAAAAAATAAGGAGGTGGAAATCAATCTTACAATATGCATATCCCTTTACTTCTTTTGTCTTCCTCACTCAAAAGACAAAATAGGACAAAAGATTATACGTATTTTTTCCCTGTAGCTCCTATTTCACACAGTATCACAGTATGTTTGGGATTGGAAGGGACATCAGAAGATCATCTAGTCCAATCCCCCGGCCAGAGCAGGAACGCCTAGGTGAGGTCGCACAGGCCAGTGAAAAAGAAAAAATACACCTGCATGTCTTTACCGTCAACCAAAAAGTATGTGTAATCACTGAAAATAATTTCTTAGAAAGTGTCTGTTTGGCTCTGCAATATAGACTTCTGCTTGTTACCTTTTAGGTCGGCTTAAACTGGAAAATGGACATTAAACAAGCGGAACAGAGGCAAGTGGCAACAATGAAGAGCAAACTGTGTAGTTTTCACAATGTCTCGTAGCTTCCTCTCATGGAGGAAAATTAAGGAAACGGCTGCTACGGTCCTGGGCTCAGCTTGAGAGCCCCTGCCTTAGAGCCAGCCCAGAGCCCTGCGCCCTGAGCCCTGCCTGCTCCTGCTCCTGCCCCAGCACGGGCAGCAGTGCTGACCCCACGGAGCTCCCCACAGCAGCAACGGGACACCCAACAGTGCTCCACCAGGGTGGAAGGACAGAAATCAAAAACCAGCCATAAGTCTGTCTCATTAGCTCTACTGGAGGAGCAGGGGGATGTGGTTTGTGGGATTTCGTTTTTGTGTCTGGGTGGGAGGGGAATGTTCTGAGTTTTTGTGTGACTTGGGTTTAAGGCTTTTTGCAGGATTAACATTTTCTGTAAAGACAAGCACTGTAAAGCTTGTTTCCATAATAATTAATGCCACCCTCTGTGGATCCTCATTTTTGGAGGACCTGTACCTCTCAGGCCATGTTGTCTTTCTCCTTACAAAGCCAAAACTTACAGATTATTAAAAAAATGGGGGGGAAAAAGGCATTTCAGCATCCAAATTCATTTTTCTACATAAGTACCTCTGTTTATACTTAAGTTACTTCAGAAAAGAATGAAAGTGCAGACAGACTGATTCACATTGATCATTCCCATCTGGTTTAATAGATCCATTTCAGCCTTACTGAATCACTAAAAATAAAAACTGTATTACAGCAGCTTCTTCAATTACAAAAACCACTTAAAAACAGTAAACAAGACCATTAGCTTCTTAACCTTAAGGTATGTGAAATGAAAAATATTTTATTTCCTTCCCATTCCTTGGAAAAGTATCCAATCACGCACACAGATTTTTTTTTTTAGATCGACTTCATGACTACAGAAAAAAATGCTGAGAAAAAAATAAGGTAATTAATCACACACAAATCTTTTTGTGTAAGACTTTACTTCTACCTCCATATCTAGCCGGCACTGCTAACTCTGTATTCCAACAGCCAGCAGCTTTCTTTCCTAAACAATATTTCCTTCCTGCCTGAATATTTTCCATAAGAAAAAAAAAGACCAACAACATCAGATCATTTGCAATCAAGGAACAAATGACAGCAACATCAATATCATATTGCAGCTGTAGTTTGTGATGTTCCCAAAAGGAAACATTACTGGTATTGCTGGACTTTCTAGTTTTAGTGTGAAGCCATGCACTAGCGCATCCACTAACAACCTGACTGAATTCTTGTGCTCATCTAAGAAGAGACCCTGCTGAATGTCCCTAATGCATCTTATTGTGAATCTTCAGCAAATAAAACTTCATGTATGAGCTCATGATGTGCTTTGCTGCTGGAAAGTCACAGGCTCTGTGGGAAGCTTTTTATCTTCCCAGCAGTCAGTTCTCTGAGAACATCAGTGCAGCTACTGTAGTTACCTGTAGATTACTTGTATTTTCTCACATCTGTGTCCAGCAATCTAAACCATGATGATAAAGGGTCATTAGGTTTAGAGTGAGGAAGGGGATGGACTAGACAATTTGCTCTGATAAGCTCCTTGTTGTGAGTGCTGGTTTAGAATGTGAAATGTGGGGTTATGCACATTCTCAACTCAAAAACCAGCTCTCTCAGAGCACCAATTAAAAATCATAACTCAGCCCACATTAAGCTACTTGAACACATCTTACCTGAAATTTTTACAATTAATAATATCACAATAAAATAATTCCATCATGGTAAGAAGAACATCAACTGTCTATTAGCCACAAAAGAATTCAGGTACGATTACTAAGATAACTGCTGTTTGGAGCACAGCAAAGCAATTTCCCACAGTGGGACTTACAGTTCAATTTACCAGTTGGGCAAATATTTTGTGCTCTGTAGTGGTCTACAGAGTTAACAGTTACCTGTAACATTTAAGCAGTGTTATACTTGGAGAAAACTTTCTTCAATCCAAACAGGTGTTTCAGCTTTAACTGTTCCCACAAATACACATTTTTTTCCAACCCTGTTCTAAGAACTATTTTAAAGCTTTTCAATTAACATTAAATGCAAATTTATGAAAGAGCCAATGGCCCTACTTTCACATTCTAAGCTACTCACAACGAGGTCTTGTAAATTATAGGCCACTTGGAAGAGGAATGAGACTAAGCACAATGTCACCTATAAAATTATGTTAGTCCTCAAGTAACTTGATGAGGTGATTACAGTCTATTTTTACTTACAGGGTATTCCTAATTCACTAAAATAATATAAAAAGATCACCTGAGTCAGACAATACTGTCACAAATGGAGAGACGTACCCACCAATGGAAGAAGGCTGCGTTTCCTTATGCAGAAACCAAGACTATACCATGAATACGGTGAGAATGCTCCACTGACATGGTCAGTGACAGAGCTGTAAGAATCCTTTAAAATATTTGTAGTGAAATTTTGTGTCAGACTCCATAGAGTATCAAGGTATTATGTTATGCAACAAATACATGAAAAGATGAAGGAGCCATTGAAAATTTCTTGGTCAACATATACCTCGTCACAAGAAATTCAGAGACTTAAGAGTATGAAGAATGTAACTACTACACTTCCATCTTCTCAAAATTAAATATGAAAACAATTAGCATTCAAAGAGTAACTCATCAGCTTACAATGCTAAAAAAGGGTTTTCTCCATTGCCCTTGCAGAGATGACGATATCCGCTATGATGCTTTTGATTCTTAATTTCAAGTTAGTGAAGAAAAATAGAAGACTGACAATTTACACAAAACGTAGTAATAATGTATGCTCATAATGGATCTTCCAACAAGATTCTAAGACAGCATTTGGAAAAGAGCTTTTCAATTTTATCAGTTACTTTTATTTTCTACATATACATCTGCTGGTTCTGACATCGCAAGAGGACTGGCTGCATACACAACACTTGTGTTCTTTCTTTTTTTATTACTACATGACCTTTAATGGAACTGCAACATTTTGAGAACTAACATTAAGTCTGCATCATCAGAGAAAATGAATCCCAAATAATTATTCATACACCAAGTAACTGTAAACCCAAATCATTTCAGAAGACCTGAATGTGTCAAGAACTTTGACAATTATGACTGGAGCCAGGAAACTGTAGCACTGTAGAATTTCTTATGAATTTTTCTAGTTACTTTTTATAAATGCTGTCCTAGATGACAGCTTAATGTGTACCACATGCAATATTTATTCTTCTTCAGTGTCAGACTGTCTAGCCATCCAAGGGAATACAAAGAATGTCACTTATTAGGATAAAAGCACAAGGAAGGTAATCAAGGACATATGTAACATCAGCCAATCATGCCCTATTTCAACATCCTATTCCATTCATAACAGTTCAACAATTATTTGCTTACTGATAACTTGCTTTCAGGCTGTTTGTGTTCCCCATAATGGCGGTTTGCATTTATTTTGCTCTTTAGAATTGGACACTTGCTGTGCCATGCATGTTTGTCAAAACTTTATATCTTCTGTCAGAAATAGCTTTAGCATATCAAATCATTTCTGTTTGTCAGAAATCACTAATAGAACAATCTAGTTACCTTCTGTGTCAATAGGGCACTAACATAACTAGAAGTCAGAAACAAAAGGCTGTAACACAACCACACACTGCTGCAAGACAGGCAACTAAAACCATGTTTCTGCTTAATACACTTTGACCCTATAGCTGTATCTTTATGGAAAACCTAATACAAAAATTAGACTTTAACCAAAATGGAAAAATATTTCAGAAATATACTCTCTAAGCACAAAGTCATGAACCTTGTTAAGCTTGAATAATTAAATTCCTTACTAGTTCTCCATGTCTCTTTACCATACATTTTCATTTATTTTACCGAACACCTATACAGAATACTTGCAGACGTCTTTTCTGCTGATTCTAATCTATCTGATGGATGGAGTTATGAAAAAGCATTAATTCACAAAGACAAGTAGTGACAGGCAGATAGAGGGAGCCAAAGACAAACGTTTACCCTCCATAAAGGTATTTTTTAGTATTAATAATAATTATTATTATTATTTTTAAAATCATATAGGAAACAAAACACACATGCCTATGCACACACACTTCATTAATCTGAGTATCCTGGGACATAAAGATTTTATTAAATAAAAACAGATATGGATTTAATGAGTCTCTGAAATAAAACAAACTGGAAGAATATCACATGTTTTAGATTGACAACATTGTGTATGTTTCAATGTATTAAGTGTAAGATGATTTTTTTTTTTAAAGAAAAGCAGTTTGTTTGGATTTGAATACATTTTAACTTCAGAAGTGTAACATTGTGCCAGTGCACAAGAACAAGAGTGAGACTTGATATACAGTGAATACGATTAATGCGTTTTCGTTGTTCAACTCCATGAAGTACAAAACCAGTGTACGCATTTAGTCTCTTTCAAATATTTTTCTTTTAAAAATCTCTTCAGGTTTTAGAAACTATTGCCAGAGCACAGTAAATCCTAAACATTGTGTTATTTAACTTCTCTCCAAATTAACAATAATTAAGGTCAAGCACTGGTAATAAAGTATAGTAAGATACCCATACCAAATATCTCATTTGGCAGTTCTTCCATTAAACCTACTTAACTTAAAAAACTTTCCTCTCCAATTTAAACAAGAAGAAGCACCTATTCCTGGATTCAAACCAAGGATGCATAGTTCTATTCATTGTAAAACTAGTGACTAATCAACATTTGAACGTTAGTCATTAGAAGAAACTCAAGCTTTGAAACTAAAGGACTCTGCCAAAACTTCAGAAGGTAAGTATTCTTTCTTGGGAAAAACAAGCAGTTAAATGAAAACATATTTCCATATACCTAATACCTAAAATTGAGCTGTAAATAAACCTAAGATTAAAATGAAAACTATTCTTTAAAATTTAAAAAAACCCCACACAAATAAAATGCATCAGATTTTCAAAATAATAAATGAAAAATGTGTCTGTGAAACAAAGAATTTACTTTAGAGCAAAAGTAAACTCGAAAATGGGTGTCAAAGCCACAGCAGCCTATAGTTTCATTGCATAAAAGAACTTTCCTTCTCAAACATTATTTTTCTGTTGTAACAAGTGATTTTTGATTGACTGGTGTTCCCATTTAGCCCCTAGTTGTATGAAAACTGAACAATAAGCCATAAAGTATTCCCCCAGAGAATGGAGATGCTGCAGAACGTTCATGAAGAACAGTTTCAAGATGAGTATTATTGCCAGACTCCATAAGTGTCTCAAATTTCAACTGCAGTGACATAAAGAATGGTATGTGAAATAAAATTAACTTCAACTATAAGAACTTCAAGAGATTAACAGAACTCTGTAGCATGTGATGGCAAAAAATGTTTCAAGACATGATCCAGACAGACATATTCAATAAGCAGAATTTTAGAGGTACATACATGTACTTGTTTGCAAACCACATACAATACTGAGTGACAGATTATGAAAGGGAAGTTACTTACTGATTTGGACATTGTTTAAGAGATATTATTGTAGTGATAGTGATTGCAATGTCCAAATTCCTCTATACAAATGTTTTTGCAAAAGCAATACAAGTAAGTCTGTTGTTATTTCAGAATAAGTGACAATATTATCAGAGGGTTCTTTGCTTAAAAAAGCTCTAAAATGAAAGCTCAGCCAGCGGTCATTACAACTGTTGATGCGCCTACCATGAGCATGAAAGACCATCTTCCCTCTCAAAAAACAGGGGTTACAAGCAGCGCGGAGGTGGCAGACCCCAGGGAAGGAGCCACTGGCGCTGCTCCCAGCGCAGCCCCTCGCCGCGCTGCAGGCACCAGCAGCCGCCTCTCCACCTGCAGCACTCGCAGTGGGACATGCACAAAAATAACTGGAGGGTTTTAAATGCCATGTCAGATACAATGGTAAAGACTCAACAGATGTTAAAAGCTAGGGACACATGCCCATAGTATCTTTCTCTTGATTCGTAATAGTAATGTATTTCCTTTGCGGACTATGCACAATTTTCTATGTTGTCAGTTGACAAAGGCTAATAATGCTCATGCATTCTGAAAGGCACAGGGCTCAATAAATTAATAATAATAAGTAACAATAAATAACTTCATGCACAATAACTTAAGAATAAACAACTACTGTCAAGAATAATAACCTCTCCCTGCTATTTTTAAAGTGATCTCGCACAATTCTCTGTTAACTGATTTGTATAGCAAAAAAAGGAAAACCAAAAACCTTTCTTTAAAAAAACAAACAAACAAACAAACAAAAAAACCCAAAAATACAACTTTCTAGGATAAGACCTGTTCATTAATACAACAAATTCAAGCTATTCTTTCAGCTCATAAACCAAACCAGGGCATAGAGAGATCAGTTCCCCTCCTCTTTCCCTATTAATATTCTTCGGAGGTTCAGATATCCAGAAAAACATAACTTGGTTCAGCTACAGCATATTAGCAGATGGCATTTTAACTGCAATGACAGAAGTGTGACTGGACCTTTGTAACTTGTGTCACAAAGGAGATACAAAATATTTCTAGAAATCAACAATAAATGGAAAAATGCAGCAGAACAGAACTTCTCCAAGTAGATTTAGACACTAATTTTCAATCAAAGAATAATCTTTATCCCTGGGAAACACAATTGAGTAGACTATTTCACCTTACTTCCTTCTCTTTCTCCCATCAATACTATTTCATCCAAAAATCACTGCAGCAAAGGTGGCTGTGCATGTAATATGCACAACACAAAAGAGTAAGGAAACAAAAAGTGCTCCGCTTCTTTATTAGTAATCATGCTTCTCATCAGGAACCTGAAATGCGGAAGGGATTTTCACACAAACATCAACAGGTTTACATGCAGTTTCTATCTGCTTTACTCTAAAATGAGTAAGAGTGAAATCACTACTGAACTCTGCCATTGGAAGGAGGATTTGAAATCTGCATCTGAGGTAGTGGTACTGTAGAGAGACGACGGCACTGATATGATGGTTAGTGCCCCAGTCTTCTCCAAAATCCCTGAGGACCTGTTCAGTTGATGGAGTTGCACTGATGATGCTCAGGACTAACGACCCTGGAGTGGAACATCATGGAAATTACAGAATCTGGTCCTCAACATAAAAGTTGGGTTCTTAAGTTGCTTACCCTTTCCCTTTCTTCCATTCTGTAACAAAGACAAGCAAGAAAAACATTGTTTCTCCTTCACTTTTTCCATTTCAGTGTTTAAGACTTCACTGGCTCGGAGTACTATGGAAGAGAGATGCATGCTCTCCTAAATAGTAGAAGCTAGTCTGAACGTAAAAACATGAGCCATAAAAAGCAAAATGAGACAGGCTGAAGCTAAAAATCTCAATTTAGAGTATCAAAAAAGATACCAAGCAACCGAAAATTCCCAAACGCATTTAGTTGCCAGTAAAACTAACATAGGTTGCTTGACTATACGTTGTCAAAAGCTATGTTCTAACCTACAATAAACAAGAGGGAGGCATTCTAAAGAATTGATTCAAAGAGCTAGAAATCTGCATTCAGGCGAGCAAGCAGCACCTTGCTTAGCCAGCTAAGTCTGCCACAGCAGCGCGCAGTGAAGGACCACAGCTACATACAACATACACTGCCATCCCTCCAAGCACATTTGGAAAGCCTTTGAGAAACAGTAGTGACAGGACACAGTTTATTTGCAGACATCATTCAGGAGACAAATCATTGATATAATTCCAGAAAAAAATATGCAAGTACTAGACAGTATCCATACTTTTATTGAGTAACTTGATTTTAAAGCCCACGCTATACTGAGAGGAAAGAAGAGCAGAGATTTATCAGTCTCTGCTTTTTCCATATCCACTACACAGTAACATAATCTCTACTCAGACATATATCCGCATCTCAGGTTTGTTTCTGAGCAGGTTAAGCATTCTTCCACTTTAAACAGGCTGAAGTTTGAAAAGAATGTTATACCTTGTGATGCATCCAGAGTCAGGAATGTGTCAAGTTGCAATGATTTTGCAATAAAGTTTGTCATTGTCTTTGACAATGTCACCACACACCATTTTTCTGTGGAAGTCCCTTTCTTCACTGCTCATGTTATCTATACACCAAAGGATTCAAAGGTGTGTAACTGATTTGGAATGTAGTGCTACATTATTCTCTCCCCTACTACTTCATATCTTAAGTAGCATGTGTTCATCTAAGTGACAAAAATATTTATTGAAAAGCCCCAATTCCAGTGAAGATCAGGAAGAAACAGTTTCTAAAGGGTTCAGACATTATATACAAATAAAGATGCTGCTTCTGATCCTGCACAGGTTTGGATAACTTTGTAAGTAGTTAGGGGTTTGCATGTTGAAAGCTAGTATCTATTGCTTTAGATTTTGCCTATGAAAATCCAAGCGTTTAAATAATATGTAACACAAATTACCTGATTCTCTGAACTGCCATGGCAGATTAAAAAAGTATCATTAGCAGGTAGCAATTTATAGGACTACAGGAGCAGACCATAAAAGTGGTGGAGCATCCACACTCAAAACGGCGTATAAACATTATGGTGATGACAGACCAAAAACCAACCAAACAAAAACAAAAACAACACAGCAAAGAGCCTCTGGAGAGAGAGGAGAAAAGGAGGAAAAGATGGGAGGCCAAGCTGAGTTGTTCAAAAGGATGTTAGGTACAACATGCAGCTGGTAAGACAGGGATCATACAGGCAGCAACAAAGTTGAAAAATTACTTTTACTCAGCACAGCCTTACTGATATGGAGTGCTAACACATAGCTCTTTTGCGTTACTCTGATCGTACAATCAGCCTGACGCACAGGATGCCCTGTGGAGAAGAGGAGCGGCTGGCTGGGGCACGGCTGTGCTGGGCCAGGCTTAGCGCTGCGGGATGCTGGGCTGGCAGGGATCACTCACAACATCGCACAAACTGTTCCTCGTTACTCTGGTCATCCTGCTTTCCACAGTCTGCAGCCTTTGATGAGTTGTAAGAACAGGCTGAAGCTAACTTTATCTGCCTAGGACAGGCCGTCCCAAAAACCAGGAGGTTTCCCCCTCCACCACTACGACCCTTTTTATCAGCTTCAAGACTCAATACATCCTAAATAAATTACTGAGGCTTTATTTCCTGACTTCACAACCTACGCTTTAGCTATTTATAACTGCCATGTTGTGACCAGGTGAACTGAAATTTTTCAAAACAGCTTCACCATACAGCATAGCCCATTTTTAGAACATCCCAGAAACCTTACATTTGAAAAAAATTTACTGTTCTAATGCTTAGGAGCCAAGAATTTACATTTGGTATAGAGCAAACTCAGTATCAGCGATAAGCCATTGCATTTGTGCGGAAGTCCATCCAAATCAGAAATTCATGTCCTCAAGTAGCAAAACCGCTCGAGTTTAACACTGAAGAGCCTCAGCGATTTAATCTCTTTCTATAATGCACAGCACCTGCATGCAAGTGGAGCACTGGATTGAAGCTAGACTGCTCCTGGAAGGTGTTTTTGTGTCTGGAGTGAGGCTACACACCAGAGCTGGGAGCAGGGACCCATCTTCCCCATGCTTAGAGACATGTCCCCAACACCTGCTGTCACCCAAACAATGTGCATTCACATTCAAATGGATGGGGGGATTCCAGAGGGGCAAAGGAAAGCAAAGCAAAGCAGGAAGTCTGGTGAAAGAAATCATCCAGACCAAAGGACTGGACTGGAACTAAGCCAGCAAGAATGGGATGAAACCAGAGAACAGGGAGACACAATCTGGCAAAGACCCATGAAGAACACTTCAGATAGGAAAAGAATGCGAGATAGACAGAACATCGGAATGAAAAGTCAGTGGAATTGGTAAGACAGAGGACTACAAGAAGTCAACTGGCAACATCAGGCAAAGGTGCTGGAAAGAAAATAGACTGCCGTTAGTTTGACAGATGATAAATTAATTCGTATTAATTAATTAATTTGTATAAGACATTATAAAGAATAACAGTTTATTAAGCAAACAGCACACCCTATTCCCTACTAAAGTAGGTAAGTGTCTACGGAAAGTATATGCCATCTTCTAGTTAAAATGACATGAGCTGTAAGGTACACACTCTCCACCAGGCAGCAAAGGTGCAACAAGAAGCCTCAATTCTGGATCTTGCTAACTTTGAGTACCTGACTTCACAGCTTGTATGTGCAAAACACCATTTATACACAGACAACATAAATAATCTTTTAATATTTTTTAAAAACATTTCAGTTGTAAGGTAGGGACAAGAAGTACAACATATTTAAAAATCATAATTTTCCAAATCTTTCAGCATAGAGGACAGCCTTCAAATTATTAAGCAGCTATGTCAAGAAGACATGTCAATACCATGATAGCATTACAGCTTATAATTATGATTTAAAGAATTCTACAAATACATTCTCAAATATATAAGAATAAAATTTATCTGCATAAATATCCATGACTGTATGACCTATAGCATATTTAAATATACACTTAATATAATTCAGAAAATAAATGTAACTCAGAAGCTGAAAGTAGTGAAAACTGCATTCTGCCCTCATGGGTATCTTGTGACATGACACCAGTATTTGCAAATAGCTGTTTGCTCTAAGTGAAGTAATTCTGTTTGCCTCTGCACTGCAGAGTTTCATTAACAGTAGCATCCCTCTTTTTAGAAGAGGAACAACTTTTAGGTATTTGGTCCAAATGGCAATTTTTTTGGGGTTTTTTTTTGTTTTTTTTTTTTTTTTTTTGGGGGGGGGGTGTGTTTTTTTTTTTTCCAAATTTGCAAGGTTCATCTATTTCAGAAAGCATTTGAAATGGGTTAAAACTTGGACAGTGAAAGGAGACCGTGTTTCAGTGGGACTAAGATGGAGATGTTTCACACTTTTATTAAGTCATCATATTTCTATAGCTGTAAAAGAGATGGAGCTGGCCTGTAGTTGTTCTTTCCCTTAATTTTATTCCCCCTGAATTTATTTACCAAGATTCTTAAATATACATATCCTTATACTGCTTGTTAAATCATGTTTTGTTTCAAGGTATGTCATGTTACTATTACCCTTATCCATTAATTTTTGTTTCTTTTATTTTTTAAAATGTCTTTTTTGAAAGGTCTCAAATGAAAATGCAGGTTAAACGCTAAGGAAGAAATTTCACTATTTTTTTTTACATGGAGATCGAATATTTATTGCTAACCAATTTAAGAAGAGCCTGCACAAAAACAGTATCTCCAGGACTTCTCTAAAATCAGACATTATTCAAGAGTGGAAGGGGAGGTTCGCACAGGGGCTATTTGTTGCTGAGTTTGGTGGGTTTTGTTTTCCTTTCTTGTTTTTAACAGGCACACTGACACCAGGAAAACCTTTGGGATAGTATTTCTTCTCCTGCCACCATCCTCTGGCTGTACCAGCACATGACATTGCCCAGCTCTTTGGCTAAGACAGTGAACACACAACTATTAGGTCTATTCTACCACTGGGCACGTACCTACAGAAATACAACCAAGAACATCAAGTCTCCATTTACCAACAGATTATAACTTTCCTAACTAGTTTAAAAGAGAATGACTGACTGAAGCAGATTAATTCATACTCAAACCTACTGAGTCTTCCTTGCGCTTTACCCTTAATATTTCTTTCTTCATGTCAGATTTCCCTCCTCACACCCCCTTTTTTTAATATTTGGAACATCTGAAGCAATATGGAATAGATGAATAGAAAAGAATTACTCACTCTCATACTACAAGATCTAAGGAGCATCAAATGAAATTACGATGTGGCAGATCCAAAACAAGCATAAGGAAGTACTTCTCCATATAGCACATAGTTAAAACTATGGAAAGTCCCTGCTCCAGGATATTGGGATGCCAAAAGTATACTTGGGTTCAAAAGGTCAATAGCTAAATTCATAGAATAAAAAAAGTAAAAAATTATTAACCACAAGTATATCATATCTGTCTTAGTCAGTTCTACAATAACAGATTGCATGAAGCTGAGCACATACATTCTGTTTGAGTAATCTGCTCCTAAACTCTTCCCTGGACATCTGTTAGTGGCCTGTCAGAAACATGATACCAGAAAAGACAGACCTTTTAATCTGACCTAATTATGCTTCTTCCAGCTTAAGACCATAAAAAATGCTGTAAAAATTTACAGGGAAAAGGTCATTTATTATGACATATACACCACCCTTCTAAATACACAGGAGTAAGATACTTCAAGAGAGGTACCCTATCCCATCAACACTCAACTTACTGTTGTGAACAGAACGTCCACCATAACATTGTGAGAAACACCTCCTTGAAAATAATGTTAACACACATTTGCATATGCAACATGTCTGAATTACATTAAACAACGCTCCAAAATCTGTATCAAGTCTCGGATGACTTAGTTATGATGGTACAGATATTAGAAAACCTTTAACAGCAGAATCAGCTCTTTAAATTACAGTCTATGCATAGAATGAAAAAATTCACTTGTTTAGACCTGAGAAGTTGAGTCAAAAGATCAGCCTATGCGCTTGGACACACACAGTATTCCAGGTGTACACTGCGACGAATCAGTCCAAAACACTGAACCAAACAGTATGCTAAGCATGGTCCCATACTGACCTGCTGAAAGCACCCTCTTTAGCAAGACTAAAATGTAAACCTTTAATTACGTGAAGGGGTGATCAATTTCATGTCCTGGATTCATGTGACATCCTGTGACTCAAAAAGCAGTTTTAACTAAAAATTAAGAGGCTTGTTTAGAATACTTCCATAGTAAAACTCAAACACATGTGTACCATGTTAAGGTGCTAGATCCATATAAAAACTACTAGGAACTATTAAAAAGAAGGGCTTAAGTATTTATTTAGAGCACAGCAATATGTAGTAAGAACAGTTTCAGTGGATTCCCCTGTACAACATCATGATTACTGTCATCTGATCATAACACAAGTGCGACTAACACAGCTGCCATATCAGCTTCTCTTCAGGGGCTTGGTCTTAATCATAAATCAACTGAATGACTAATTCAACATTGTTAAAACCAGCAAGTAGCTGCTTGGAGCCATTCCAGTTTTTACATCTTTCAAAAGGTCAATACACCTACTCAGACACACAATTGTCCTATCTTTCACAGTGTTTTCTTCTTTTCTCGGGTTGAAAAATAACATGTTAGTACTTAAATGTAAGTGTGTTTTTAACTAACAATTAAACCGTTCATTAATTCCGAAAGAGTGACCCAGTAGAACAAAGAATTTCAGTTTTCCTCTCTACCCACAGTCAAAAAGCATCTCCTCTCCTTTGCGCTTTCGAAACACTTCTATAGTTGTAGAATTTTACTGCTGAGTGTTTCCTGGACTAACCTTACTTTTGTTATAGTAAGATGATGAATTAAGCCCAGAAATAAACTTTTTTGAGTTGAACAACTGGTCTAAATGTGGCTTGCATTTCAAATACGAACCTCTATCCCTCAAAATATTAATAAAAATAACAAATTAAGTGGCATCTAACAGTAAAATATATGCTAATAATTTACATCTGCTTGCACCACACAAATGACAAAAGCCTACCCTTAGCATCCTTCATAGAAAACATTCATTCTGCTCTTAAATATAACAGCTATGTTGCATAAACAGAGGATTTAAAGCTGTGGCAGAGTGGCTGAATGAAAGAAAATGGCAATCTTTCTGGTTCTAGTAGATGCCTTTCCCTATCACACAATGTTTCCCACTCATAAATACATGACAAATACTTCCTCAATCATTTTTTACGAGCAGGGATGCACAGGGGGTAGTCAATGGCTAGCTTGAGGGAAAATAGGAACAGCAGGAGGCAGAAACTGTACTGAAAATGGCTATGTGGTAAATTCTCTTCTGGAACATCACTCAGCTACCCAGGCTTTGATCTTTCAGCTACAATTACACTCACATCCATGAGATCTGGGTATACTTTTTAAAAACTAAATCATTAATTGTAATAGAAACAGCGAAACCGTTTCATTATATGACTTCTCAACTCAAACATCTGATTTCTTACAAATTAAAAATTGCAATTTATACCAAGATTTGCTTTCAATTGGGTTTAACTATGTCATCATCACAACTAGTCTCACAAAAAACATGGGGTGACTGGCGACAGCTAAATCACAGACTGGCGTCTCCTAAGTAGGCTGTCTACCATTAGGGTCTGGGAAATGGCATTTACTGTACAATTAGAGCCAGTGAGCTCTACCTGTAATCATCCAAATACAGGTGCGAGGATCCTTTTTCGGACAGGGAAACCTACTCATCCATTTTCACATAAACTTCCGTGTCTGTACTGCTATAGAGAACCTTAGGAAACCTCAACATTTGTACTTAGAAAAAAATATCGCCTGACAGCAACAAAGTAAATCCTACAATCCTGATTTTAAAGACTTCCTTGGGTAGAACCATTTTGACGTTTAAATCATCACATCTAAAAAAACTTTCAAAGAAAGAACAAATTAATATAGAATTATAACATTTGTCCAAACATGAAAAGCTTGAATTATTACACTGGTTATCAAGTTTATTCCAAAGTCTGTGTTTTGGGCTGAGAGGGTATTGCTATAAAATAGGTTAAATTTTGTTCTTTAATACTAACACAAAATGTCTTGGAGTATCAAAAGGACAGTTTCAGTTGCAGTAATTTCACAGAATTTATTCTAATGATTTATTGCAGTTAACCATCTGACATTAATTATTGTTTTGGCTTCCAGTCTATGAATGTTTATTTTTCAGTTTAAAGCCTTCTCACTCTTTGATATCATATGGAAATGAGAATTTTTAATGGAAAATTGAAACCATGTGCATCTAAGTACTTAATGAAGTACAGGGAGAAACAGAGGGTGTACTTTAGGGGAATTCAGATATTCCGCTTTAGATACTTTTGATTTGTTTGGATGAGTTACACGCATAAATCTGTTCACAAACATACATTTATACATCTTCAAAGTATCTCACAAGTATGCTGTTTAAAGATCCAGATACTAAAAAAAGGTTTGTTGTTCCACTGGGGTTTTTTTTAAACTAAATATACTGCTGTAGATTCTTCTTCATCATATACTACTTAATCTGTTCTCTTCTCCACAAAGCAAACATTTACCCATCTAGAGCTTCAGTGACATGCTAAATGCTGTGCTTCTCAACAGCAGGTTCCCACCACACCTACCATGTAAGGACTGGATCTTCATCCAGTTCACTGAATGTCTGATAGATTGATTTCATAACCAGCATATACTTAAGTCACAATATTGATGTCAGGAATACTTGGCTAAAACCTATGCTGTTCAAGGCACTGAAGCCCATCAAAACAGGCCTGCAAACCACAAGAGAAGTGCAAGCAGTGGCAAGGAAGCCAGGCACCCAACTGCACACACAAGAGTCCTGTTGAAATGGGCAATTTTGACACAGTTTGAAAGATTTCTCTGCAACTCCTGTAACGTTAGCCCTCTGGCATTCAGTTCCACTCCTTTGGAATGAAAAGGATGTTGTTCAGACAATCAGCATTACATAACATGACAAAAACATATGTTTATTTAAATCAGTACTTCTAAATCAAATCTATTTTCTTCACAGCTAATGGATTCATGTAAAAACCTAAGTAAGGAACGCATATTCTTTTCTATTATGCACTTTCATTCAGAGTTTTGCCATATGCATTGCATTCAAGCAGCACGTCAATAGGAGCATAACAAGTAACAAAAGTGCAGTATTAGTTTTTATTCCTATTTTAATTAATATTTTTGGTGATCTAAATGCACAAGGAATTATTCACCATTGAAAACTGTGAAACAGAAACGGAAATTTAGATATTTAACCTGAACACACTCACCACTTGTTTTTCTTTCTAATGTAGTCTTTTTCTGAGAGGTTAACCAAGTAGATCATTGGTTTTGAAGTAAAAAACAAGTATTTGTTCAAAACATCAATCTAGAAGTGAAAACATAGGAGGAGAATTTTTAAAATAAGTTATACCAACTTGAGTTAATTTTATTACCGTTTTCCTTGTGGCATGTCTGAGAAGGCAACAGAATTAAAGCAGAACATATAGATCAGTGACTAAAACAGAATCAGATTATAATTTTAACATTCAATACACTAAGAAAATGAAATCTAAAAAAAAATCCTTTAAAAAAAAAGACAGTAACAGGTAGCAAAATCACAAGTCAATTCACGGGACGATATTTATAGCCTACCTCTTTGTCATTCCAATCATGACAGAAGCGGACAGCTTTCTTTTCATCTATTACCCAGGTCCTGATTTTGCACATTACGTCCTATGCAAGATCATGAAAAAAAAAAAAGTCAAAAACTCAGCTGGATATCAGACCATTCTCTTCCATAAACAAGACGTGTATATATAAAGATTCAAAATGTACATACACATTAAAAATTGGATAATACCTTTTAAAACCAAATTTTTACTCTACCAGAAAAAACAGAAGTTGCCGCCTCAAAAGTCACTACAGAGCAATATCGATTATTAAGTTACATAAATTCCATAATTAGGAAGTTAAATCCACAATAGTCAAGTATCATCTCTCACCACCATGAAAATGAGCAGAGCTCACAAAATATATGTAAAAATCAGTACATTTTAGACTGCTTTGCAAACTCAGTAAGACGTGACATTTCAGAATCCAGCGGGAGAGACCACGTACAATATAAACATGCCATTAAGAAAAGAGAATGGGTGGGGAAAAACACAGCAAATATCTTCTTTCTTTTTTTTAAATGTGAGCAAAAGAAATTGAGCCTATTATTGATGATCCACCCTTCAAGAAATTAATTCAAATGGCCAAAGCCCTTTTTATTCTGCATTAATTTTTTGCCAACACCTTCTCCCTCCCCCCCAAAATGAAACCTGCCAAAGCCTCCATTACACAATGGCAAGAGCTTTGCACTGGTGACCTCCAACCAGCTGCATTCACTTTCAGAACATCTCTCTCGGCAGGAAATCTAAAGGCCTTTTAGTTAGCAAGCTAGTGTGCATTCAGAAGGAGTAACTGCAGGAAGAGCCCAATGTGCTTTGTTTCTCTGGCCTTTCTTCACAGAAAGATTAATCATCTGTGAAATGGAAACGGCAAACAGCAAGTGACACAAACTGAACCCTTCAAGCCTTTCCTCATCAGTTTTGTGGTCGTGAATCCGAAAGCTGCGTGTGGCACGGTTCTCCTTACAGGCAGGTGTTAATAAAAGGCTCTTGGGTCTGAAAGGTCAAACTCGGCTCTTCGAGGAGTAGTACATTTTAGAGTCGCCTATTTTTTGTTGTAGATAATTTATGATCATGCTTTAAATAATGTATTTTCTAGGTTATAATCGACGCAACCGAGAATTAAGATCTTTAAAATACAAGGAAACATTCCCTAAACTGTTGAGTGTGTGACATTTTTTGCGCTTAGTGCTATGCAGCTGAAGTGCATTTATAAACAACCACAAATAACATCGGTATTTACTACAGTCTTTTCTAGTTGTGCAGTTGCTTTAGTAAAAAAAAAAACAAAGAAAAAGCTCCTCTAAATCTTCAGATCCTGATTTGAAACCCTCCAGGAACAGGACTCCCCACAGATTTTAACAAGGAAGGGGCAAGCTAAAACTTTTAATGAAATCTAACACGTTCTGCCTAAGAATAATCACTTTTACTCTCCTATAACTGAATTTCACTCATAAATGTTTAAAAGTGGCTAATATAACACCATTTCCTACAAGGAGAAGATCAAAGTGCTATATTACAAATGCATTATGATTAAAAAAGCACTGTGCAGCTTTGCTATTAACTGTTCTTTAAACCCTAAAAGGCTTCCCATAGATCTCACTTGGCACTGCATATACAACCTTTGACAAGTAATGTAGACCATTTTTATTCATTGCCTAAAATTGTAGGCAATTATGTGCGTCACACTGGCCACCTGCAAATTCTGAATGCCTGCTCCAGTTGTCAGAGCAAAAAACTAATGTCGGAGGGGATTAATCTAGGGGGAGAGAGTCCTCTTTAATGGCTCCAGCAGGTGAAATGGCCCAGCTGGTTACTACGATGAGTGGCCAGAACAGCTTATGTAGAGACATGCAACAAGATTACACGGAAAGAAGAAAACAGTGGTGCCATCTTATCTTTAACCCTATGTGCTTTTTATTTTTTAATTAATCAGTATAAACAAGATAAGGGAAGCAATTCTACCAATAGGTACTTTTCACTTAAGATCTTTATCCTCAGCTTTTGTTTAAATAGATACATAAAAATCACGCAATCTCCAAGATTCCTGTTCAGCAGTGAAGGAATTCTAATGACATACTATTTCAGGTTTTAAACTAATTCTGTCGGCACCTACCATGTGGCTTTGAGCACTACAGTTCCCCTCTAAAAGCAACATATAATTGCATATAAATTGGAATTGATAAAAAATTGTCAGAAAAACACTGCAGCACAAGGTATCAAAACCCAACCTTTTAGGCTTAAGCAGCAATGAAGTGTTTTAATCACACTGTAACGGTGGCTACATAACGTGCGAGCTCCAGAAAATGTCAAGCATCAGCACAGCAAATAAAGTTTGCCCTTTCTAAAGCCTATCTAAGCACATAGTTGCTGAACAGAACTCTTCCACATTCACCTGCTACCTACAGTGACACATTTCAACCCATTTTGGCACAGACCTCACTTTTCAGAGTTCTCTTTTAGGTACTTGGCTTGATGCTGTTTGCAACTTTGTTCTAAAGGAGTAACTCCATGGCTAACTCCCACAGGGAAGGCTGACCAACAGCTCAATATGCTGAGGAGAACCCACAGCTCTATACTTGCAATTTTATTTTGGTTTTACAGAGAAGGTGGCAAAGTATTGGAAAACTTTCTTTAGCTAAAGGATGGAAACTTGTACGCAAAAACAGCATTTATGTCTGAAACCGGTGAGACAGTAAGGCATTAAAAAAAAATTGGAAATAATTATTCAGTCATAGCCAAATTTACTCTGATGATCTGGGCAGTCACAACACACAAAATATAAGGCAGACAATCCAGAAACAAACAAAAAATAAAGGGACAGATGAACTCAGATTCCCCTGCATCAATGGTGGCATCCCATTTAAATAAGATTTAACATGATCCCTTAACAAGAAAACATTAAATACTAATGACATTATGAAGAAAGGCAACCACTTCCACACAGTCCTTTTTCACTCAGCTGCCCCGATACACTAAACAAACCCCCAAAAAGCACATTTTCAGGTAATATCTCATGTAGTGCAATTTTTAGTTTTATTAATTGCTTCTGTTTAGGCCTGGTGAAAGAGTATGAACTGACCTTTTTATCTTCACTATCATTGTAACAGTCATTTAAGCACATTTAATCATTACTCTAGTTAACTCCGAGATGCTTAATAACAGAATACAGAGCAATGATCCACTTTGTTTCATTAGAACTGGCCTCCCCGGTTGCACACTTTGAGGTCAATCTGTCACCAGCAGAATGATCCACTTCTCCTTGGTTGATGAGAGGCACATTCTTGTTCTGTTTTTCAGCTAGAAATGTTGCAGCAAGCACCATTCAAAAAGCCACTAAAACCCTCTCCAAAATCCAATTTACTTACAGTTGTCAAGGCATATGAAACACAGCAAACTTCATGAATATAAAATACCACTGTTCTAAATATCAGTTAATTTCTGACTATATCCTTGGCAATATAATTAGCACATGTGAATACTTAGTATATTTAGCCATATGCAATTCAGTGATATTAATTTATGTCCTGCTCTAATTTTCAAAGGTCGCAAGTAGTCAACCCACAAATGCTAAGCAGAACCTTAACAATAAGTCCCAGCAGTAAAAAATACTATAAAGAAATACATTTTAATTGCATTTAGAAGATTTATCGAGACATGCTCATGAGACACTACTGTGTAGAAAAATGTGCATACATTAATAAACTCTCTGGATGGATGATAGTAATAACGTGTGCCAATGCCAAATTCTTCTTACAGCATGAGGGACTAAACTGAACCTTGGAAAACTCACTTGCCTACTTGGCATCAGAGAATTGTGAGGTTTTTGTTGTAAATTAGCAGGGCATGTAATTAACTTCCGCAAATTTAATAAAGAAGTAAGCAGTTGTGAGGATTATCACTTCACACTTCAAAGTGCCAGTGAATTCCCCGTGATCCTGCAGGCAGTGCAAAAGTCTCTGCTACTACAGAGAGTAACTGTGAGTACAGTAGGTGTTCTTCCCCTCACCAAAGGAGATGTTTCTGGGAAGTATGGAGTGTTTCTCAGCACCTTATTCATTCCCTTCAAAACTTCCAAGACATAACAACTGACCAGCTCCCTTCAAATACTTCAAAAGCAGTTAAATACATTTATTAAAATGTTTCAGTTGTCAAAAATTCTATCATTTTCACTGCTCTGCTCCTCAGAAAAGCTATAAGGAGTACCTGAAACGTTACCTGCAGCTCTTAGTTCCTCTAATTTCATACAGGAGTCCAACGGCATAGTGTATCAATAACGAAGGTAGTAGTGTATAATTAATATTTGCAGACTTCCCTAAGGAATCTGCCTCAGTGACGTAAGGTATTTAATTCAAAAAACACTGCATACACTAAACTGAGTCAACACCACCTAACCAGTAGGTCTCAGAATTTAACTGTAAATAGAAAATCCAATGAGTGTGTTTCTGGTGGCACACCAAACAAATTATTTGCATTTCACTAGTTATTGTCTTTCATCAGCAGCCTATACAAGACCACAGTAATGACACAGATTCTGAGAACAGTAAATTACTAAAAACACAAATCACGTGTAGTGACCAGAACTGCTGGACAGATTTAGTGAAAGCAAACAGTGGTTTTCAGTACGATAAATTCAAGCTCATGCACTTGCTGGGTGGGGGGACAGGGGAGGGTGGATACAGCATTTACCAGGCAGAGGACTAAGCCTTAGACAGAGTGACTGAGAAGACTTGAGGGTCACAAGCAAATGAACTGTACTGTAACTGAAAGACTAACGCAATCTTTGAGTATTTAAATAGGCTAATGTCCAATGTGAATAACTCTACACTTATCTCCGTTGAAATACTGAAAACCTGGAGAAAAAGAAGTTTTGAAAAAGTGCATATACATGAAGACTCAGTGTGCTTGAATCTTATGCTTTTATTCGTATTGCATTTCATATATATATATATATAATTAACAAAAAACTCACATAGTACAGGCTTTTTCCCACTAGCATACAGAAATGAAATGGCTGAAAGTTGAAGCTTGACAAATACAGACTAAAGCTGTGTCTTATTTCTAAAGAGTAAAAATAATTAATCACTGCCACAGCTTATGGAAGTTACAGTAATTTTTCTCTAGCTAGGAAACATTTAAATAAAGGTTGATTTTTCCCCTATTTTAACCACAATTGTGAGAATTCATCTGGGATATGCAAGATATCAAACTAGATAATAATTAGTATTCTATCTGGCCTTCAAAATAGCTATGGTGGTTTTTCAGATACAGATAGAGAACTATGCTACTTGAGGTAAAGAATACTCATAAGTAGTTAAACTGTGCTGCCCCAAAACCAGTTTATTGGGCACACACCAATCTCCTTGTTAACATAAGGTGTTCAGTATGCACTGTGCCCACAGTCCTTCCTTTCATGTCTTTCCTTGGAAATCTTTTTCAGTTGCATTTAGCATAGCACAGCTCTCTACTTTTCCTGGAGGTTTTTTTCTGGTGTTTTAAAAGAGTGAGGCTGAAATTACAAAGTAATAATTTATTGTAAAAACAATGTTTAGAAACAGTGGTATTTTTAAGGGACAATTAAAATGAATTATGCAGTTAAAAAAAAAAAAGGCTAGATCTTGTTTTTGAATTAAGTGCTTAAATAAGCTGTAGCAGCTGGATGCAAGAAAGAGAACAAGTCAGGTACCGCATCAACTGGAGTAACAATGAGCTCCTCTGTACTACAAAACAATGTCTAATCTCTTAGAGTTCCCTTGCTCACTGACTTTAATAAAAATACAGTGGGGGAAGTAATGGATTTAGGACAAGTGTATTATCCTTTCGTCTATTCAACACCTTCTAACAGAGCCAGTACGAGCTCTATGTGATTTAGTATTTGCTCAATGCTAGATGCCAATAAAATGTTTATGGACCACAACAAGTCCTTTTACCCAAAACATCCTACAAGCATTCAAGGCAATGTAATTCATGTCAATAATCCCCAAATTCTCCTGTGTGGGTCATTCTTGTGGGTTCTAAGGCATTATACATAAAATTATATAGTTACTTGTAGTTTCTCAAAGAAAAAAACACACAAAACCAAAACAAACAAACAAAAAAACACAACAAAACAAAACCAAAAAACACCAAACAGACAAGAATAGGGAAAGCAGTTTATCTGTAAGCGATTATTTCTAGCAGTTCAGAAATTCAGAACAGGGAAACTGCACTGAAAAGTATAATGAAACATCTTCCATAGAGTTCCACTGATGTTTTTACTGCACTAGTCTTCAACCACTTATTTCCAAATAAAGCCACATGTGAATGCATTTGCTCTGGGTGAGAATTAAGACAACTGAAAAAGGTTTTTCTCAGAATACAGTTATTCATATATGGAGTTACTTTGGCTTATGTATACAATATTTTAAAATTACACCATGGCTTGGATCTAGACATGCCCAGACAGACATTATTTACAATAGTAATTACTTTAAGTCACTGTTCAAATCTACACGGGAAAGATCAGCCTTGACAGAAAGTATTTAAGCACTGACTTCTCTTTGTCTACTGATAACACCAAAAGAAATCCAAACGTGTATTTACACATTATGTACTTTTAAGTCAGGCTTTACTACCGATTAATTCACAAACATCTGCCATGAATATTTTCCTGTTACATTCAAAATGTTCTCTAGAATGAACTTTAATTTTCTCTAAATACCACATTAAGCACAGTAAATGGTCCACTAAAGATTTTAAGCATAATTATATGCATTAAGAATATAAATATTTTCTCGATTCCCTATGATTTAACATTTAAGTTACTAATTGAAACAGCCATCAGCAGAAAGTATGTCAACATTGTATGCATACACTGCTCCTTTCTTTCCATCTCCAGTGGAACAAACTGGCCTCTCAAACTCTCCTTACAGAAGGAGATCAAGGAAACTGGCAAAAAAAAAAATAAGTACAATTCATCGCTGTATTTATCTTCAACTTGGAATGAAAGAAAGGTGAAAATTCCCAACTGACATCATCAGTCAGAGGAAATAAGAGTTCATCCATCCGTGAGAACTCTGACAGGCGCTTGCAGCACGAGGTCAGTGAATTCCGTTTGGCACCATCCCATTCATCAGAATATTGCGGGAAGGAAAGATTTTCACCCTGTTTTCACCTAGTATATATTGGTAATGAGAAGAACTGAATCTACCAGCTCTCTGCTGTTTGTGAACTGTCTTGCATACAGCATCGGTAATTTTAAATGAATAAAAAAAAAAAAAAAAATCCTTCAAACTATGACACTATTATGAGGACAGGACCAAGATGTTAAAATGGAAGGGAGGAGGAAGGAAGGGATAAAAGCTACTACAAACATCATTAGGAAGATTTTGCTTTACTCCTTGTAGTACATATATGCCAACAGATACTTATATTCTATGCCTGTAGTCGTTGTATGAATTATTAGTTCATCGCCCATCACAGTAACAAAACAAAGCTTGACGCCTTTCTTGTAAGTTAAATATGCACTAGATGGTTCTGGTACCATTACATTAAAAAGGAGTCTCGCAAAATGTGCTTCATTTGAAAAACTAATCAGTTTTAAAAATTGACACAGACTTTAACAATGGAATTTAGATACCTTGCAGGACTTGTAAAAGGACCCCTTTCAACTGAAAACTGGAAGTTCAAATGGAGTAAACATCAATCCTGACCTACTGTAAAAGTCACCTTTCAACTGAAAGTTGGAAGCTCAAACACTGTGGACACTGATACTGACCTAAAGATTTTGCCGTCTTCACTCCAACATCAGTATAATCTTGTGGTCAAATATATAAATCGCAAGGCCATTACCATTCAGAATTATTCTGTGGTGGAATTCAAGATTCAGTGCACTAAGGACTGAAGGAAGCTACTGCAGAGGGTCAATCTCTAAGGTCTATAATTGAATCACATAAGAAGGGTAATGGAAGAGAATCTTCCAATAATGTTCACTTAACTATATTATATTGTATAAACTTGAAGACTTCTGTCTCCAGGACTGAAAATCCCATGAATTAAAAAAAAATATATATTTTTAAAACAAGTTTTAAAATGTGTGTATTCTGATATATTTGTACATATTTTAATTTTACTTTGAAATCTCCTGCTACCCAAAATGACAGAGGAATAATAAACTAATAAGAAACTAATAAGAACTGATAAGAACTGATAAGAAAGCGTTACTTATCCATGTCTCGGCAGATAACAGCACCAGACAAATTTAAAGTATAAATCAAAATGACTCTGATTACTTTCTGAAATTATATCTGCACTGTTTTAATACATGCAAATAACAGGAGTATTTTTGTTCTATAATATACCTTTAGAAGGTTATAGCCAAAATAACATCTAAAGGTACACTGAGTCTGAAAGAACAGTACCCTTAGTAAAAGCAGACGGTCATTTCTAAAGCAGCAGCGAGAACATTTGCAAAACAGACAAAAGTGTAAAGGAAGCTATTCCAAGTCTACGTCAACATTACATGTTACTGGTCTTGGACCATATTGTGTCATTGATTTTTAAGTAGAACTTGAAAATTATTTCATTGATGGCTCCTTAACAGCAGTTGACTATTTTATTTCTGGTGACAAGGGATTGAAAAATCAATTCTCTGAAAGACAGCACGAACAGTTAACACTGCACTCAACTGCCAAGTCAGGTCACTGCACAAAGGTGAACTTACCAACTATATGCAATGTGGGCTTACAGGAAGGAAAAATTATAATTAGCAAGTCAGAACACAGGTACAAAACGGTGGGCAAATACAAATCTTAGATTTAAGAACTAATGACTGATACAAACTGACAATTTTCTTTTGTTTCTTCTCCTAAACCTTTTGGAGCTTTCAGACTATGAAGTTATAGTTGTGGGGGCTTTTGATAAAGAAAATCCACTAAAGCCGACAATTCATATTTATGAAATAAGAACGACTTCTACTTTCAATTAGGTTCCATGAAACACACAGTGAAATCCCCTTTGATACCAATAATAAGAAGTTTACACGGGTCACACAGAGATTATAGCCTGTCTGTAATCAGTAACTTTTCTTTAGCTTTCATATTAACGTTATTTGTTATATTCAGCAAACTACCAAAGGAAAAATGTACTTGACCAAGATCAATATTATTTCTTTTCTTTCCTCATCTTCTTCTTTCCCTAACTTTATACAGCATTCTTCCTCATTAGATCTCAAAGTGCAAATGCAATTTAAGGGCTAGATGTTTTTGTTTAGCAGGGGAAAGCGCGTCAGTGAGAGGTCTGAAAGCAATACAGGTAAGAAAGCTCGCAATATCTTCATCTGAATGATCCACAGATCTTTCACAACTCTCGACCAGTTAAAACTCTTAAAAGACACTTGAGAGTTTCTACCTTAAATTACTCCCAAAAGGATGGGAAAAGGAAAACAATGAAAGACAAAGACTAAAATGTTAACATTGCGCCTTAAAAACAAAACAACAAAACCAAAACAGGCTACAAATACCACGTTTTTTCCCCTTGTAAACTCCTAGTTTTCCTGAAAGAGAAAATGACGGAGAACACTCAGGAAGAAGTGCCACTTCTTGCGCACCTCTGCTATGGCAAGAACACAGTATTAGCAATGGCTATGTATTATACTGGTAAATAACTTTTAAAAGCATATCCTGAGAAGTTCTCTACTAGACAATCCCTTCCCACCCCCCTTTTTGAGGACAACCTGTTTGGAAAAAAAAGTATAAATTCCAGTCTGTACTGTCTCTTAATGAATCTGCTACAAATTGTGCCGGATGGGGAACTTTGTGCCCAACAAGCTCACTGCAAAATGCTGCAGATTTGGGAAGTGCAGAATCA
Source organism: Columba livia (assembly GCF_036013475.1). Taxonomy (NCBI): domain Eukaryota; kingdom Metazoa; phylum Chordata; class Aves; order Columbiformes; family Columbidae; genus Columba; species Columba livia. The sequence goes on from NC_088608.1 coordinate 22,763,151, forward strand.
AGCAGCCAAAATACACTCCCAACATTTGGCTACTGTGTTAGGGAGGCATAATCTTTAGCTGTGTTTGTTTGTGGTTGTTTGTTTTTGGGTTTTTTTACAAATCCCATATGGTTTCTCTCTTAGACCCCTAAGTCTTTTGCCAGATAGCTAATCACAAAGTATGCTATATAAATGCAACCACAGGCCTTCTCTGCAACACAAAATGTTAAATGTTAGAGCAAACTGTACAGGAGCACCTCACAACCCAGTGGCTGGACATCTAAATAAACCCATGGTGGCTGGAAAAACCACTCTTATTGCTGTTACAATCATACAACCACACAAATCTATTTGTAGAAGCTGTGTAACTAGGCCTAAGGGTAGATTTACCAGGAAGATAAAAGTAACCAGGCAGAGCTTTCATAGTCCTTTTCCATTAAAAAAGTCCATTTTGCTAAGGTCTACTGTCTACCTTACAACTGAAGCATACAAGTCACAAAAGAAAACAAGAAGGTCCAAGATCAGCAGGAATCACAGATGTGATGCCCCACAGCATCTCCCTGAAGAGATTTCCTAGCGACTGTAGTTCCTACATGCAGCCTTTGTCTCAAGGGGAGCCCCTCCACTCTGTTCAGCCACCCTTTTCCATGAAACAAAGGAATTTAATACCTTTGAAACCCCTATAGTTGTTGACAAACTCAGCTGAGACTGGTCAAGCGTAACAGCTGAGAACACAACCAGCGGAGCAACAAAACTTCAAGAACCTGGTGTTTTCTGTGCATGTGTTCATAAAGAAAGGGTGAAAAAACCCAAGGAATGATGAGAAGCCTAAGTGGAAACAACAAGATGACAAAGTAATTTTGACAGGTGAACTACAAATGAAGTAATAATTAAAAGACTGAAGGAAGAGGCAAAGAGAAGGATGAGAAACTGAAGTTGGGTAAAGACAGATTAATACTGCAGATTTTAAAGTTTTCTTTAATGAATTTAAGTTGCATTTCTAGATTTGAGGTTTTTATTTACCGTCTCCCTTGATTTGAGAATAATCTGACATTTTCTGTTTTCAAACACATACCAACTTCCTGTAGTTAAGAAATGAGTAATAGCAGCTCTGTCATACAACAGTAACTGTACCTACCACCCATTACACTTAAATGATGACTATTAGAATTTTATTCAAAACACGCTTCAGTTATGTCTCTTTGCAATCACAAAAAAGGGCTGATTTCTTCCTTAGCACAGAAAGAACATACAGTATGATATGAAACGTCAAAGAAATCCAGAGAGGTACACTCAAATACTGGTCAAGAGCATCTCCATCAGGAGGAGCCAAGCAAAGCTGCTTCCAAAGACGGCCACACAAAAAGTGAGAAGAGCTCGAGACTGGTGCAGAACAACATCACAGTACTCCGCATTTTCATCATCTCATACCAATGCAAAGTTTAGCCTTAGGCCAAACTTTGAATTTTCTACAGACAGGATTTTTGCTTGCCCATTTCTTTAAGATTAATTAAAAGGTGAAAGACTGTATGGACACTATTGGAAGCTGCAGGCACAGGCTGCACTGTTCCTCCAAGCATGTGCAACCTTCTATAAAAGATAAAAATCACTGCCCACATGTACTTGAGGCTGGGTTGATACACGTCAGGTAAGACCTTAAATGAAGCATACCTGCTTCTCTCTCTTTGGACTTACGTGAAAGCCTAAATCATCAACAGTAGCTGTTTTTTCTGGCTTAGACCAATCAAGGAATAAAAGACTTTTAAATCCATATGAAGACTAGTTCTTCACCAACAGAAGCTACCAAAGAAGTGCTTTTTAACACTGCATCAGAAAGATTAACATTTTGGAGAGAGATGCTCAGTTTCAGCTCCTATTTACTTCCAAACACTAGGTAGGGTCAACAAATTTCATTGCACTTCAATGCTGATAAACTAAAACACCAGCACTGATGTGACAATGCTTTTCTTATTACTTGCTATCTAAAAAGCGATGGAAGAAAACAGTATTTTTTACTACTTAACTGTTAAGCATAAATAGTCTGTTTCCACACCAATACACTGCTGTAATAATTAGAGAATATGCTTTATATATCTCCCGAAATATTTACAGAAGATTAATGAAATAAAGAAAAATTACTAACTAGACTACTGGCAAAGTATAGCAGACTCAAAAGTCAACTGGGAGTGTGGCAGTTGCACCTCTGCCCTCCCCCTGAGAACTGATGTGGCAGTTGCACACATATCCCCCTCTCCTTCAATGGGGCAGTTAACTTTTGTGAGACCCCCGAGTCAGTTAGCCAGGGTCGTGAGGACAGGAAGGGGGGTGCAGAGAAGCCGAGAAGCTTCTGGAATGCCCACAGCCAGATCTGATCAGACTATAAAACGGAGTGCCCACTGAGGATCCCCTTTGTGTGGTCTTCTTGGAGCCGCGGGTCCGCTGACACCAAAGAGCCCTCCCCTTAGACGAGAACAACGTCTAAGGTAACTTCCTGGGACTGGGAACACCTCACCTTCTCATTTGGGTGAATGATAACTTTACTAGATATATATCCCTGAATAATTCCTTGCCAGAGAGGCAAGTGTATTCCTTGCTAAATAAGCAAGTTTAAGTCCTTGCTGCTCAAGTGAGTGTAATTCCTTGCCTAATTCAGGCGAGTGTAGTAACCTGAAGTCAGAGAGCTCTGACTTTGATTTTGTGAGCACGTGCATGAACATTGTGGATCATCATTCTCATTTGCTGCAGCCCAATAACTTCCTCAACTGATATCCGAACCTGTATCTTATGTTATCAGAGTGCTAATTAATTGTATAAGCCCTTTTTCTAGTCGGTTGTTTTGCCGGACTCTTCTGGCCAAAATAAAGTCTGTTTTGCCTCTCTAAAACTGACTTTGGGGTCCCTCTGTGACAGGCAGTAAAATAATCATTTACAAAAATATACTTTAAAGTTGATAATTATTATACGTTTCTAATTTACAAAGAAACATCACTGCCACCCTGTAACAACTGAGCTCATTTAAGCAGTCTTTATTTAACATGCCTTAAAAGATACAAAGTGTAACCACACCAAGAAAATATATTCACTTGGTGGCTACAGGAATACTGGTATCAACCTCAGACTAGAATTTAGCAGCAAGAATAATTGAGAAGTGACTGCCGGACTTTGAATTACAGCTACACACTGATGGAAGTCTGATGAAGCGTTGGCAATTCACATACAAATCTGTGTCAGCAAGAAAATAAAATTTAAATTTAAAAAATTACAATTAGCTTTATCGGTGAAATCTTATACTGTCAACACAGCAAATAATCCATTCTAATATTTTTTTCAACTCAGAATAATAATTACTTTACACAAAAATAGCAGTAGTGTTTCAGATTATACATGTGGCAGATCAATAACAAAAATTTCAATCCAATACAGAGAGTACTTAACAACCTACTTTTATAGGTCATACACTTATACTTACATATTCAGGTTTTAATTTCTTGTCTCCTCCTCTTACAGCTACTTTTTCAAGCTTCTCTATACTCTGCATGATCAGCTCCTCATCTTTAAGTCTGAGTTCCTCATGTATTATTTCAATGTCACGAACAGGATCTACACTTCCTTCAACATGAGTGATATCATCGTCTTCGAATGCTCCTAGAACAAAATAACACTTAAATTACATATTAAGCTATAAAGACAAGAAATATATATTTGCAACATACTATTAAGAGTCACAAGCATTTGAGATGAAAACGTCAGTAGGTCTGCCGTACTGCCTGTATACAAGTGTCACCCGCAGTATTTTATATCATACTTGTTTAGTCTGTTAATTTACATATCAACTCAGAATCCAAAGCTTTATACAGATTCACACAAAGCGCAGCACTTGGACATTTCAGAAGAGCACTTAACACATCTTCAAGAGTTTCTTCTAAATAGGAGCAGGCTATAGCACTTGTCTGAAAATAGGTACCACTGTATTTAACAGTATCTAACCTAGCAGCAGCAAACAGTAGCTAAATTGAGCATTGTAGAACATTTTAATACATGCAGTAACAACTAAAAGACTCATGGAAAGAAAACCTTACGAATCACCCTGGCAGCCCTCGCTGGCTGACCAATTTTATGCATTAAGAATAAAACAAGTTCTAGACAAAGAATTCTGAAGTTCTGAACAACTCTTAGTGTTTCCAAGGGAAACGGGGCTTAGAAAAAAAGGCCTGAAATCATCTGGCAGACCTCGTCCCTGTTTCAATCTACTTTATCACTGTGGTTCTGACGGTGATTAGATAATGAACCACTCAGACACACAATTTACACAGCAGCTAATTTCATCGGCCTGATTTGAGGGTATGGTTTTTAGGGGGCCATCAAAGAAGCAGATGAAGGTGCATTTGTCATATATGAGTGACAACCATTCACACTATCCGAACAAAATGGTGCTGGCCCTTATTAGAAACACATGCTATTATCACATATTTAAAGTGCAGTTGAAGCCATAATTTCAAATTGCCAACTGGAAACATAAGGGTAAAACAACCAGATATTACTGAAGCATGTGTGCTGACTTCATGCCCTTCTGAAGACAATCTGGCAACATAATTCAGCTAGGATTTAAATTATCAGATAACCAGCATCACAAAAAAAAAAAAAAAAAAACACAACACACCCCCCCCCAATAATACTTATTTTAAAAATAAAAATATTAACAAGTTTATTACTTTTTCCTGGATCAATTTTCAGAGTATTTGCATGCCTATCATTCAACATTAAAGATATGCCTAAGAAATGAACCACAAAAATAATTTTATTTTCATATTACCAAATTAAAATCAACTGGTTTTCGTTTTGTGTTTTTGTTTTGTTTTAAGACAGGAAAAAAACAAGGCATGTCTTGTACTAAATATAAGACAGGAAACAGGGTAAACTACAAACAATTGCTTAACTGATAGAAAGCTGGGGTTCTTGTCATGCACATCTTAAACTTCATCTTGTCTTTTAACTTACTGAAAGCAGTGGTTTTAGCAGTAAGGATTTTACATCAAAACACAGGGTACATAGATTTAAAGTGTTGTTGACAGTCAAATGTCAAAATCATTTTCACATAAACTTATGAAAAGTCTTCAGTACGGTGGTTACCAGAAGCTCCCTCCTCTCCCATCAACTGTCTTTCTCCGAAAATCAGTGAGATCTCTTGGCACAAGGAAAATCACCTCAGCGACAGATCAAGCTCTGGCCATGCCAGGAGAACCCGCCACTCTGCCAGACAATCTCACTCCACTAACCCACAGCAATGTCAGTGGATGAAGGAAGAGATAGTGGCCTTTGCCTCCCATCAACCTGTATCTGCTCATCCAACTCAACGGGACATAGACTGTCTGAATGAACAAATAATAGAAAACCTAATTCAACAGCTCTGTTCTGATTCACAAGCAAAACACTGAAAAGGAATGGAAAAAAGTAGGAAGTAAGATGTCACCATACCAGTCAAAGAAAAGTCTACCTGCCCAGCCTTCTCAACAGATGAGCAATATTTACGCAGCTAAAGACGTAAGAAGTTTATCTTTCTTCCTTGTATTAAGAAAAAAGTGTCCATTACCATCTAAATAAAACAATCTCAAGCTATTTACACCTTCCTTCTGCTTTTGGTGTCCACAGATTTAAAAAACAACAAAACCTCCCACACTGTTAAGCCAGGAGAAAAGCTCCATGGCTACAAAGTTCTTGAAGTTATAACATAAAAATAAAAAGTGAAATGCACAGATTGTTTTTGTATTAAGGAAGAATTTATTTTTTTTTCCTCAAGAAGCAAGTGGAAGGTGAATTAGTCAGCAGTAACAAAACACAGCTTATATATCAGGTATAGTTTTCCATTTTTTTTAACAGCAAAATACTTTAGCAATTATCTTCATTTTATTCACATCTTCCCATTCCTTTTCCCCCCAGAAAAATTTTTAAAAAAAGAGTTCTTTGTTCAACCAAAACTAATTAAATCAGTGCAATCCCACCCCTATAAAAAAACTGAATCTACACATTTAACCTTTGCTCCCTTCTCAGTCTACAAAATGCTTTCATCCAGGGACACTTCAATGTTCTGCCAGAGTTTTCCTCCATCCTGGTCATCCTGTTCGGCAGCCTCATGCCCATGTCAGGCAACACTGATGACAAGAGACCCATGTCTGGCAACAGGCAGCTGCTTCATCCCATAAGGAGCCCCTCTACTGAGCTGATGATTTCCCACTCAAGGCAACAAATTAAGCCTTCTCTCTTCTTCACCAGGTTGCTCGATTATTCTCATGGAGGAAATGAACACTAGTGACATATTCCATTAAAATGCTGGATTTTGAGCTTAAATTTTCAATTCTACATTTAGAAGAAAAGTACATTTTCCTAACCTGAGAAGGTGAAAACCTATCAACAGGTGTGCTAACAAAGGTCACACAATCCCCTTCTAAATAGACAAGAAATCAATTACATTCATTGTGGCTCTTTTTTTTTTTCCCCCAAAGTTATCAGGAACACTTAGGAGAGAAATTTGAATCTCTTCCCACTGAGACAGACACAGTCCATAAGGAAGCGGTAGATACAAGATTTTGTATACACAAAACACCAAACTGGCATTAATGGCCAGATTCTGGGATAAACTGAAAGACCCTTCTTGATAAGCAACAGGAATTCAGTTTTATTTGTGAATCTCTTGGTCAGGGTTTGTCAATGCCAACTTCAGTCATCAACCCAAACCAGATCAGCCTCTGACTGACAGCCCAGCCAGAAGTGAGACACTGGGATACGGGAGGAAGAAGGACAGGAAAAGGGAGAGAGAAACTGCTATGATGGAAGAGCTTTAATTATAACTTGGTCTCAATATCTGCCTGGGATGTATTTGGGGCAATCTGTTCTGCCAGCCTCACACCCACTTTGTAACAACAGTCCAGCACAAATCACATCAGGCATTGTAGGAAATTCAGTTCTGGTCTGCAGAGCTTAACGCAGACATAACATAGCAAGCAAGACATGATATTCTGGAATTTCATCAAGCAATAAACTGATCAAACTATGCCACTTTATTTAAATGCTTACTACTACCAGGAAAAATAACATAATATTAATTTCTTCAAAACTAGCCATACTACTGCATTCTCAAGACAGTGTGACTTGTGGACAAATACCTTCTCCAATTAATATAATGAAAAATCTGTTGTTCTTCCCATGTCTTCATCAACTGCATTTGCTTTTAAAACAGAGAGACTCAGCATTTCTCAAACATTATCCCAAACCACAGCACCTTCCTTTTGCCTACTTCCTGAAGTTTTACTGTCTGTCCTCCAAAACTCACCCCTCTACTACCAGAAACTGTAACATACTACTATAAGAGAAAAAAATGAATCAGTTTACCAAATGTGGAAGAAAAAAAAAATATATACATAAAATACATTTACTCAAGAAACTCCCCAAAGAAGCATCTGTTCGTCAACAACCAAGCTAAGCATACAGCAACACAGGAGGTCAGCTGAGGAACCCTAACCAGTCATTTCATTATTTAAAGAACTGATTACAGCTTCACTGGCATCTTGCATATCCCACCAGAGGTGAAGTATATTTTTATAAGAATTTAGTCAACCTTTCAAAAGGAAGTTGGATGGAGTCTACCTCTTTCTTTGATATTTTAAGTATCCTAGTCATAAGCCTTTTTTCAAACAATCTCCCAGGAAATGCCAATGGCTTTGGGCTCTAGCTGGAAATACACAGCCCAGCCACTTCCTTTGGTGTACAAGAACAAAGGCTACAGAGTTAGAAACATCAGTCTTGCTGTAATGAAACAAATCTGCTGTGGTAAATTCCCATTATGTTTTAGTGCCATGCAGATATTGCTACTTAAATAAGGCAAGTATTTAGATAGGAAAATAATAAAGGATAACACAGCAGCAGAATTTGTTTTACACTTTAACAGCCCTGAAAGTAGTGACTTAATCTGAAGCTACTAGAAATTAGGAGCTTGGAAACTGTCACTGCCACGTCCCTCTTCTGTTGCCTGAGGGCCCACACCTAAAGGATTCTTCAGTTTTTGGGGAAGGTTTTTTCTTCAGCTGAGCACTTCATCTGGACTACTGCAGTCCAAGTGTGGTGAGCCTGGTCAGATCTTTTCTCTACAGCCACCAGCATCACAGGAGCTCCGCACTGGGTCCTCCCCTCCATTGCTGCCACCTGGCAATGACACTTTTTTAAAAGATGTTCATATATAATACCAGGGCAAAAAAATATTTTTAAAGCAGCATTAAAGAAGTAATGCAGTGATAGCTGGTTCTCCACTTGGCTTTCAAGTGATACTAGACAAAAAAGAACCAGAAAACCAACAACTGGCTGGAGAAGATGCAAAACCCGACTCAGGTTTTTCCCTGAAGAAAGGCAGGAACTGTCTATTTGGCAGGTCTTGATGGCAGCCAGGACACACATACTACACCACCTCTTCTTCACATGCAAAAGTAATAGCAGATAAACATGTATACAAATGCCACATTTTAAACAGTATCATCTAATGGCATGCATGTTTCTTTCCATTTCTTTCAAGAATCAGCTTCAAAATTCTTTGACAAAATTTACCTCTCAGCCTCCAGAGATTTTTGCATTGCTTATGTTATACCTGTCAAGATCTGATGACTGTATGTTATGTATTCATCTGAACAGAACCACTACACTTAGTTACAGGCTATCATCAACCAATTCATTCTCTTGCTAAAATCAAGTCATCCAATTACTCCTTGACTAATCAAGGCTGTTTTGGCTTTTTCTTTTTTCAAAAGGTACTCAACAGCATAAACAGTTCACTTACAAGAAATGGAAAGGGGCTAATCAGCAGAATTATTGTTTTGCTGCCACAATTTGCAGTATTTAAATGTAGTTGCTGATTGGACTGAAAGTTTTATGATATAGCATTTAAAACTAGTTTGACACCAAAATGAAGCTGCCTATAGCCCAAACTTCATTGTTTCTGGCTGCTCCAAGCTGCCACCAAGATGCTAAAAACCAAATCAAAATAATAATACTAGACTTATCTTATTCTGCTCCTAATTGCAATTATGGAAATTAATATCTTCAAGATTCATTTATATTTGATATACCAGTCGGTTCATTTCTTTAATTATCCTTATCCTTAAAGTAAAATGGAACAAAATATTTGGCTAACATTAAGCTGCACATAACAGCATTTTGGCATCTTGTATTCTTTTCACAAAAGGTAAGCAACCACGCTGGTACGCTTAGGCTATAATTAAGAGGGATATTTACAACTTTATCAGAATCTGAACTGCATCACAAGCTGAAACTTCCATCGGTATTTAGGGTAATGACCAGCCTTTTTTGTCAATAAGCCATAAGAGAATGTTTAATAACACCACCAAAATCCAGACCTAGAGAATAATTGATACTCGCAGTTCCTCTCCAGCATACATTCAATGACTATTATCAAAAAGAGCTGCTCATCACAGACTGATAGGGCACATCACAATACAAATACCTACCCTGTTATAAGCCCTGAAATTAATGAGCAATAATATCTAGCTGGCCACTTACTGGGGTGGGAATGGGGGAAGAGAACAAAAAGAAAGAAAACACGCTAACCTGGGTGGGGGGCTAGAAGCAGGGTATTTCTTTGAGCTATCAAAAGAAACAAGACTACAAGTGTCAAAAAACATAACATTATAAATAATATCTGTACTTAGACTGGCTTGACATGCTGTCATCAGTATTACAAAGATTTAAACGGTAAAAGATACCGCTATTTCTGACTGAGGTACGTTTAACATTACAGAGAACGTATTAAACCTTGATCATTGTACATTTTGCTATACATACTCACGATTAGAAGGGCAAAAGAATACTGTCAGAGTCAACATTTTACACCTTCTCAAACATAGCACACATTAACAAAGAAACAACAAATAAAGTAGGTTTAGCGTGTTTTCCCTTGCAAGCTAATTTCAAGTGAAATTAATCACCTGTAACACAAACCTAATATTCTTTAAGCAGAGTAATTTTCAGTTGAAAAAGGTGCACCTGCCTACATCTTCAACATAAGCAAAATCAAGTACAAAAAACATTAAATAAAATGCTGTAGTAAACCTTGACTTCTGAAGAAAGAATTTTTTCAGACATCTTTTGTGGCTTTGTTTTGTGCTACAGCCCTTTAAGTTTTGTCTTGATAAAGCCCTAACTAGTTGTAATCACTCGCAGTCTAATTGTGGACATTTATCTGCTTTTCTTATGCATAGAACATAGCTATTAAAGCTGAATGGTGATGGTGTGAAGTATAGGTTAAATTGGGTGAAATTAAAGCAAATTACTCTGGGATGTGGAACTCTGAAAATAGAAACCGCCAATGATTTGCAACCCTCTTGATGATCAGCTTCACAGAACCCTAAATGACAAGAAAACTTACATATTTTAAAGTTAACTAGATTTTTTTTAAATAATATGTATAAATTTATTTAAAATGCGAGCAGTCACTGTGGCAATAATTATTTTATTTTACCTGCACTGTAGAAATATAAGAAAAGGTTTTAATTCCCATTAAAAACACTTGTTTTTATTCTCAAGTTTAGCTGATTTTTAGCAACAGAAAAAGAGTTCCAAGTATTAGTTGCAGCATTCATTACTTTGAACACAACATTACAGTTTACCTATACCATACGGCTACGCACACACAGGATGGTAAAAGCAGCTGCTTTAGGCTCTCTTGACGGGTGCGGTATTAGGACTCAAATTCATTACTTACCTATATAAAAGACAAGCAGCTACACTTAACCTGCTGAGCCCTAACACCGCACCCGTCAAGAAAGCGCAAATCAAACACCCTCCCCAAAAGTCTGAACCCGCGGCTGAATGGCAATCCTTTCAATATCAAAGCTGTTGGGAGTATTTGACAAAAAAGGGTAAGTATTTCTGCACTGGCAAACACACAATGAGAGCGTGTAGCAGCAATACAGGATTTTAAATGACTGTAGTATCAACTTCTTGAGCATACAAAGAATTTACATTTGCATAAAAGTACTTGTCAAGCGAGTACTGCACAAGGTCAGAGATGAGAATTCTAACCTCCGCGGGAAACGCCGAGGCAAAGCAATTCGCTTCAGGACATGTAAGTCAGCAGGAGAAACCGTGATTCTGCTCCTGGCTGAAGCAGTTTTTCAGAGAAAAGTTGTTACCAAGACAGTCACTCCAATGAGCTTATCTGTAAAATCCTGTTCCAGAGCCCTTACCATTGAGTCTGCCTGACAAATATTAGCGATTTATTTCAGATGTCAAATGTGTTTACTTGCCATTGCTCTTTCATCCTTGCACCACCGGGATGTAGTCAACACTCTGCAGGCAAAACCTCCTGCCTGCTGAGATCTGCTATCAAGTTGGTCACATTGGGTAAAGGACATTATTTGACAGCTGAAGGAATAAATCTTTGAGCCCTTCATGCCTCTGTTTGCAGAGGGCTCACTCTGACCACCCTTGATCACAGATTTGAAATACTATCACTGTACTGCCCCACAAACTCCCTGGTTACTCTTCTTGCAACGCATTTTACCCAGGATCACAGCACATGGTAATTCACATGGACTATCAGAAGACACTAAGAAGGGCAGCACTCGATGGAAAACTTTTTGAGATGGCTGACATACCACATACATTGTTTAAAATAAGAATTCCCCAGGAAAAAATAGCCTCTCTGTTCAGATTTTCCAAAATACAAGTATGTTAATTGGAACAAGAAGGGGTATTTGGAACTTAGCCTGAAGCACTACAAAATGTCCAGAAGCCAAAAAGGCTGAAGAATGCAAACACTTGCTTCAGAGACAAGTGCTGTCAACCTGAGCTCAGCCATGCTGCTCTGCTTTCCATTCTAAAGACCGAAAATCTTCCTTTGGGAGTTTATGTCATGACAAGCAAAGTAAGCAGGAACAAGGGTGAGTCTCCACAGTGTCACCCTCCGTGGTGAGCGCTCCCATGGCAGCACCACCTGCATGGAGCACAGCGCACTCTGGAAGGTCTGGCCTCAACCATCAGTGGACAACTTCTAACACCCCTGCGTGCCACACAGCCAGACTGTTCACGGATGACAATGTTCCTACTCGAAAGTAGACTGGAGCTCATGTACTTGCAATCTGATGGTGTCTACACTGTACAAAAGCATGGTTCCTAAGCAGAAACCGATACGCCTATATGCATAACTGTGTATTCACATTACTTCCACCATCACCAACTCCACGGTGCATATTACCCTTCTGTCTCAAGATCAGTCATCAAGGTCTTCTCTTCATGAATACGCAGTACCAAGCTCTATGGTGTTAGTCTTAACCAGAACCTCTGAGAGTCACCAAACAAAGCATAGTTGCTCATAACACCATGTTTTTGAGACACCATGTTTACACAGATCATGAATAGCGACTAGCAATCATCAGCAGAAACCCACAGGACAGTTCTATCCAGCCCTGAATGACCAGATATACAGGAAACGTTTTAATTATTCACAGGCAATTTATCAGTGTCACAGCCTGACTACACCAAAGATGCAGAAACCTCAAATACCCCCACTTGAGCCCTGAAGTTTTCATTGGGTCTGGCACAACCCTGCACAGTGGTTACCACAACTGTACTCCTACAGAACCACTTTGGATCCTTAATGTTGCAACAAAGTCCAAGCCGTTAAACTTTGCAGAGCCCACCTGGGCTCCTGTGCAGAGTCAGCTCAACTCTCTGTCCCACATTCTTCAACACCGTGGAGGGTTATTAGTGTTTGTAAAATAATGAACAAAGAACAAACACTTTGGTTCAGCACAGACTGCAAAATTACAGACCCGCCCCCCGGAACCTGCAACAAAGGATGTAGAATAGTTTCAATGAGAAAACTTCTCTTTAAAAACATTTAAAGCAACGTCTTAAGCTATATAAATACCTAGACAAAACTCAGCAATGACAAGTTTTCAGCTTCAAGAGGTTAGTTACCTAAGCAGTTCCAAAATAATCTGAAACTTAAAATTATATCATTGTTACGATAAAACAAGAGCACTACAAAATGCCAAACTTCCTGCAGTGCCTTACAAAAATGCTACAAAAATGGATTACGGACTTTGGCAGAGTGGGGAAAAAATAAGTTAGGTTTACAAATCAACCATTGTTTACAAAAAGAGAAAGTTTTTTAGAAGAAGGGTATTTATAGGAGTTGAAAACTCAGCTTCTTATGTATTAACAAAGAACCTTATTCTCCACATCGACATGTTTCTCCTTTAAGAACTTATTCTGTTGCACAATGGAAGTGAGATGGAGTGAACATACTTGAGAAAAGACCAGCAAATGTATAAAATAAATGAGAGTTGATGAAGACTTAAGCAAAAATTGTTCCATCGGCGTCACTATGTATGTATATGGCTTACATAAGTTTGTAAGGAAGTGTGGTGTTGCTAAGTGAATAAAACACCTTCAAAAACAAAAGAAAAAAGCCTCTCAAGTAAATTTACCTTATAAAAATGTGCCTCATCATACAACCTTCCCTAGGGACACACTGATCCACATTCATAACAAAATATATAACGCAAAAGTAGCAATGAAGTTCCTCCAGATATAGCCTTTGCAAATCAACTCAAATTTTACGAGAGTGTTGCCTACTTGATTTCTATGCATAGAAATCCTAATAATAATAACAATAATAATAATAATAAGTTTATTCTTCATACATGACTTTTCATATGCAATGATCACTTTTTAACAAATTAAAGATGATGTCACAGTTCTTGGGACGTCACAGTACAGGCTTGGAATCACCAGAAATATCAAATGATCTTTTTAGAACAGCACCTGAAATACTGAAAACAAAAGGTAATATATAATTTGCATCTTATTAGAGATGCTACACCTGATAAAGAGGGTTTGCAACATTTTCTGTTCAATGTTCAAATCTTAATGGAACAGTTGAACAGATAAAACTCAATATTTTACTTTCAATGCTAGTCCCTTCCTCTCCCTTACAAAACTCAGACCAGCATCCCAAGAGAAAAGTAAGTATATTTCTTGCTATAGATTGGCTGAACAGCTATAGGGGAGGCAAAGAAGTCACTAATCTGTACATTATTTCAGTGAAGGAATGCCTAACACTCAGCAATTTGCTTTTCTTTCCAGTAACATTTTACTTCAATGACAACTACACTGTTAAACACCAGTTGTGTTCTGTAACTATCTGGCACCATCTAGTAGCCAGTGGCATCTTCTTTACTAAAACCCATTAACAGAACCTGTGACAAAGGCAATACTGAACAGACATGCAAGAAATAATAACGCAAACTTCTTTCTCTATAATTCATATGGTCAAACAAACGTTTTATGTTGAATTAGGTATGGACAGCTGTAGTCAGTAGCTACTTGCATGCTAAGCAAATACCTGCCTTCCTTGAAAAGCACATTCAATACTTCTGCATACATTGATGTTTCCAAGTAATTTAAGAATCTGCTGGCAGATTTTAGCAATAGTTGACAAAATGCACTGCTTAATGCATGTATGCAAACAGCTTCCATTTATTCCCTTTCACTATTCTGAAAACACACAAGTAAGTTAGCAACTATGAAAACATATGCTTTGATTAACTTGAATTCTGGACATACAGGGTGGTTTTTTTCAATCATTGCTAAAGCACAGTGTTTGACAGGCCCTACAATTGAGAAGGGGGGTGGGGGTGCAGCAATATGAGCACATCGAGGCTACTTCATTATGTTCCCGAGGTGTGACTGCTTAGAAATTGTCTTTTCCAACAGTTCTACTCCTTCAGTCTGCGAGCAAACACAAATACCCACCATTCTGGTCCTTGCAAAATAAATATATAAGTGTGACACTTTTGCAACATCTAACCACAGCTTTTTAAGCTGAAACAGTTCTTCTCCTTTTACTTTAGATGTCAAATCCATCACAGAAAAGAATTTTGTTTTTAAAAGACTTCTTCAATGAAGCAGTTCATTTCTCTGCCATTTAGCTCACTGTATTTTTACAAGCACCAGGCTGAGCAAACTATGATTGAGAGAAGCCATCTTATGCACATTGCTGTTGTCCCACATCATTCAGAACAAACCTTTTTAGATCGTTAACTACCACAGGAGTGCTGATTACACAGGCACCAGCAATTTCCTAACCAATGACCACCTGAACAATGATGTGTTCAGCTTCTCAGACCCTGAAGCCTTTCAGAGGTGAATCATTTCACAGTTTGGAACTAGATCTCCATAGCAACTTCCCTTTGAGGGTTTTAGAATCACCATCCCGTAATTCTATGATCATCAAGCTCAACCATTCCCAATGGTTCTTTTCACAGCAGATGGAAAAGGAAGCCTTGAAATTTTACAGTCTATTTCAAGCAATTCATCTGGCAGCCTATTAGAATTCAAAATATTTCGACCTTCAATCACAAAGCATGTTATCTGAAGCTGTGGTGATCTCAAGTCAAGACAAGCAGACGTTTTAGTCTAATCATCCATGATGAGAAGAGACTGACAAAAACTCTTAATTCAACCACCATCAAAATGCTTATTTTAACCGCATGAAAGTCTTTCAACAGGCAATGAAAACACACCATGTACCATTTTATCACAACCTTCCATTCAAGGGAGATATGAATTCTGAATATTGGCATGGATCTTTGCACTCCCAGACTGCTTTTGAACAAATATCTGCTTCCTAAAAGTCAGTATAAATCACACTCTACCACATTATTTTCAACAGCTGTCAAGAAAAACGAGGGAAGCAAACTGCAATTAAACTTCTCACAACTGAGCACAATAATGCTGTAAATGAGTTATTTATTGATGGACCGAGTTTGTTATGGGCATCTTCTAAGAAACCCAAATCAGTTACATCTGAGAAAATAAATACCAATTAAATTATGAAAACATAGGATTGGTTAAAAACTCGAAGCAAAGCTCAGTTTCATGATAATTGTACTCAGAGGGGGGGTTTGAAGTTTTTTTTCCCCCTCTGCTCCCAATTCCCAACTAAATTCCTTCTGTTTAGAGTTAAAGAAACACTTTCCCTCTCTTAAATGTTTCAATCAACCATTGAAAAAACCTCTTCAGGGCAAAAAAGCTTCAAACCTGAAAACCTTCTCACCTGAAGCCCAGGTTGATTCATTCAAATGTTTATCAACCTTAAATACAAGTTAAATTGCAATGTTTTTAAAATCTCAGTTATATACTGTCTGCTGTATCAATAATACTGGTTAATCAAATTCCCACCAAAAAACCAAGATACTCTTCCCCACCTCACACAACTCTGTAAGGTTAACTCTAGAAATCTGTTTTTCATGTTACAACATTTTCATCAAAACACAGCAGTGAATAATCACTAACTACATAAATTAACATTTATCTGGTGACTAAAGAATCCAGAAACTCACAACTTTCCACACAAAAAATGCCCCAAATAGTATTTAACAGGATCAGCAGTAACTTTAAGTGACTTGACAGTGAGACTCTGATACTTAAAACAACTGCTGTAAAATGTATCAAACTTAAAAGAAACAACAGAAGGACCCACCTGTACCAAAGCCCCAGTGTCCACTAGGAATAGTGAAATAAGGGAAATTCACCGGTATGTTACATTTTATAACATTTGTAGATGCAGGAACACTTAATTGTTTTATTTTTTTTGAATGAAAAAATGCATCTTAGTGTCCTGTCCCTATGCAGTTACTTAACTGTGAGAGCAGCCACAATTGAGATCCTCTCTACAGCACTTAAAATGCCACATTTTATTAGGCCACAGGGACAAAACAACCAGCCAATCCCACAGCTGACCTTATCCTCAGCATCCACACTGTTTTACTCTACTTCAGAGAAAAACTCTTTAAAAACAGAAACTTGTTTTAAAACACCACAAAAGATCTTGAATACAATTATCTATTGACTGGTGGTTTACTGAGAGTTAATATTTTTTTGTGATGTCATCTTGAATACATTTCTGTAAAAAAAATGACAACAAAAATTGCTGGGGGAATAAAGGGGCACAACACAGGATTTACCTTCATATATTTTGCATCATTTGCAAAGTTAGCTCATGATCAGGGCTACACAGCTGCTTACAATGAACTTCTTGAAGATCTGAGGGGAGGTATGTGAGCATAACCACAAAATTTAACCAGGGATGAAGCTAGAATTTAAGATACAGTAAAGCAAATAAATCAACTGAAAATGTAAACTGCTTATTTCTATGTACAATCAACAGAAATAAATACAGACTTTATTCTAGCAATCTGAGAAAGAAACACCCTGGAAAAAACCTCTTGAGTATTTAAAGCACCACCTCCTGCAAAGACCAGAGATGAAGACAATTATACATGAAGAATATTAAAATTCTTAGTGGTTTCCAGTGTTAGATCAGTTATGTCAATAGCTCATATAAAAACTACCACAAATATCTTCCTAAAGGAGACAAAGAAGTTCCAGGATACACTTTACAATACTCAAAAACTGTGCTCTAAAAAATATTTTCAACCTTTTTATTTTAATATGGAAAGTAATCAAATGTATTTGTTATCAGAAGTTTTAACTCAACTATAAAGCTTAGCTTACTTTTGTCTGTTGACCAAACATACGAATTTAGCGCGACCTTTCATTTAGCATTGTTCTGAAATTGAATATAAAACTACCCATGAGCACCAAGTTATTTAAACATTTGGCTAATTTAAAAGTACAACTGTCACTGCAACAATAGTTACAGGCACAGTCAGAACTACATACATGTAATTTATCTACTAGTAATGTAGCTATTACTAAATGTAAGTTGAACAGAAGCATTTTTTAAAAATTCTTTAGTGATAGTAAATGATAAGTACCTTGCATTGTACAATTAGACTGTCAGCAAAGGATGCCTATTAGTAACACATACGCAAATCATCCGAGAGTTACTTCTTTACAATCTATTCTATGATTATTCTTAGTTACGATTCAAAGTATTTTCATGCTACTTTACCACGTATTTTTTGTAAATAGTAATTTTAAAATCTAGGAGGCAATTCTTAAAACCATCTTCATATACTAAGAATGAGACTGCATTTTTAGCTTTTCCTCCTCCTAATATTCCCACCACTGTATCTGAAAAAACGCATCTTAAGCACAGTAGTTATATATTAGCTCACCGTAACAATCTAGAATAACCTTAAGTTTATTTCATAACATATAATCAAGCAACATACGGTAATTAAAGCACACTGAAAACAGCAGTTACTAGCTAATTAACATTACAGAAACACTTCTCTTAATGATAGAAAAAGACAAAGATGTTATAAAGTACAGTAGCAAAAGGAACAGTTTGTTATAAACCTTTTGTTTAAAACATTAAAACCCTCAACTTAGGAATTTGAAATTACAGTACTATATGAATTAAAAACATCAATGTAAATTATGCAGGATTAGGCAAGTGGTTTAGGGACCACCCTTTCACCACACAGTTCGTGTAGGGCAAACACTATTAATACAAATTGTTGCACTCCTTCGGACAGCTCAGCATCTGCAAACACACCCAGATTGCTGGAACCCTAATTCATGCAGAGTTAAGGAACTAATACAGTCTCACTCTTTTCATGGCAGGAAGATGTATTTTGCCATCACCACAGCACCCAAACTGTAGTGAGGGACAAGCAGCAAAGAACAAGTCGAGCTGTGACAACGGCACCTGGGGCTGGAGTTGGGGGACGGCTGCCAGGACAGCGCTGTGTTCTTTTAAATGCACTGGTTTGCAAGGTCAGCTCAGCAGCGTACTTCATTAGATAACTGTTTTATGTTTTGCAATTAAATTACCACTTTAAAACAACGCTTTACCTTCACATGCCACTTTTAAACTCACCCATTTATTACATCATATTTTATATTTCATATTTGTCTGTATTAACAATAACACCTAAGAATGCTTGCTACATAAAACTGTGCACGCACAGCCTGAGCAAGTAGTCTCTTTGGAGGCCAACCCTTTCCTATGAAAATATCTTCTGATTTTTTTTTTTCCCCACTATTTGTATCCCACCAGTATTCAACAACTTATCTCTTTATTATTATTATTTAATAATTTTTAAACATCAGGAATTACTTTGTCTCATTCATGTTCTTGCTAAGTTTTCCAAACACGGTGCATATAGAGGTGTATTAACTTTCCCTAAAGTTTCAGTATTGCTAGGTGGGCAAACACAAGAATTACAGCTGCGAATTAGTTGTTGGTTAGTAATAAACAAGATCAGGCTTTCCATACATTTCAGCACACAACCACAATTAATTTTTTGCTTACATATAGGCACAGGACTGTGCACACACAAAAACATGTGGCCACCACCAAATGGACAGCAGACTGCCCAGCCCAGCAGTATTACTTTGGTTTTCTAGTCACTATAAGCTGGCAATAGCATATACCATGCACCAGAAATTGTCTCTTTGCATAAGGAAATGGTGTAGCTTAAAAAATTCCCTCTCCTATTAAAAATATTTAAAAAAAAAAAAAAATTATTTGAAATTCAAACTTTTCAGAATGAAATATAATTAATACTAATGTTGTCATCCTTCATTTGACCGCTGCCTTTTAAAATATCACCACTACCACAACTTTTTTAATAGGTTGTGATATCAACTGTCAAACTCACAGGCAGTCAAAAAGCACTATGGAAACTACTATCGTGGTTGCTAAAGCTAGCGTGCAGCATCTTCTGTTCAAGGTCTAGTTTGACATTGGTCTTATTTTCCTGATAAACAAGCCTAAAAATCGTTCTTAGACAGAATGAAGATCCTCTCCATCTCACTGGCTTTCAAATAAACTTTCCAGAAGAAAAGGATCGTACTGGCCATCATGCTTCTGGCAATTCTGGAAGTCCCTGAAGAAAGTCTTTGTTCATCAGCACTTAAATCTATTAAAGAAATCTTCATCCAATTATTGTTGCAAGGTTCCTTGCATAGCCATCATGTAGCATTTGTATTGGACTTTGTCTATCCTGTAGAGGCTGCCATTTTTATAAAAATATAAGGAATTATTTTAGGGTTTCTAAAGCTAGTAGACTCTGAGTAGATGCTGAACCATACTACTTATACTTTTTCACGTTAGATGAAAGACAGATGACCAAAAAAAAAAAAACAACCACAAACGACATGAGAGAGGCACATACACTATTTAATCTGCTGCTATGGATGGCTGCCCAGAACAGCAGGTCAAG